>NC_142038.1:57024509-57354509 GCF_982192425.1 Myodes glareolus
CTCCACCTATCTAAGCTGCTGGCCTGTCAAAAACCCAAGGCAGGTTCTTTATTAGCCAATGAAAGTAACACATAGACAGATGACCCTCCTACATCACCTCAACCTAAGATAGATAATACTTCAAGAGCTGCAAGAGGCACAAAATTTATTATCACAGAATCACCCCATATTACACACAGTAAACTAAAGCTTCAATCCATCAAACAACTGTCCTGCAGTTAAAAAGCTGCTCAGAGGTAACAGTGTAGACACAACAACACGCCTTCAGACTGGGCCTAGTCCTGGCAGTTCATCACCATTCTCCCTCCAGTTCTTTACCAGAAGTCCAGTTCTCACCACACCTCCTTCCTGCAAGCCAGCTGTGGACACTAACTCAATTCTCACACAAGCTACACTCCTCCATTCTTCCTCTATTCCCACCACCTCCAGAATTTACCAGCTCTCCTTCACTCAAGAAGTGCGAGACAAAGAGGATAAGAGAGAAAGGAGTCAGGATTCACTCTGCCATGCTGTGGAAGAGGGACTTCAGCTATGATGAAAAGCTGTCTCCATTAGAACAAGAGGAAATAAAGTACGACACCTGATCTGCATCATGTATACAAATTGCAGAGGCAGACACAGACCCCAACTCCATCTCCGAAGTTCATTCAGACATTTTCTAGGAGTGTATATACCTTTTACTATGCTTTTAAACACCGTGTAGCGAGTATACTGCTGGCTAGCATGTTTACTTGACCACAGCTGCGTTTTTAGTGTGGTTTACTTTCCCTTGATCATTAGCAAAAACGTCTAGAGGTAAATTTAATACATAACCTATTCAACAAACTTACTTTTTCTTGATTAGTAAGATAATATCTAAATTTCCAAACAAGATCTTGTTCTTCATATGTGAGCTGCTTAGTTGGTGGATAACTCACAATAATCTAAAACAAAAGATAAAAAACTACATTTAATGCACATAATACATGTTTCCATTTCATTTAATTTTTCATTTGCTTAATATTTCTGTAACATAATTATTATGCAAGCCAGGAGAAGGCCCACAGACTCGACTAAGGCAAGAATGTGCTGAGGCATCCATCCAGAAAGGAAGTCATTAGGACACAGGAGCAAAGATGAGATAACCATGCTCCATATAAACATCTGATTTCAGAGCTTATTTAGCCCAACTAGATAGTAAGGAGGGCAAAGTGGCAATGCCCTATGCCATAAAGTCAGTAGAAACAAAATGAATCCTCCTCTTGTCAACACGTAATCCTGTGAGCATAGAGACCAGTTTTCTTAAGGAATACCCCAGGGATCATTTCAAAGAATATTAACATCTGAGAATGTTTACAGTTTTCTAGTTAGTCTGTACAGTGACAGAATTACTGAAAGCCCTGAATAACTTAAAGAAAAGAAAAAAAAAAACCTGTCAAGCAACAACAACAACAACTATAATAGCAACAACTAAAACAAAAAACAACATTCTGCAGACAACATGAAACTGTTGAAGTCGTGAGATTACATAATTCGTCAAACTCCAAAATCATGTGTAATAGTGGCTAGATAAAATGCCCATTAGCTGTTTTTACAAAGTCTGTAAAAATCTCTTACATTTAGCTGATCTCTTGTGGCAGCATTGGGTTTGAGATCGTGGTCAGATGGTCCACTTCTTAAACTTCGAGCAAGCTTATGGTGTTTGCTCTCCACTAAATTCTCCTGTAAATTATTTATATACACAGAGAATGTAAATCTTACAACAGGCAAGAGTCAGTAGTCAGAAATAGCAAAGTCCTTTCTTAAAGCCATGTTATGAAGTCTGACTATAGCCAAATAAATTCTTTCTTCCTCAAGCTGCTACTGTTCCTGTTTTTATCACAGAAAAAGCAAAGTGGGACTATGCAACCCTTGCTCAACAACCCCACCCACTAGCTCTTTGCAGTTCAAATAAAGTACTCGCTCTGTCCTGCGTCAATCAGACCTTACTTTTAGGGTGCCATTGTTTCTTATAAGTACCCCATGAGTGTCATTTCAAACAGCTGAAGTGAACTTATTACAAATCATGTCTAGATAATTGAGATATGTGTATTACTATTTTAAAATACAACACATGGGTCTAAGTTGTGTTTATTCTAGAGAAAAAGACATTCTTGAAAGCTTTGCACAACAGCTTACCATAGACATTTGAGGATCAGGAACTTTTACTAACTCAAAACTTGTTAAAATTGGAGAAGACTCATCACCATCCTAGAATATAGTGCAGGGTTAAAAGGTAAAAAGGAGAGATTTCACTCAGTGGTAAGAGGACATGATATTTAAAGTCTATTTCTAAAACATCACTGTTCCATTATAAGTCTTGTTTTCTTTAAATTCCATATTTTTTAAAATCTCTATCACTAATAAAACATTTTGGCAAATTAAAAGAAAAAATTATCACAGTAAGAAAGATTTGAAATCTGGAAACAAATTGGTTGTTTTCTATTGTTTGTGGCTACAATTTCAGAACTTGGTTTACTATAGCGATGGACAAGAAAACACCCCAGTTTTTTTTTTAACTTAAATGTGTCCAGGTGTCACCACCAGGTCTTACTCGAGAACTCAAGCACGGATCACATTTCTGGACAATCAGAGAAGCAGCAACACAACATCTCGGGGGACAACGCAAGCTGACATCCCAGGGACGAGAGCACAGCACTGATTCCTGACATCCCAGGGACGAGAGCACAGCACTGATTCCTGACATCCCAGGGACGAGAGCACAGCACTGATTCCTGACATCCCAGGGACGAGAGCACAGCACTGATTCCTGACATCCCAGGGACGAGAGCACAGCACTGATTCCTGACATCCCAGGGACGAGAGCACAGCACTGATTCCTGACATCCCAGGGACGAGAGCACAGCACTGATTCCTGACATCCCAGGGACGAGAGCACAGCACTGATTCCTGACATCCCAGGGACGAGAGCACAGCACTGATTCCTGACATCCCAGGGACGAGAGCACAGCACTGATTCCTGACATCCCAGGGACGAGAGCACAGCACTGATTCCTGACATCCCAGGGACGAGAGCACAGCACTGATTCCTGACATCCCAGGGACGAGAGCACAGCACTGATTCCTGACATCCCAGGGACGAGAGCACAGCACTGATTCCTGACATCCGGCAAGAAGTAAAGCTGCCTTATCTTGTTGGTGTCACCATTCTTGAGGAATGAGCTTTTGTTTTAAAGTGAACTCAGCATAACATGCGTCTCTAGCAGACATACTGCAATAGGCTAATTATTGTAAAAATTCACTCCCTTGGGACTATGTACCTAGCGTTACGTCTTGCTATTTCCAGAGGCTAGTGCAATCTCAGTTTTACATATATGCAAGGGAATCAGGGGGGGACTAAAGAAGTTTACTTCTACAACTTCACTTCAGTAATTGAGTCTTATAGGAAACAACAAATTCCCAAAGCGGTTGTTTAACAGGCTTGTTCTCGGTCACAACACCAGAAAAGACATTTATCTGCCCAACTGTGACAGGTAATCTTCACTAAGGCTATCTGTCTCCAGAGACAGGTGACAAGAACGTCTGTTTCCATTAGACTGTGATGCACTGGCCCTGCAATCCTTACTCTGAGTGGGAATATGACGGGACGGGCAGACAGACATTAATTCAGGAGCAGCTACCTATTTCTATCCTGTTCTTATTCCATCTATTGTCTAAGCTGCCTTTCAAAAGATCGCTCACAGTCTTTGAAAGTATCACCCAATTAGCAGGCTCTCTACACAGCAGCCACATCCGAGCAGCAGAAGGCTTTAATAAACATGTATAGCACAAAACGAAAAGTAATTTTAAAACACAATGGTAAACATTTTGCTCAATAACCTTTTCCCTTTTTTTTTAACTGATGCTTTCCAATAACTAATATATAATATTAAAAAAATCCTTCATTTCCACCCTTTCCAGTCTTCCTCATATATAAAAGGCTGAAATCAGTTAAATTATTCCAGTGTTTTACCACAGTGAAAAGAACAAATTATGAAGGGAAAAAGAAAGACATTAACTAGAGAAGGATCACAAAGTAATGATAATTTAGCAAGGCAAACACAGATCCTTTCTTATGAAAATCTTTCAAGTAACCATTTTCAAAGTGAATAAGCATGAAGTCACTGGGGGCAGCATCAATAAATTATATTATTATGCAAATGTAATTTATAACTTTTAATAAACAAAGACCCATGAATAAACTGTATTGTGTGTTACAAGTGTTCATCTCTCTGCCACATATAAAAATTTTGTTCTCATTTAATTGATTTATACACTATTTTCATAATAATGAAAGAAACTTCACTTTTGATGTTTCAAATTATACATACAGGAATATAAGTATACCATACATACAAGTATATAAGTATACATTTACATATATAAATATATGAGTATAAACTTACCTAATAACTAAACATAGTCTGTAAGTATTCATTTACATATGTAAGCATTTCAACATGAATTTAAAGGGAAATAAATACCTTCTCATAGTAAACGATGCCATATTCCTTATCATCACACTTGACACAGCGAAACTCAACCATCAAGTACATGAAATTAGAGCTGCGTTTCTCACTCTAGAGAAGAAAACACAGACAGAAGTGACCATTCTCAACCTTTCTTAGTACGAGTTTTTACCACAATTCAGCAACATATAAAAATCAATCAGCTGCTACTTAAAATACGGCTCTTGCCGCTGTCCACATGCGACAGCCCATGAGGATCACTGTTTACTTCACGAGAGTATGCACTCGGCAGGCGACACCCAAACTCCATAAAACTCAGGGTTCAATCAGCATTGTGGATTTCATGATTTCAAAACCTGAGGGTGTTTTGAGAACTATTTTACTTCAAAAATAAAGATGACAATTGTTGCTTGAACAACTTTCTGCAATTTCACCTCAAACTACATAATTAACCCACATCAAGAATTACTAAACACACAGAAAAAAAAAAAAACAACTCTTTACCAAAAAGAACTTCATTGGTTTTTATCAAATTTTCACAATTTCTGGATGTTCATAACTTTTCATCAACATTGTATGTGTACTGGAGGATATTCACTTCTCCTAACATGAACAAAAGTACTTTTCTCTCTCTCTGTTTGTCTATGTGTGTGCGTGGACATATATATGTATATATGCATCTCAAAAACATAAACTAAAATGATTTGACTAATGTTTCCAAAATACTTTCACAGATGTCTCTGGAGTCAGTACATAAAATGACAATGCATAAACAGGTTACTTAGAGGAGAGATGGTTCAGTGGTTAAGAGAACCAACCGATCTGACAAAGGACCAGTGTTCGACTCCCAGCACCTGTAAAGGGGCCGATGTCGCTCTCTGCTGGTCTCTACCACACACATGGTGCACTGGTATACGCAGGCACAATGCTATCGTCACTAAAATTGTTGATCTCCATAAAGTGCAGTCTACTGTCTGGTAGAAAGCGGAAAGGAGGGGGACACACCCAATGCTACATTTCCACATGCAAAGCACTGGCATGGAAGAAAATCTACATGTTTTGCATGAAATATTTATTTTAATGGAACTATTATTAAAAGTATAAAATCTTCCAGTAGTTTGTGTCAAGAGCATATGAATGCATTTGTAAAAGATCTTGATTTTATAATCAGTATAAATGTTAAGAACTCCAAGATTCATTGAAAACAAGAACAGTAAGTGTCGGGGAGTGGTGGTGCACACCTTTAATCCCAGCACGCAGGAGGCGGAGATCCTCACAAACAGATCTTTGTGAGTTCAAGGCCAGGTTGGTTTACAAGAACAGGTTTCAGGACAGGTTCCAAAGCTACACAGAGAAACTCTGTCTCAAAAAACAAAAACAAAGCAAAACAAAAACAACAAAAATACCAACAGTGGTCCTTCACACTTGATCTCTACCACTTTTCTCTCCTTCCTTCTCCGCTGCAGAGAAGCCTTGGAGATATCCTTCGAGATTAGTCATGTAATGTGTACATCACAGCTGTCATTATCATGAACAGTGATGTATTCTCCTCTTGGAATGTGATTCACAAAGTTGTTTCTATTCTCTAGACACAAATTCTTACATCAAACATGGTATTCTTAAAACAATTACTGAAGTATAACTTTATTTATTTATTTATTTATTGATTTATTTTTTGAGACAGTTTTTTTGTGTAATAGTCCTAGCTGTCTGGGAACTAGGAACTAGCTCTTTGTAGACCGGGCTAGCTTCAAACTCACAGAGATCTGCCTACCTCTGCCTCATGAGTGCTGGGATTAACACCGTGCGCAACTACCACCAGGCTCAATTCTTTTGAATATAACTTTTTAAAAGACTCACTGAAGTCATCTTTCAATTAGACAAGGTCAAGAAAACGTAAACGACGTAATTGGAGTCTGACTGAGGGGCCAACATCCAGTAAGAGGTTAATGAACCAGGTGTGTGCTCGATGCATTAGAGGTGTGTGCTAGAGAGCACAGTTCCAAAGATGTCACGTGGTAACTTGGGGGAGGAGACAGCACTGCTGCAGTACTCACAAGCAATGGCAGGATTTGAACATGAGTAGAACACACACAAGGCACCGAGCCTTCACCTATGGCAGCTAGTCCCTGCTAATGGTTCAAGTTACACTAACTTTAAGAAAAACTCACAGCTAGGAAGTAAGGGCTCACTTATTTGCCAGCTGTAGAGCTAATAAGAATTCTTTTTAAAAAATTAATTTAGTAATCTACAGAATATATTCTGACATAGGAAAGAAGATAACTCACCTCATTAATCATTTCTATCTCTCTAAAGGTTAATCTGTCCAACCAATCCACCTTGACCATGTGTCCTTGCCGATGAGCCTTGGTCAGCTGCAGGAAGTAAAAGAGGGTTAATCTCAACAAAGACAAACAAAAAGGGAAGTGAAGGGTAGCAGCTGATCGCTCAACCCTGACTTGAAAATCAAGAATCTATAACACTTTAAAACCTAAAGCATTTTAGGAGGCCACAGTGGAAAACACCACATCAGCTCACAGGATTGGTCACTGTACAAAGTGTATTAAAAATGATTCTTACACTATTATATAGACAATATAATATAGATTACAGTAAGTGAATTCTGTCCTGCTATTTGGGATCTACACTGAAGATAATCTTATCAAGTTGTACAAATACTTCAAATTCTTAAATGATCCAAAATTCAAAACACTTTGGGCTCTAAATACCTAATCCTGAGCCTGCACTAAGAAGCCCTTCTACATATTCAATTCCACATACAAAGTGTTCTACACAGCAGATTACACGCATGAAACACTCCTAGACATTAGTCTACGTGTGTAAATCTACACATTAGAACATCAGATTCCACATGTACTCCTACAGATTTTCACATACAAAGCACTTCCATTCTCTAGACACAAATTCTCACATCAAACATGGTATTCTCAAAACAAATATACATAATACTCAAACATATCTATCAAAACCACATACAATATCAGATATGTAAAAAACTAGGCAAGAGACAAGCCTTTTTCTAAAAATGGGAAAAAAAACATTAAAAAGAAGTTTTTAAAATCAAGCCTGCTCAAAAAAACAAAAAATAAAATAAAATAAAACCTGCAATCTTACCAGTTAGTAAGCAAGAGAAGAACACAGCCCTTCCTGAATGTTATCTAGATGTTCTATAGCTCTTATATTTTATTATCATACATAAAATCACAATAAAAGATCCTCTAAAGGAGAATAAAACACCTTTTCCTTATTCTTCATTTGTAATGTAACAAACATTCTGAAAAAATAACTTATACACGGAAAGGCAATTCTCGGGGCCCAACAAATCATTACTCTAAGATTTACGTGTGTACACGCACGTGTGCCCTTATTTTAGGATACACAACAAAGGATTTAAAATTCTAACATTGCTGATGTTTGAGTGCCCTGAGGCCTTACACACTGTCTTGCCCGAGTTTCATAAATTATTATCACAGTGGCTTTTCAGGTTCATAGAGAAGTCAAGATAAGCTACAAGGTCCTCAGATTCGAACTGGCTTTGATATTGACTCTGGAAATTTTAAGTATCAGCTTTACTTATATATCAAAACTCTTTCTCAACAAATTCATAGAATGAAGGAACGCTGGGCATCAAAGCCTTATATCACCACTTCTCTTGGCTCATCGTTCCTCTTCACTGTCCAAGACACAGCAGTATTCCCATAAAGACATCAAACCGTACCATTAACAGTTACCTCACTCAGAACTGAAAGCCAGAACCACTAGTATTCCCCATCTTCTCTGACACTATCACAACTATGAGTTCACAGTATTTCAGAAATAAAAAGTGACAACCTTATGTAAAAGGTCTGAAGCTCACGGGCTAGAGAGATGGCTCAGAGGGTAAGAACATTTGCAGCTATTGCTGAAGGCTCCCAGCACCCACAAGTGATACTGACTAGCACTTGGAACTACAGTTCCAAGGGATCCAGTGCCCTCTTCTGGTCTCTGTGAGCAGGAGGCCCACAAGTGGTGCTCTTATGTATAAGCAGGCAAAACATTCACACATATATAATAAAACCTTTTAAAAAGATTTGAGGTCCATTGTAATAGGAAAGGACGACTTAGGAAATAATAACTCTTTATAAATAGTCAATAGTACCTTCCCCCCCATAGTAACCTCTAAATGAAAATAGACATAGAGATCTTAGTAACTACTACTCATGTTTATAAAGAAATGGAACTAGCCTAGAGTCCATCGAAGATGGGATAAAGAAAATGTGGCACACATATATGCACAGAAATTTTATTTAGCCATAAAGAATGAAACCACACCTGAGAGAAAACAATGGAACTGGACAAGGATCATTCTCTTACAAGAAATATGACAGACTCAGATAAATACTGCGTTTTTCTCATAGATTAAATCTAGATGTGAATTGTGTGTGTGTGTGTGTGTGTGTGTGTGAGAGAGAGAGAGAGAGAGAGAGAGAGAGAGAGAGAGAGAGAGAGAGAGAATGAGAATGCGTTTGTGCACGTGGGACATGAAAGCAAATAGGATATTTGGGAGAAGGAAGGGAATTAATAAGTCAGAGGTGGGAAGTAGAAGAAAGGGCAGAGTAAGGACAAAGTATGACATAATGACACACTGTAACATGATTTTTATGCTAACTTAACAATTAATAAAGAGAGAACACCAGTGGGTGAATAGTATAATTATGCACATACAGCAAGGGCTAGATACACTGTTGACTCTGGAGAACATCAGACAGATGTGTGAGCTACATCAATGAGATAGAATAAGAAACAGCACAAGGAATGGAGACCAAGCAATGTGGCTTAGAGACCAAAGAGAGTGTCACACTGCAGCTGGAGACTTGGTTCTACACTGACAAATCTGCCACTTTTGAGCCGATGCCAATAAATATTATTTTCTATCTATGCCCTAAGATGCAGGTAGATGCAAAATATGGCAAGGAGTATCATCCCATATAGCTACTAAAGGCTGATATGAGTAATTTTTTCTTTCCATTACATAGCTTATAAATTCTTACAGATTTCTACTACTACTCTGTTCATATGAACAAAAAATGTTCATATAACTTCTGTATTTTCCACTGTAAAAGCCAGTTTGGTTGGAATGATGTGAGACTTCACCTGATTGTCTTTGCTATCTACTCCCTGTTGGTACAGGGTAATTACACAACCTCAGCTCCTCCAGCTTCTGTTATTTACTCAACATTCGTTCTGTGTTTATGATCCAACAGTTGGTCCCCACAATGATTTGCTATGAGGAAAGCTCTGGCAATGGTGAGCGGTTTCCTAACCGGGAAAATGAACTGAGGATTCCGTCTTCTCCATGATGCACATCCAGACACATGGGGAACTTTCTGTAGCTGTCTGTACCGGCTGAGTCTATGTTGCTGGTAACACATGCCATTCCCTACACAGGTGAGGCCTTGCTTTCAAAGTTACCACAAAGGTCAAGCATAAATTATGTTACAGATCTCAGTTGTAGGAGCTGTTCAGTAAGTGATGGGAACACAGACTCTAAAAGCTGCAATCAGAAATAAACAGTAACATCTGTATGCCTCGATAGAGAAAAATAATGAGGAATTCAACCATCAATGGAAAATCAGGAGTCATTTACATATGTTATGATGACTGCTCAAGAGCTCCTACATTGCACCTTGACATTTAAAGAAATTCTAGATATTTCTCAACTTAAATTAGTGACAGAAGTTCTGCAGAACTGAACAGTTGCCCCTGAAAACGTCTCCCAGGAATCTGCCCTATTGACCTACCAGTATAAAGCACGCCCAGCTAGAGCCCACGACATTTACTTCATTATTTCCCAGCATTTCTGAAGAGGCTATCCTCTTGAGAAACACGGAGCTGGGGCATTTAGAACGACTTCTCTGAAGGCTGCGCACCATGGTAGAAATGGAGGACTGGGTAGAACACTCTTCTAGATAATTCACCCAAATTCAATACAACAAATAACACACTAAAGCTACCGAAGTTCCTTTTACATCTTCAGGCCTTCACAACTTTTATTTTTATCTCAAGACACATGAAAGAATAATTATAAATAAATATTAATTTGTATTTACATGTATAGAATTTACACAACTATAATCATTATGCACAATGAAAGCTGCTCCCCAGAGCCGTTACTTCATCTCTTGTTGGTACGGAAAACATAGCAAACAGGAGTAGTCCTCCCGTCTACAGAAGTTTCTAGCTCCCTCCACTTCTACCGATGCTGAGGATCAAAGGCAACTTCTGTCAACATAGGTGACGGTAGACAACTTGTATGTGTTGCTGGGATAAGCTTCCATTTCATTCTGAGTCTGAAATGTCCGTGACCTACATCTTTCCAACAAGATCTGCACCCTGCTAAGCAGCAGGGTGAGAAATTTGATCTATTAAAAATGCTTGTGAAGAAATCATTCTTGCTAGGTATCCATTCTAGAAAGGGTCAGCAAGTGGCACTCTTTGTCAGGTACAGAGGATTCTAAAGAATCCACAAGAGCCATACAGAGTTGGAGAAGGTCAGTGTCCTCCAAATTATGGGATAATTATTATGCCCTAACTTATGCAGAGCTAAACAGGAATTGTCAAGGCCATTTAAGTGTAAGAATCAACTAGAACCAACAGCAACATGGCCAGGAAACTTCTTGGATTCCTAATCACATAGTATCAGATATGGACGATGTCATGATGAAGGACAATCTCACAAATGAGTGGGTGTGGATAAAAGTACAAAGGGCAGGGACTACAGCAGCCCAGCTTGCCACACAGCATCCGAGCAGAAGCAGCAGGTAGGGGCCTGTCCAACAGCAGCCTTGGAGACAGATGAGCTCCCTGGCTTGCCAGGCCTGCTGTGAGCACCTCAAGTGCTAAAGTCATGGCTCTGGCAGGGCCAGCACTTATCACTCACTTACATCGAGTGAGAGGAACTATGTAGGAGGATGAGAACCAGGATGGAGAATAAGTATCTGTCAACTTTTGACCCTGCCCAGGACCTGTTCTAGCTTAGAAGTAGAAGGGAATAATAGAAAAAATCATAGAAATAAAGTAATAGAAACATCCAACTGGAAGCCAGAGGACAAAAACACACAGAACAGCAGAATGGCGTGATCAAACAAAACTGGCCTTAGCCAGTTCACACAGTTGCCCTCAAACATGTAACAGAAAGAGCCTGACAACGAGATTTATGCATCATGGCTCACACCAACCACCCGAGTGGAACATGTCACAACCGGGATGGCCCTCATTTGCAGAGTGACAATTATATGCCTGAAAACTGCAGGGTTGGTCACAATGTAAGATCTACATGAAAATAGAAGTCGCACAACCCAGTGCCACAGTTAGATGGAACTTCAGGCACCGCCATAACTGCTACACTTTGCTGTATCCTATATAAACCTGATTTCTTTTTTTTTTTTTTTCCCACTAGCTTGCCAAATCCCCATCCAAAACTGTTCACATGAGCCAGCGACCTGGGCCAGAGCGGGCCTGGGACGGTGAACTCCACAGAGGCAGGAGCAGATCCAGAACAGGGACATTTGCGGAAACAGGACTGGGCCAGTGACCTAGACCGGAACAGACCTGAGGTAATGAGCTCCATGGGACCAGGGCTGAGCCAGCGATCTAGGTTGCAATGGGACTGAGATGGCAAGAACCACAGGAGTGGGAGCAGATCCAGACTAGGGACATTTGTGGACTCAGGGCTGAGCCAGCCATCTGGGCCAGAGCAGACCTGAGACAGTGAACTTCACAGAAGTAGGTAAAGGGAAACAACTGCTGAGTCAGGGGGCCAGAGACAGAGACTGCTGCGGGTCAGAGCATGAATCAAGGACCTTCGAGGGAGTAGACCTAAGGCAGGACCCAGCTGGTCTAGGCATGAGTCTGGGACGTCTGAGGGAGTAGGCCTGAGCCAGATCCTCTGTCGGTCTGAGCGCACCCTAATGTGGGACCTTTAAGGGAGTAAATCTGAGCCAGACCTTTGCAGGACCAACCCCAAGACAAGGACCTCTGCAGGAGCAGATCCATACCAGGGACATTTACAGAAAACAGGTCTGAGCCAGCAAACTAACCAGAGCATGCCTGAGACAGCAAAAACTCCATGGGAGAGAAGCAAACCCCAGGAGTTATGAGCAATCTCCAGGAATACGGAGTGAAAAACGGGGTAACTAGAACCGTGGCACTGACTGTACCATGAGAACAACCATCTGAGCCTTGGATCCACTGGCACATAGAAGAATGATCACCAGAGTCACAGACAGCCCCAACCAAACCTAATAGAGGAAAAGATGAGGAGACAAGGTAAGAATACACACGACACCACAAAGAGCAACACGACAGCAGTAAAACCTAAAGACCCTACAACAGCAAGACTTGAACAACCAAATATAGATGATGCAGAAGAAAAAATAACTTTAGGAGAATGTTTGAAACTCTTAAAGAGGAAATGAAAAAGTCCCTCAGTGAAATGGAGGAAAAGACAAACAAAAAATTGGAAGCCATCAACAAATCCCTTAAAGAAAATCAAGAAAAAGCAATCAAACATATGAAAGAAACTATTTAAGACTTAAAAACTGAAATAGAGACAATAAAGAAAACACAGGCAGAGGGTATTATAGAAACAGAAACCATGAGAAAACAATCAGGAACCACAAACGCAAGCATAAACAGTAGACTACAGGAGATGGAAGAGAAAATATCAAGTGTTGAAGATACAATAGAGGGAATAAACTCATCAGTCAAAAGAAAACATTAAATCTAACAAAACCTTAACCAAAAATATCCAGGGCCACCCATCAGTCAAAAGAAAACATTAAATCTAACAAAACCTTAACCAAAAATATGGGCCACCATGAAAAGGGAGAAATTAAAGACTTCCTAAAGTTCAATGAAAATGACCACACAACATACCCAAATTCATGGGGCACAATGAAAGCAGTGTTAAGAGGAAAGTTCACAGCACTAAATGCCTATGTAAAGAAGCTGGAAAAATCACATGCTAGTGAATTAACAAAACTTTAGAACGAAAAGAAACAAACTCATCCAAGAGAACTAGATGGCATGAAATAATCAAATTGACAGATGAAATCAACAAAATAGAAACAAAGGAAACAATACAAAGAATCAATGAGACAAAGAGTTGGTTCTTCGAGAAAAAAACAAAATACACAAACCTTTATCCAAACTAACCAAAATGTAGAGAGAGAATATCTAAATTAACAAAATCAGAAATGAAAGGGGGAACATAACAAAAGACATGGAGGAAATACAGAGAATCATCAGGTCATATTTTGAAAACCTATACTCCACAAAGTTGGAAAACTTAAAGGAAATGGACAGCTTTTTGAATAATTCCAAAATTAAATCAAGACCAGATAAGCAAATTAAACAGACCTATAAATGCTGAAGAAATAGAAAGTCATCAAAAGTCTCCCAACCAAATAAAAAAAAAGCCCAGGATCAGATGGTTTCAGTTCAGAATTCTGTAAGATTTTCAAAGAGGAACTAATACTAGTACTCCTCAAACTGTTCCACACAATGGAAACAGAAGGAGCAGTGCCAAACTTTTTATGAAGCTACAATTACCCTAATACTCAAACTACATACAGAGAATGTATGTAAGAAAGAGAATTAGAGACCAATCTCACTCATGAACATCGATGCAAAAATACTAAATAAAATACTGACAAATCAAATCCAAGAACCTCATCAGAACCATCATCTACAACAATCAAATTGGCTTGATCCCAAAGATGCAGGGATAGTTCAACATACGAAAATCAGTCAACATAATCCACCATATAAACAAACTGAAAAATAAAAACCACATGATCATCTCATCAGATGCCGAAAAAGCTTTTAACAAAATACAACATCCCTTCATGATAAAGGTCTTGGAGAGAGCAGGGAGAAAAGGAACATACTTAAACATAATAAAGGCAATATATAGCAAGTCATCAGTCAACATCAAACTAAATGGAAACTAACAGTGATCCCACTGAATTCAGGAACAAGACAAGGTTTCCACTCTCTCCATATCTATTCAATACTGTTCTTGAGGTCCGAGCTAGAGCAATGGGACACCAAAAGAAGATCAAGGAGAACAAATTGGAAAAGAAGTCAAACTCTCACTGTTTGCTGATGATATGATAGTTTACATAAGCGACCCCAAAAATTCCACCAAGGAACTTCTATAACTCATAAACACTTTCAGTAATGTAGAAGGATACAAGATTAACTAAAAAGAAAAAAATCAGTAGCCCCCCTGTACAGATGATAAATGGGCTGAAAAAGAAATCAGAGAAACATCAGCCTTCACAATAACCACAAATAGCATAAGATATCTCAGAGTAACTCTAATCAAAGTGCAAGACTTGTATGACAATAACTTTAACTCTTTGAAGAAAGAAATTGAAGAAGACACCAGAAAATGGAAAGATCTCCCATGCTCTTGGGTAGATAGAACTAACATAGTAAAAATGGCAATCTTAACAAAAGCAATCTACAGATTCAATACAATGCCCAGCAAAATTTTAGCAAAATTCTTCACAGACCTCGAAAAAATGGTAAAACTTCATATGGAAAAGCAAAAAACCCAAGATAGTCAAAACAATCCTGTACAATAAAAGAACTTCTGGAGGCATCACAATCCATGACTTCAATCTCTACTACAGACTACAGTACTGAAAACAGCCCGGTATTTGCAGACAGGAGAAACAATGGAACTGAATAGAAGACCCAGGTATTAATCCACACACTTTTGAACACCTAATTTTTGACAAAGAAGCAACAAATATCAAATGAAAAAAAGAACGTATATTTAACAAATGGTGCTGGCATAACTGGATATCAACATGTAGAAGAATGAAAATAGATTCATATCTATTACCATGGACAAAAATCAAGTCCAAATGGATCAAAGACCTTATTATAAAGCCAGTCACACTGAACCTCATAGAAGAAAAAGTGGGAAGTACAATTGAATGCATTGGCACAGGAGACCACTTCCTAAATATAATCCCAGAAGCACAGATATTGAGAAAACTGTAAATGGGACCTTCTGAAACTGAAAAGCTTCTGCAAAGCAAAGGACATGGTCAACAAGATAAAAACGACAGCCTACAGAATGGGAAAATATCTTCACTAACCTCACATCAGACAGAGGTCTGATCTCCAAAATATACAAAGAACTCAAGAAATTGGTCATCAAAAGAACAAATAATCTAAAAAAAAAAAATGGAGTACAGACCTAAACAAAGAACACTCAACAGAGGAATCTAAAATGGTTGAAAAACACTTCAGGAAATGTCCAACATCCTTAGTCATTAGAGAAATGCAAATCAAAACAACTCTGAGATTCCATCTTACACCTGTAAGAATGGCTAAGATCAAAAACACTGATGACAACTTATGCTGAAGGTTGTGGGGTAAAGGGAACACTTCTGCATTGCTGGTGGGAATGCAAGCTGGTATAGTCCCTTTGGATATCAGTGTGGCAATTTCTCAGATTAGGAAACAACCTTCCTCGAGACCCAGCAATACCACTTTTGGGTATATATCCAAAGGATGCTCAACCTTGCCACAAGGACATGTGCTCAACTATGTCCATAGCAGCATTGTTTGTCATAGCCAGAACCTGGACACAACCTAAATGTCCCTTGACCAAAGAACAGATAAGGAAAATATGGTATATTTACACAATTGAGTACCACACAGCAGAAAAAAATAACGACATCTTGAAATCTGCAGGAAAATGGATGGATCTAGAAAACATCATTTTGAGTGAAGTAACCCAAACCCATGTATGTACTCATTTATAAGTGGTTTTTAAACATAAAGCAAAGAAACCAGCCTACAAATCACAATCCTGAGAACCTAGACAACAATGAGGATCCTAAGAGAGACATACATGGATCTAATCTACATGGGAAGTAAAAAAAGACAGGATCTCCTGAGCAAATTTGGAGCATGAGGACCATGAAAGAGGGTTGAAAGGGAGGGGAGCAGAGAAAAATGTAGAGCTCAATAAAAATCAATAAAAAAAATTTAAAAAACTGCTCACACAGCCCCACAAGTAATTAAAAGCAGACATTTGTTTTGTTTTGCCTCTTTTCTCTGACCCTTAAGAAATGAATAAAGCTAATTTATTTCTCAGCAGACAGTGAAACCTTCAAATCCCCAGAACTTACGTGCATGCAGCCAGGCTGGCCAGGCCGCACTGTTGTTCACCATAGGACTTTTTAGCATAATCATGCCAGGAGAATTTCTGCTACTGTATTCTACACTCCCTCAAGTTAAAAGGTCATTACTTTACTCTTTCATCTCTAGTACCTTTCTTTTTTCTTCTTTTCCTTTTTCTTTTGTCTGTTTCTTTGATTGAAACAGGTTCTCACCATGTAGTTCTTGCTAATCCAGAACTTACTATATAGACCAGGTTGGCCTTGAACTCACAGATCTGTCTGCCTGCCTCTGACTCCCAAGTGCTGCTATTAAAGTCATGTTCTGCTGTTCCTGGTCTAACACTTGTCTTCAGCCTGAAATAAATGGACATAAATAAATACTGACAAAAAAAATTTTATTCCTTGGGATGGATAGATGGCGCAGAGGTTAAGAGCACTGACTGTTCTTCCAGAGGTCCTGAGTTCAATTCCCAGCAAGCACATGGTGGCTCACAACCATCTGTAATGAAATTTGGTGTTCTCTCTTCTGGCCTGCTGGCACATATGCAGGCCACATACTGCATACATAATAAATAAATAAACAAACAAACAAATAAATAATGAAAAAGATCATTCCTTGCCCTAACGTATGAAAAGTGTCAACGGCAGACAAGGCAGACAATCAGACAGACAAACTAAGGCTGTTTCACAGATTTCTATGATCTAAAGATGTATCTCTGAAATAAACAAAAATATATAAATCCAACTTAAACCATGAAATAATTTGTAAGTAAGACATACTACAGCCACAAATGAACTTCGTCTGAACAGCTAACACTTGAAGGGACTGTGAGAGCACACGTGTGCATGTCAGAATCCACCTAGGCATGTATATTTAATTCTTAGCTAGCAAAGAAGTCCCATCAAGTTTTCTATCTTCTTGATTAATGAAGTCTCGTCCACAATTCTTCAATTTTACTTTTAAACATTCCTCATAAATCTCATCATTCAGGAAGACTAGTATTGACATATAAAAGTTCCATTTAGTTAAACTTCTCACAGATTAATCTAGTTTTAAAAGCATGTTACTTTTTTCCCCCTCGGGCAGAAACTATAGCTGCAAAGAAAGAGAATTGATTTCTCAGAACATCAATCAATAACGTTTTAGGGCTCAATATCACATGGCATCAACAGAGTCTACTCAGGGCCACTAGCTCTAAGACAAGTCTAAAGGCTTTAACAATATTGGAGAACTCTGAGCAAACCAATGAATATCGAAAAGATGCCACTCAGCAAAATGAGGAAAAAAGTGACAAGATTCCCAAACCCTGACGGTAATACTAAACAGTGGCGATAAGTAATCCAATCAAACAAGTTGTTTGTAAAAGGTATGTTATCTAGAGCAAAAATCATTCTTTATGAACTTCATACAAAATATTTTCCATAAGGTTACCGGCACCACTGAACAAGCCTGACAGCCTTGAATAATCTCAGCAATTGCCTTAGTTACTTTTCCACGCTGTCCTCAAACTCAATGAACAAGGCAACTTAGACAAGAAAACACTTAACAGGGCTTACAGTTTCAGAGGACTGGAGATCATGATGGTGGAGCAAAGTCACGGCTGCAGAACCGCTGAGAGCCTACAGTTTGATCTGCAAGAAGTTAATTAAACAGAGCTAACTAGGAATGGTGTGGGCCTTTGAAATCTCTAAGTGTGCCCCAATGACAGACACACCTCCTCCAACAAGGCCACACACTTCCTACTCCTGCCCAAACTGTTCCACCAACTGGGGACCAAGTACTAAAACACATGAGACAATGGGGACCATTCTCACTCAAATCACAACAGTAATGATTATAATTCTATTTTTATAAATTATTGTCATTTTAAAAACATCTAAAGGGATAAATGAAACAAGATGAGACGCTTTCACCCAACCCAAATGAAATGGCCAGGAGTGTGTTTTTCCGATTTGTAGAGTAATGAGTTTCTCTATGAACTCTAATTAGCCAATAATTCTCTTTCTCTGTAAGACAAGCATTTTAAAAGCAGAGGCTGTGCTTGCTCGTTGGGATTAAAATCCACTACTACAGTCAAAATATGTGAACAGGGGCGTCACTACTTCAAGGCAGAGTGTCTGCAGCGCACTCAATACTGCATGCTGTCACGTCTCAACTGTTTCCCCACTAGGACTAACTCCCTAAAAGTACGACAGGTTCTTCTCGGTGTCTATGCTCTCTTTAAGAATGTGTGTATTCTTTCAAAGAAATAGCTGTACTTTCATTAAGTCTTTTCACTTGTTAGACAGTCCACACTTTGAGCTATCATTCTTCCATTGTATTTTCTCTTGATTGAGATTATAATTGAGCACTTGATTGAAGGCAGAATGCCTTCCATTCAGTTTTTACATATTACCATGTAAATGATGTGAACAGAATGTGCAGTGTAGTCCTACAGTTAATTACAGTCAGCACTTAAGAAAAAGAGTATTCCCCCCATAATCTGCAACCCCATCTAGGCAGCATACAGCAGGGTAGCTTGTTTGTCCTGTTTCTGTTGTCCCCTGGCTCCTGCTGCAGTAAGACTGAGATCCTGACCCCGACCCAGTGACCAGAGGTGGCTCTGTGAAGTCCATGGTTCCCCTCTTCACTGCTGGCGCGCACAGTTCCCCACCCTCCCCAAAATCCCCTCACAGACCATGAAACATTTCTCATCTGCTTGTACGTTCTTTGCCTCCTCTTAATCAAACTGTCAGAAAGGAAAGCACACGGCAAAGGCATCACGCAGAGCTGCTAAATGAGGGAGTGGGGAAGCGAGCTTCTGCACTAACCTTTCACGTCCCTTTGGACGTGACACAGGCTCAATATAAATCAGACACCGGAGAACAGGGGTCACATCTTTGGACCCCCTGGAGGATATGCCTCCTATCAAAATTCTTATGGTATGACAAGCTGAAAAATAGGGATGACGGGGCCAGTGAACACAGTGGCCCACCATTACCAAGAAGCTTGTCCAGGCTGTGAAAGTCAACAGTCCTGAAGTCTGATCTCTTACTATGTTCACAAATCAGTTGAAACAGAAGCAATATATTAACTATAAATGTTTAAGGATGGAAAAGAGGAAGAAAATGAGCAAGAAGTAGGGTGCTGCATATATTAATACACTTTTTTTTTATTTCCTATAAAAACTCTAGAATATCCAAATTATTAAAAAGAGAAAAAAATGAAGCCAGGCAGTGAGGGGCATGCCTTTAAACCTAGCACTTGGGACACAGAGGCAGACAGATCTCTGTGAGTTGGAGGCCAGCTTGGTCTACAGAGCTAATGCCAGGACAGGCTCCAAAGCTACAGAGAAACCCTGTCTTGAAAAACCAAAAAAAAAAAAAAAAAAAAAAAAAAGAGATCTAACCTGAGCACTATACAAGATTATTTCTTTTTCTCATATACATTGTTCCTCAAAGGAAAACTAGACAGATTTATAAAACAGTCTAAATCATTAGAGAGACTTATTCCATTAAAATTACTATAAAAGGACTGTTTTTAAAAACATAAACCTAGATAGTTAGTTAATCATATTGTAGTTGGAATTTCACTCCATAGTTAAGCAAAAATCAGAGTAAAAGCATTACTCCAGGTCGGAGTTGACAATGCTTGCTTAGCAATTACCTAACACCATGTTTTCATGGGCTTCTTAATGACTGGGCTTCATTTCACAGTCTTAGTATTGTTTGGTGGCCAGACTGAAACTGTGTTCTTGGGACCCTTACAAATCGAACCTTTCAAATTTTAGTAGATCACAGAGTACATATGCGATGATTCTAATAAAATATCTATGTGTAAATCACGGAAAGTAACCAAATCCAAGTTCACTGCGGATAAATCTTAAAGAGAGGGCAGACCATAGAGAGGCTTGTGAACTGTCCCATACTCCCAGAAGAACCCGTAAGGTGGACCTGGAAACCAGCAGCTGAAATGCATCTTTACTCATCTGGAGAAAGGAAGGAGCTGAAGACTATTCCAGGAGGCACACTCAGTAGGGAGCTCGGCCACCCTTTTCCCTTCAAACAGCAATGTAGAAAAGAGACATAATGATGAAAATGCAGGAGACCTGCACTTCCAAATCTCATGCAAGTCTAGATAAACGGCCATACAGTACATGATTT
Source organism: Myodes glareolus (assembly GCF_982192425.1). Classification (NCBI taxonomy): domain Eukaryota; kingdom Metazoa; phylum Chordata; class Mammalia; order Rodentia; family Cricetidae; genus Myodes; species Myodes glareolus. The sequence goes on from NC_142038.1 coordinate 57,045,346, forward strand.
CACGCATGCAGAAGTCCACAGACAGAAAGTGGCCCAGCAGCCACGAGGAAGCACAGGGAGGATGGACTAAGGGGTGAGTACTTAGTACATGGAGCTTTGAGGTGAAAATGTCCTAAAGTCACACAGCTAGGAGGACCACACAAGGATATGGAGCATACGCCTTTCAAGAGCGAAGGTTCATATCTCAAAACCGTTACTAACATTTACTTTAAACCAAGATGACAACTGACAGAATTGACCATAAAAAGGCACATGAGTCCACACAGTCAGAGTTCACCTCATCTCAGAAGCCCATGTACCTTGGCGAGGCGGCTCATCTGATCTTCTGAGAGCGTGCTGCTTGTTCTGCCAGGAGTTCTTGTGGGTTCGGAGCCATCTGCCTCCACGTTAGGCCACACCTTCAAGTCATGCATTCCTTGGCGAAACATGCTATAAGGAAGAGTTCAGAGTAGAGGTAAACTGAGGCAGCTCATCATAAAGAAATGTGTGTCAAGCGTGTCCGGCTCCAAGGCCCCCATGGTTTGTCAGCACTGAGCTAAGCTACTACAAGCCGCAAATCTCTCCTCAAGCTACCCTTTCTCCCTTAGATAATCAGAAATGGGAGACGTATATAGAAATGACCTAAATCCAATGCATATGCTACCAGTGTGGAGGGAACTCATTCCTGAGCAGATTTAAGCAAATGTGCACCTTTCTTATGTGGCACCAGTGGCAAACCAAGGTAAAATCCAGAGCATAAGTGAGCAGCTACTTACAGGAACTGAAGTGACCATAAGGCATGGGCCAGTCTCATCCCAGAACAGACTTCCCTTTGGTCACACCAATGCAGCCCACTTTAGTTAGCCTTCCACAGTCTACATAAGCACCTGATACAATGAGGCCACATAATCAGGAGAGAAATGCATACAAATAAACGGCTGGAAGATGCGTGGGGGGACAGTGTGAATCCCAGATGAGGGTCCCGTGACTCTCCCTACACCTTCCTCCTACGAAGAGTGGCAAGTCAACATGGCCAATCAACGGGGATCCCCTCTCTGGAAGTACTCATAGCTGTTATGAGGAAAATGGTGTCAGCCATGCTTGGAGGACAGCACTCAACAAGCACCTCAGCAGACATCTTAGAAGAGCAGACACCAACTTTCCAGCCAATAGAACAACATCATATTTACAGGATGGAAATGAAACTAAGTGACATAATTTTTCTGTAAGCCTGCCTGGGTTTGGGAAACAGCTGTGCCATCTATGACTTGCATGGCTGTGACCATGAATAAATAATGTTCATTCCTTAGTATACATCTTCTCACTAATAAAAATATTATATCACAGATTTTCTTGTTATTACAAAAACACATAAACACAGCCTCTTACACAGTTAAATTTCTTTCTCTTTTCATCTCAAACAGATCAGATAGCTGAGGCAGGGGGATCACAGATTCTATACTAACACAGACAATCTAATGAGAACTTGTCTGAAACGAAACAAAACGCAGCACAACCTTGAAGCAGGCCCTGAGGAACTGGCTGCAGTGAAGTATCTAAAGCACCAGCAAAAGGGGGAAGTGGGGACCCTCACATACACCTTCAGGAAGAGCACGTGGCAGCCCTTCCTGCTCTCTACTGCTCCGCTCCTCAGCGAATACTCTGCCTGAATTTAACTAAAAACAAAAAGTCACATTGTGCAGGAAGAAAGTCGGTTTACTAAATGATTTAGGCACCTTGGGACAGATCTAGAAAAGAGTTTAAAATGGGGAGTTTGTGAGGGGAATGCTAAGTGCTAGTGATGATGAAGTGATCCCATCACTTTCTTTGGACACTAATGGAAACTTGTCTAAAATTACACTGTTCCCCACCCCCCAACCTCCCGGTGCTGAGGCAGAGGATGTGCACAGCCTTACATGCTTGGGAAATCAGGCCAAACAAACAAGTCAGGGGACCAGAACAGCAGGCCCTTCTTCAGCTTCATTGAAGGCCCAGTACCAGCTGTCAATGCGGCTCCAGCTGGCAGGGCCATGACTACAGAATTCACACACACCTGCACATCGCCTACAGTTTGCCTGTGATTCTATCAATCCAAGTAATAACCAATCTGCTCTTAAGCTACTTAGAAGTTTCTGAGGTTAGATGTTCAAGTTAGAGGCAGTTGGCTTTGGCAGAACTACTGCACAAGATCAGTCTTTATTTATTAGCACTCGCTAAGAAGATCCCCCTCGCTGACTCGCTGACTTGCAGAGACAAAACAGATGTCGGCAAAGAGCACCAACTGGCAGTCACTGTGCCACCTTCCATTGGAAGCTTCGAGGAACACTTTACCAGGTGCATACTAGGGTCCTTTGGAGGAAGAGGTCACTGAAGACATTATACCGCCAAAGAAACATTTGAGAAAATTATGGCCCAAAGCAGTGATGTTCAAAAATCGCACAGCTGAGAACAGGAGTATTCTGGGAAGAAGGAAGCTCTTCCCGCAGTCCTGTCCACACACTGAAGAAGCAGGATGTGACCTGCCCCACTGAAAAAGGTACTGAGCCATGTGGTTAACATAGATAAGAATAACGGGTTAATATACGTTATAAGAGCTAGTAAGTAGCCTGAGCTAATGGGTCAATCAGTTTTATAACTTAAAAAAAAATCACACAACTGTGGCACAGGGCATGGATAAACAGCCTGAACAGATTTCCTAAGACTTAATCTTAGCTCATGGCAAGCAAACAGACTGAACTGCTAGTTATTACCACTAACTCTATGGAGAATCTTAGGACCTAATCTACCTTTCAGGCACATGTTCCACTTCCTCTGGATGGGAGGCATCTCAACAACATCACCAAAAAAGGACATGTGAACAACTATATTTTAAAAGCGGACAAAAGACAGCATTAAATTAATTTACAGAAAATTGTCAAGAAACCTTTTAAGATAATTCTTATTTATTGATGTCTAAATTAACATTTTTAAACTTTAAGAAGGACCAAAAGTAAGGCATATGGCAAGAGCCAGACAGAAAGTCACTAGGACTTTTCACTGAAAGGCACTACATCTTCAGTTTCCAGATCTGGACCCTAAGCTCTCACTCCCAATGACTTAGTCTAATAGAAATGGTCCTAGCATTCACTTAACAGTAGAGCAGTACAAATTGTGTCTTGATTCATTTAGCTGCTGGGATAGTTACTCTGATGACAAATTTGTAGGGTGTAGAACCTCCTAAGAGACAAATTGGGGGGCATGCCTGTGAGGCAGTGTCTATACTGGGTTAATTCAGGCGGCCCACCCGTGTAGGCAGCTACGAACTGCCATCCCAGACGACACAAACAGAGGGAAAATAAGCTGCTCCTCAGTCTTCATCCTCTTTGTTTCTGACAGCAGATGCAATGGGATCAGCTGCCTCACACTCCCACAGCCACACCCTCCCCATCCATCATGCACTGAGTCCTCGAACTTGTGAACCCTTTGGTTGCTTTTGTCAGGAACTGTGTCACTGATAAAAGTAGTGAGAAGAGTAATGAATACAACGCATCCTGTAGGAAATGCATTTCAGACCCTCTCTCAGAAAGGTGGAAGGCCTATGTACCTAACTGGTTTCCACAGAGAAAACCAAGACTGCGTAAACAATCAAAGTTCTCTAGGAAAGAAAGAGAAACAGCCCTTTGTGGACTAGTGGGCAGAACGCTTACCCGTATTTTCCAAAGAGCGACACAGTTGTTCCTCCCACTGGCACAGCTTTTCCTGGTCCATACACATCCCATATAGTCAAGGCCACTTGGGCATTCCTGGGCAGGTCAGGGTATTTCACAGGGAGTTTTAGCCATTCATTCCAACTATGGAAACAAAGTCAACAGAATAAATATGTATCTTTCTTTCAAATTAGCCCATAAAAAAATGGTTCACTCACAGGAGAAAGCTCCAAAAAGATTAGGTTTATATGCTAAAAAAATAATGGGAATAATGGGAATCCCCCAATTTTGCTTGTTCAAATAATTTTGAATATGGCTCCTGAAAAACAGCACTGTATTTCAAGACATTTAATCAGGACACTCACGCTGAGCAGTGTGACATATGCCTACAATCCTAGAATTTAGCATGAGGCCGAAGGAGCATTGCTAGTTCAAGACCAGTCTAGAGAGATTCATGAGTTTGTCTGAGTCCAGCCCACACTACAAAGTGATACACACCCACCCTCCAAAAAATCCAACAGAAAGCAGGTGGTAGTGGCACACGCCTTTAATCCTAGCACTCAGGAGGCACAGGCAGGCGGACCTCCAAAGGTTCAAGGTCAGCCTGGTCCAGAGCTGGTGAGCTAGTTCCAGGACAGGCTCCAAGGCTACAGAGATACCCTATCTCAGAAACTCCCCACCTTAAAAAAAAAAAATCCAACAGAAATAAAAAAAAAAGCTTATATCACTAAGATATGGAAACAGAACAGCAGAAAAAAATAAAGATTAAATAAACAAATCTGGAAGCATGTTTCAACATGTTAAAATTTTTAAACAAACTGTCATTTTCTTTGATAATTTTTCAGAATACAATTTTACATTATGAGAACAACCATGGTTTGGTTTCAACTGTAAAATAATCAGTCATGGTATGTTAAGGCATTCTTGATGAAAATACGACAATCCAAAATAAACGGCCTACACATCTCTTCTGTCTCACTAAAGAGTTTCACGCTGAACTTTGACCTTTGCACCTCAACTTATTTCACTGTCACTGGTGAACTTAGTATCAGCATTCTACACTGCCTACGAAGGCCTGCAAATGCTAACTCAGTAATGCATGTTTTGTTACTAATACAGAAAGAATCAGCAGTGTCTTACTCTGTACTCATCTTTGTAAATATCCTTCTGCATTTAAAATGGATTCACTTGATAATTTTCACTCCCTTAGGCAGATGGCTACCAAGAATCCCATACACAGAACTCTCTCTAGTCACTCACAATTACCCTGAAAAAAGCTTATCTTGGATCAAATACACAGGTATCAGTAAGACACACAATGGAAGTTTCAAAGACTCAGCAAAAGTATTTATGGCCATCGTAAACTTTGAAACTCCAGGAAAATTAGAGATATCCATCAATTCTGATTAGAAGAAAAACATCATCAAATATTTTTGTTCTTGTTATGTTTTGTTTTTTGAGTCACAGTCTAACTATGTAACTCATACTGGCCTCAGATTCACAGAGATCCACCTCCTAGAGCCTCCTGAGTGCTGGGATTAAAGATATGCATCACCTTGCCTGGCCATATTATTTTCTATACTTTTATATAATTGAAATTTTCCAGAGTAAAATGTATTAAGTATGTGTGCTGTGTAGACATAAACATTTATACATATTTCACACCAAAAAGAACACTAGAGAATTTACACTACTGAAATACTTGATTTGGATATAGTCAGACCAGCCATGTTCAAGCTTCCTCTCTGTGAAACCATTGCCAGATTCTGGCACAGCAACAGAGCCGCTTGACTGTGCACGTGGCCATGCCACGTCTTCCGTGACACTCTGAGCATAGATAACTCCTATGGGCACACACTCGGGGCTGGAGAGACAACTCTGCGGTCAAGAACACTCACTGTGCTTATAGATGATCTGGGTTCAGTTGCCAGTACCCATGTGCTAGCTCACAACTATCTGTAACTCCAGTTCCAGGGGACTGAACACCCTTTTCATGGCATAAATACACACATACAGGCAAAACCCTTTACACGCACATTAAAAAAAAGTACCAAGTACCTATGCATCTGTCATTCCACGAGACTACAGAATAAAAACTGGCTGAACACTAGAAATGCCCCCATGATGTCTATGAGATACTAAGTATCAGGAGATTAAAGATCCACGATACTATTCGGAAAAATAGTTTTGTGTTATCTTATGCTGGCCCTCTATGCCAACAATGCATTGCTAATATAACATGTAAATACATGAACCTAAAACTAAAGTTTAATTTGGAAAACAAAAAAAGACTATAAATCTTACCTGGGCCTATAAGATCTACTTTTAAAGATCTAAACAACAGGTTAGTAATTTCAAACTATCTAAAGCATTTGTATTAAAGGCCGCGGAACAGCAGAGAGTGCAGACATGGTTGTGTTCTGGTTCATGTTGTAAAACAGTAAAATGCTTACTTTCCAAAGTGTCAACATATAAATACAAACATGAAGTAATTACACATCAACACAACTATCTTTACATGTGTAATACATGCTCTCCACAGTCTAATATTTATAGTTTCACAGATATACAGTTAAGAAACTCCTTGGTAATCCCTGCTAAACTGTCTCAACTTAGAACATTTTAAGGCTATGGAAGAACAGTATACAATCTTTCAAATGGCAAATGAAAAAACAGCAACAGCAAAGAGAACAACTTACTTCCATCTCGTACTAAATGCCTTGTAGGATGTCCTGACTGGTAAGGCCAGAGGCTTCCCTTCAGCAAAAACTTGACAAGTCACATAGAGGTCAGAGCACGTCTCTTGGTAGAGCCCAGAAAACTTTAGCATCGGATCTTCGAGGACAGCTTTGTAACTCTTCTGTTCTCTCTTCCCTTCCAAACTTCCTCTGGAAGCACAAACAGATTGTTTCGGATGTGCAGTTTTAAAGTACGCAGGGGCATATAAAAAGATAAGACGTTTATGTCTGCTAAAGTAACCATAAACTAATGACAACTTCCTATTTCTAAAGTAACAGCACTTTTATAAATGGTAAGGAACTCTGAAAATCCTAACATTGCTAGGCTTATTTTAACTTCACAAAAAGATTTTTCTTCTTTGGGCTTCATTTTAAACCCTGTCACCTACTCTTGATCCAGGTCCTAGGATTAATTTCACTGATTCTAGCACCTGGGGGCAGAGAGGGATCTCTGAGTTCAAGGCCAGCCTGAACTACAAAGGAAGTTCCTGGACAGCCAGGACTACACAGAGAAACCCTGCCTCAAAGCCGAACAAGCAAAAAAACTTAAAACTTTACTGATTGCAAATTGACAGCTTATTTACCCCACCTTTAAGCAAACATTTAATGTATAGGCATAGATAGATACTAGAAACAAGAAAAGATACAATGCACTATTACAAGAAACTGTTAAGCCCACATATGCTAGTACTTTTAATTCCAGCATTCAGAAGGCAGAGGCAGGCAGATCTACATAGTGTAGTCTAGGTCAGAGTCACATAGCAAGAATCTGTCTTCAAACTTACTTTTACCTGGGCATTATTCTTATTCTCTTTTCCATACTATGTACTCATACTATTTCACCACTTCATAATACAAAACAACCTCAGTGTTGTAAGCCATACTGGATACGCTACACATGGATACTATTAAGGAAGCAGAAGCATGTCTTGGATATCAATGTTACATTAGTCATCTCACTAGGAAACGGATGTGTGCTTTTAAAAGCACACGCATTCTCCTTTTATAAATGAAGAAGTAGAAACTCAGAGATCAAACTCATTACCCAAGATGGAAAAGTTAATAGCTGAGAAGAGTGCCAGAGCAAAGAGTCCAAAGCCAATCGTCTTCCAATCATAAGAGAAACTGACCTGGCCGCTCTGTCTCTTAGACAGATGCCTTCAATAAGCCAAATAATTGACGTGGAAGAGATAGGAACAAAAGAGGTAAAGAACAGCGTGTACAATTCTCTCCACGCAGGAATCTGAAGTCTTCACCCACAAGAAGGCTCTCACCAGGCACAGCCCTCAAATTTCTCTCCCTATCTTCAAGAAATGGCACAAGGCAAAGTTCCGACAATATATAAACTACACAGCAGTTTTGCCCGGAAAGGTGAGCTTCCCTACTTATCCAATGTTTCTACTGTTCTGAAGTTACCTTCTCTGGGGACTCTTCTTTCCCAGCAGGGTTCTCATTTCAAGGTGTCATGCTCTTGACCTGTATTTTAAAACTGCTGCGCCAAGATTTTATTTAAAGACTCGACTCCCTCTCAACGTCTCTACCTTTAAAATTGCAAACTGTCCAAAGGATCGATCTCTGTCTCTCTCATCTCGCATGTAATTAAAACTGCACCCATATTCTCAGTTACCCCATTCCACCTTTCTGCCCTGCTCTAAAGGAAAGCTCTTCCTCCTCTTTCTTAGGTGGGGAAACTTATTTCCTAAGGTTTGATTTCTTCCTGCAGAAAATTAGAATGCAGTACTCCGGCAAAAGCTGAAAAAGCAAACTGCTCCGTGCCCCTCTGCGGTCGCGCCAGTTACTGCAGATTTCCTCCTAGGACCAGCCCCCCTCCCGGGCGACAGCCGCCCCTCACCGCCCTCGCTCCCCCGGGGCTCTCACATCTTCAACTGCACGTTGATGTCCAGGTCACAGCTGTAGATGTAGTGGAACTTCTCTGCCTCCCCCATGGCCAGCACGGGGAGCAGAAGCTGCAGAGACAGCCAGCAACGAGAAAGACTCCAAGAAGGATCCGCCGGTGCCTCAAAACACGGCGACTTCCTGTCCCGCCCCTCTGCCCTTAACCTAGCAATCCCTGTCCCCAACGCAATACAAGCGACGGAAAAAGCCCGCGGCGGGCTGCAGTACGCATGTGCAAGAGGAGCCTGCCATCTTGCTTAAGGGCAAATAGGAGGCCGGGAAGCGTGGCTTATGTGGTTACATACCAGTCTTCCTGTTTTGACAAAACTTTTTTTTTAAACTTGAGTCAGAAGAGAAATTCAGCTCGAAAATAATGTAGTAACATTCACCTAGTTCAAACCAAAATAGAGAAGAAGCACAAACTATTTTGATTAATTTATACTCCAGTTTCCATTAAAAAAGGAGATTTAATTATTGGCTCTTTCCAGCCATAGGTTATTTTATTTGCTTAGTTGGGTTTTGGGTGTTTTTGTTTGTTTGTTTTGGTGTGTGTGTGTGTGTGTGTGTGTGTGTGTGTGTGTGTGTGTGTGTGTGATGAAGAAAATCAAAAGGACTAGACAAAGACCAAAAACATCTGGGTTTCATTTTGACAGTCTCAATATTTGTGCTTCAGTCCTTTGTATTGGATATATTCCGATCTAATTACCAGTTCAGGACCAAATTCTACAGCTATAGCCTAGAAACCGCCAATAATAATTGGAACCAACTTTCTGAACCTTCTGCATTCCTGTAACTTATTCTTGTAATATTTAATACACTCCTAACACTTTGGTCTTTGTTTACAATTATATTTAAAAATTCTTTGAGGGCAGGGAGGTGGTGGCACATGCCTTTAATTCCAGCATTTGGGAATCAGAGGAAGGTGGATTTCTGTGAGTTTGAGACAAGCCTGCTCTACAAGAGCTAGTTCCAGAATAGGCTCCAAAAGCTACAGAGAAACCCTGTCTCGAAAAAACCAAATAAATAAATAAATGATTTGCTAGACGCTTCTGTTTTCCGTACCCTCTGGGTGTAATATGTAGGACCCAGCCATGATAAGCTTAAATGGAGGCCTGAGTCTCAGTAGTTTACCCTGAGGCAATACCTGGTTGCAGGAAGGACCACAAACAGATTACCCAGGCACCACCCAGGAACAGACCATCCAAAGGTAATTCCTAACATTCCAACTCTTGTAGATAGGTTCACTGCCAGCACACATTCACCAGGATACCCATAGACAAATGTCAATCTGGGGTTCCGAAACTTAGAAATCCCTCACTCTCACCTTTACTACTATAAAAAAAACCAACTCTGAGTTCAGGGCTCTGAGATCATTCCAATACATTGGACGCATGGAGAGTCCGAGTTTGCAAGCTTGTGTAGAATAAAGGCTCTTTGCTTTGACATAAGGGACTGGGTTTCCTGGTTGGTTTTGGAGGACCTTCACAGTTCTGGGCATGACATAATACACTACTGATTTTAATAATTCCTATTTATTTCTACAGGGTCCATCAAAAAGTCTACCTCTTCTGGATGTCTCTCAGATTTTACACACACACACACACACACACACACACACACACACACACCACGAATACATGCACAGCATCCATATGTGTTGCGTCAGAAACAGTGCTGGTGCAAGCACAGCAAGTGGAGTGGAGTGGAGGCAAAAAGACCACTCTTTGGGGAGCTGGTTTTCTCCTGCCTGTGGGTTTTGGGGATCAGAACTCAAGTTGTCAGTCCTAGGAGAAAATGCCTTTACTGGGTCTTCTTGCTGGCCATGTATCTTTATTTCTAGCTACCACATTTTAAAAGAATAACACCCAAGTAATCATAAATAAATACATATTTAGAATTTTGAGTGGTCAAATAAAAAAAGATCAAAGAAATTTCGAGTGGAATGAGGCTGTTCAGATTAGAAGGGGGAAAAATGGTAAATGCATGGTATTGTTCCCAATGTAGATTCTGAAAGTTAATCTTTGATGAAATAAAGACCACATGTATATTAACAAAGATCATGATGGTTATCCTTCTATATAATCGAATATTTAAACAAACAAACACAAATTTGAGTTGTGTCTACATGTAACTATCACCAAATAGGACATAGAGAAGATATGTTTTCAACAATAAAATAAGGAATTTATAAACATCAGAGCTCTACAACAGTAAACTAATTGTGGCAAGTACTCTGTTTTTTATACACTTTGGGCAGACACTGTGAAACTCGATCTAAATCAGGTTTTTTAAACATTAGCATTTATTTTGGAAACTGTGTGCATGTGTCTGTGTGAGGTTCTGTCACATATATATGGTACCTATGAAGGCTGAACCCTGCAGCTGGAGTTATACAATGTTTTCAAGGGCCCAATGAGCATCCGGGAGCTGAACTCAGGTCTTCTAGAAAGAGCAAAGCAACAAATGCTTTTAACCAGTGGAACACCTCTCTAACTCTGTGAAATCCTGACATGTGGAAGTAATTAGATTGCCTGGTTTTAGAGTGTAAATTGATTTGGGTATAATTCAACTTTACCTATAAATTTAAGCATATATATATATATATATATGTGCGTGTGTGTGTGTGTGTGTGTGTGTGTTTGTGTGTGTGTGTGTGTGTGTGTATTACCAAATAACTGTATGAATTAACTATAAACACTTTGGATAGGAATTTAATAAATTAGAATTTTTTGTTCGAACTCTACAGGATCCAAAACTGACTTCTTCCTGAACTAGCTCTTTAAAATTTACCAAGTCTATATTGTATTAACAGGGCAAATTCACTTCTCTAACCTTTCTTTTCTATCTAGATCAACATGCCATATTTGGTAGTTCAACTATCAAGACATTATTTGACTTTAACCTGACTCCAAAATATCTTTATATTTTATTCTAACTCTATCCTACCACTAGCTTATAACAATTAAAATAATAGTAATTGAACCCCAAGAAATCATGAATATAGCACAATACTAAATATATTAATAATTCAAGAAAAACAAAGGCACCATGTATGCATGTAATCCATGTACGCATGATAAGAGTCCCATAAGCTCAAGCTGATAGTGTCTTTCCTAGACGACAGATAAGTCTGATTATTGGTGGATTTTAGTATTAGCATCTAATTGGCAAGAAGCATCCATAGGGAATATGGGAGCCTCAGGCATATTCACTCTGAAAAGAATGATTTTTTCCTTTTCACTCATGAATATAACACACACTAATAATAATGCAACACAATTTGCACTGAAAGCAGCCACAATTGCCTGTCTGTAGAAAAATAGCTTACAGCTGTGGATGCTTTCTTTGTTTAATAGCCTGTTCCATTGACTATGTGATCTGGCATTTAATTTTCCTTTGGAGGTGCAGTTTTTATTTTGTTTTTGTTTTCCATTTCATTTCAATTTCATGTTTAATTATTCTAATAGCAGTTTTTAATAATGGTTTAGAAATGTGTTCATTTTGATCTCTTCTTCCAATTGCTCATGACTCACAGTGATAATCAGTTTAGCTTTTTCCCATTTCTAAGATCCAATTTATTCTCTCCAGCTTGTAATTTAAGAAAAATGCAATTAGAGCTTTAAAAGCAACTGTCTATTATTGGGCTTCCATCATGAACAAATTATGATACTGTAAGATTAAGAATGCCTCACAAATCCTTTTTCTCTAATTAAAATTTTCCTTATAAGTTTCCTAATACCCTTAAGTATTTTAAAATTCAATAACTTAGTAGAACATACAACGGTGCTTAGAAATGCTAGAAGTCTTACCCTAATTCAAGATGTTGATAATTTTTTTCAAGTGACAATGTGGGAAAGCAGGGGCTTAATAAATATTCACCAGTCATTTCAGTGAAGGAGCCCCCAAGGCCCAGGGGAATCCATCAAGAGTATAATTTGCATTAGTTATAAAAGAGAAAGGATAAAAATGGGTTATTGTGAAAATATTGAATCATACTTAAATGCATTTTTTTTTGCAAACAGAATTTTTCACTGAACCTGGAGCTCATTGTTTTAAGTAGCTGAAGAGTCCTTGGGATGCAGCTCCCTCCACCCTCCCAGCGCTAGTATTACAGACATGTACCCAATTTTGCATGAGTCCCAGGTACTTGTACTTAGATCCTGATGCTTGCATAGCAAGCACTTTACACACTAAGACATCTTCTCAGGCCCCAATTCTTTATTTTAGAGTTATTAATTTTTCACTTTTCTCTTGACTGAATTAGTTAATTGACAAATAAAGAGCATTTATCACTGATCACTAAACCAAGCATTTCCTATAAACATATTATCACCAACAACCCTTTTGCTGTTACATTGATTTGTGGCTTCATTGTGATTACAATTTGCCTTATATTTCTGGTTCCAGCCTGGCACACCTTCTAACTTACTACAGTTCTGACATCCAAGCTTGAGAGACAGGACCACTTTCATATACATTCCTGGACACTGCGTATTTGTGGCTAATGATGAGTAGTACTTCTCTTCTTCTCTTTGAACAGAGTGAACTGATAAAACCCAAGCTCTGAGAAGTGCAGTAGATCCACAGGTCTCTATATCAGGTCTCCAGCAGTATAGAAGTCATGGAGAAAATGCACAGAGTGCTGGCAGTTACAGGCATAGATTCCTAGGTCCCCAAGTTCTGATGATTACACTCTACACATTGTACTGCGCTTTCTCAAAGACTTTGTGACTCTTTCCATGGTCCTGACCCTTGGCTTGCCTTATTCCCTTCCAGGCTTACCACATGGTTAAACCTCCTAATTATTTACTTATTATCTCCTTAGGAAATTTGTGAACATACATTGCCTTTTCCCTCCTCATAGGAACTTTTCAATATTTTAGCTCGCTTAAGCCTTTCCAGTTAAATAAATATTTTCTCATCCTTGTCAACACACATAGTAATGTATGATGGTAAACTAGAAGTCTAGGATCATATCATACACTATGATATAACTCATTATCACCATACATATCATACCTTGACTTCAGGATATTGGACCCTGTCAAGTTCTTTTCATTTTCATCCAGGAAACACTGTTTCTTTCCTGAATTATCCCAGTGGCTTTCTGTGGCAAAGGCAACATCATGTAAGTGCCGAATTTCATCGTTTTCCTTGAGGCATCTGGAAGAACACATTTCTCAATTGTATTGGTGGACAGACTACAGCCAAGAGACTCAATCTAGGAAAGTGAAAACTGAAGAAAGGAAAAAGTATAGCTCTTGAAGTCTTGTTCATCAAACCTCAGGGTCATTTATCATACTCCATCTCTGTTTTAAATTCTAGTTGGACACAGATGTCATGTAGAGTTGTGTAAAGCTCTGAAAGAGGGCAAGACACAGTGTAGAAAATTCCTCAGTCTCTAAATCAGTGCTTGGGAAACAGACTCCTATATAGACTGTGATATAAATTAGAAATACATTTCATGTTGCTAAACAGTGAGGTTCAGGAGTACATTATTAAAATATTTAGCTACATTATCTAATAAACTCCCTAACTGCTTGGCTCATGTCTACTCTTTTCCAGTTTCTTTATGTCACCTCTTTGATTAAGACCTCTTAAAATCTTTAGGATGTGGCAGCAAGGGAAGGCTAACCTCTATTAGAGGTTACAAAGGCAATTTGTTCACTTGACATAGCAAAAAAAGTTAGCCACCATCATTTTTGCTCAGTAGAAAATCAAATGAAATCAGAGAAGTGTAAAGGATTAAGGCTGAGAAAATGAAAATATTTCAGCATGACCTGATTTAATGTTGTTGGCAAGAAGAATCTGCGGGCCAGCTGGAAAAAGACATGGTTTGTGATTGGCTGGTATCATACTTGTTTTTCTCTGGTTGCCCCAATATTGGAAGCTGGGGAGCAGGTGGAGCCAGGAAAGCTGATAGTCATGATCATTTCAATTAGGCAGTTACAGAGGTTTTCTTTCTTGGACTGGCTGGTGCAGAATGTGGGTTGATGCGGGAGAATTGTCTGTATTCTGTCAATCCTATTTTAATAAAACACTGATTGGCCAGGCAGGCAGTATAGGCGGGAAAACCAGACAGGAAGTAGAGGTGATGCAATGAGAACAGGAGGTTCCTCTGGCATTCCTGCGCAGACCACCAAAGAGGCAACATGTAAGCTGTCACACTGAGAAAGGTACTGAGCCCATGTGGCTAACATAGATAAGGATAATGGGGTAATATATGTTATAAGAGTTAACAAGAAGCCTGACCTAATGGGCAAATCAGTTTACAACCTTATGGAGTCCTGTGTGTGATTTTCCTTGGGAGTTGCCGGCTGTGGGGTACCAGGTGGTACAGAAACCCCAACAAGCCAGCCCTCATGTTACAGTGGGTCACAGGGCTTTTTGCGTAAGGTTGGACCATTTTTATTTGTTATGTCATTTTTGATGTCTGATGAGAACAAACTCCAAAGTTCTCAACACGATGTGAACATAAGTTTTCACCCCGTGCTGAGCTTTAAGCACCCCCATTCCTTCATTAGCAGAGCTTGAATTTAATTTGTAAACAACCATGCTCACCCTCCCTTCTCACATACAAGGATGTCACAATAAAATAAAGTCTGGAGACCATATGGAGACTTTCAGATATGATTTGATAATACAAGGTAAAATTAGAGTTGACAGAAGGGAAGAATATGAGGTCCCTGCATCTTTGGCAACAAAATGGAGTCACCAAATAATACCATACTTTCTGGCGTTTAAATTTCTTATGAGGTAAATCATAATTATATTGGAAGTTAAGCCACGTTGATTTTTTTATGTTGCTATAAATGAGAGCTTACTACTCGTAATAGATCACTAAAGTATATTTTACATCCTGACACAGACTGTCATCCTTAGGTGCTTGTTTCAGTTTAATGACAATCTCCAAATTTCATTAAGACCAGACCTTTTAACTACTGTGGTCCTTGGGATGATTTCCATGCTTCTCCCCATGTCCTACCAAAAAAGCTTTTGTGAAAATTTTTAAATGAGTAGACTGAGTCACTCAACATCTCTGAGTGCTATATCAGTTGCTCCACACTAGTAAGTGGCGACCCTCAAACACTTTCCCTTTGTCTGAATCTAAATCACAATCCTGTAAAACCAGCACTCAGGAGGAGATCACAGTTCAAAGCCCTATCGCAAAACATAAGCAATCTCTCCACATGTTTGTTTTTCATGAAACTTTCAAGATATTATATAAAAATTCAGTTGATAACTACCCCTCCCAATCCTAAACTCTAAACTCTGTTAAAAATGACTTCGTGTCAACTCTATTTTCTAGTTTTTGTGAAAGTAAAGCTGTGCTTCCAAAATTCTCATGCTGAATGAAAGTACTGACACAAAGGTGGATAAACTGGGTCATGAGAGTAGACTGTTCATGAAGGAGATGAGAATTTGTATATGTAAGAACCCAGAAGAGGCCATAGAACTTGGTACTCTTGTTATGAGAAGAGAACTGATAGATTTCAGCCTGGAAAATAACCCACCCCTCACCCTGACCCTGGTGACATCCTGTCTCCAGCATCCATAGCTGTGATGGTTAAGACAGCAGTTAGCAGTAATTTGGAATTAAGATGCCAGAACACCCTATTG
The DNA here is from genome assembly GCF_982192425.1 of Myodes glareolus. Lineage (NCBI taxonomy): Eukaryota > Metazoa > Chordata > Mammalia > Rodentia > Cricetidae > Myodes > Myodes glareolus. Next base: position 57,061,265 of record NC_142038.1, read on the forward strand.
CTTCCTTGTTCAGAGCACACCAGAAGATAAAGAAGGAGGAGGTGAGATAGCACTTGAAAAACAGTTGCATTTATATGTTTATTAATAATTCCAATAGTTTAGTGAAATAATTCTTTTCAGAAAGATTTTATTCTATTTTTATTTCATTGTATGGATGGGAGAAGATGCTGCCATGGTTAGAAGAGAATCAAAGATCCCTGGAAGTTGCAGTTATAAGTGGTTGTTATCCACCCTATGTGGGTGGTGGGAACAAAAGTGTGGCCACTGGAAGAGCAGCTAGGGCTCTTGTCTCCTTATTGTTACAAAACAATAGTAATTGTGATACTGGATATACGATTTATTTGATGAATACCTAAAATTTTAGGAAGCTAGAGAAGTATGCTTTTCAAAAGCATGATGTCTTTATTGGCTATGCCAAATTGGCAACCAAATCTATCTATAATCGGTATTATACACATACTTTAGTAAGTAGACAGATTACCAAAATAAAAAATGAATGAATAATGAGGATTAGCTCTGGTCACACTATATACAGGTATGTCAGTCAATGAGAGATCACAGGTAGGTCTTGGGCGAGTATAAGGGAGTAGGTAATGTCTTAGTAACGGCAACGCTATGGCTTTTACTAATACTGTAGCACAACACATGTTTGATGGCTGTGCTAAGGATGGCAGCCTATGAGAGTACAGTGTACACGGCATGTAGTATTTGATCATGATAAAAGAAGACTGTAATTGACTTAGATATTTACTATGCTATATTTTTATTATTATCCCAGTGTAATAATGCTCCTAAAAATTTTCATTGTAAAAAGTATGGTATGTTGTACCAGGAGCAGTCTCATATAACTTGTGTTTTCTATGTCTAACAATGAAGAATCATTTCTATGAAATTAATTTAATTTCACTTCGTTGAGTTCATTGCGGTCTCAGTAATTGTATTATAGAAACACACAAAATGTGTAATACACTATATAACAGTACATAAACATTTCTCTTTATCTCTATATAAAGATATACAAATAGACATAGATATACAGATATATGTAGAGAGATTAGATAGAGCTAAATAGGTAGAAAGAGATCTTTTTGAAGGATGTGGACACTCTATATATGGTCAGATTTAAGGGTTTCAAGTGATAGATTATACCCTGAAGATCTATGTAACTCTGGTCTATAATGTTTTCACAATGACAAAATTCATCTTGCACCACATTTCTAAGAACATATTCACCTTATAGACATGCAACTGTAACTTTTTATTGCTGTTGTTTCATTTCCTTCCCTGTGAAATTGCACTCAGACAAGGCAAGGTTCTATTTTGGAGTTTATTTTCTTTCCAGCATCATGTCTGGCTTGTGGCAGATGCTCAATAAATATCTGCTGAAACTGTTAATAGATGTCAGGTGCAATAATAAATATGCATGCTGTTCTGCAGTGGAAAATACAAAGATAAATTAATTTTGGCTCCCAGCCACTTACATAAGATGAGAATGCAAATATATTCATATTAATAAACACAGGGATTTCAATGATACCTAGAAGTTTGAAACAGTTGTAACTGAAGATCAAGGAGGACTACACGAATGACTTAATTCTTGAAGTAAGGCAATGAGAAAAGGAGATAGCTTTTAGGGAAAGGGTCGAGCATTAAGAAGTTACGTGAAGGAATATATCTTAAACAGGAACCACTGATTGTTGTAGAAACAATGTTCTTCAAAGAAAAAATACTTTTGGTTGCCATTATTCAAGGATGCTACAACTGCAAATTTGTCTACATGATTAAATGTATTTGCAGTCCTACAATAAACACTGATGTCGAGTGGAAAAACATGAAGACCGGATTGTATATTCTCAGTGGAAGCTAAACTGTGAATCTTCTCTTTTCATCTTTCATTTTGCAAACAAACCTTTTTTTGTGTTCTATTTGATACTGTATATTTGCAATTTTGTGCTCTATGTTGATGATTCAAAGTTAAAAACAAATTTCCTATGGGGTTCTTAAGAACTCAAAGCATCCTAGGACTCCTCTACAGGAAGAAAGATTGCTTAATGTCAGAGAATGACCTTGCCCCAGGAAGGTCTCTGTCTCTCTGTCTCTCCATCTCTTTGCCTCCCTCTCTGTCTTCCTCCCCCCCTGCCTGTCTGCCTCTCTCTCTTGCTCTCTCTCTCTCTCTCTCTCTCTTGCTCTCTGTCTCTTACACACACAAACACCTCTAACACCATAGCCTGTAGACATTGTTTATCTCATATATTTGATATTACATTGAATTACTTTTAATAAATTATTTTGGAGAATTTTATACACTTGTAAGCTGTATGCTATTTACATTATTTCCACTCCTCCTTCTTCCTCCAACTCCTCCCCATTAAACTTCTTTTTGGATTCATGACGTCTTCCTCTATAATTATTATTACAATGGTGTCTCTCTCTTTTGAAATAGAGATTTACACCTTAGAAGCAGCTCAACTTCTTAACTTTGAAGACTATCTCTGTGCAGACACACCCTCTGATTGATGGGGTGTTGGGAGGAAAAGGGAAGAAAGACAGGATGATTTCATGAATTCACTCTGGGATTCAAATCACATAAATGACCCTGCCAGCCTCCTTCTGCATAAAATTTGGTGTTTCGGAGGATTATTCTGTAGGTGTAATTTTTTCACTGCTTTCCAAACCTTTCTCCAATTATGGGCTCAACCTCTTAACCTATTGAACTTGCAAACTTGCCATCTTTTGGCCACTTCAGCCTTCTCATATAAGGAAGAGTAGAAATTAAAAGTATTGTTTTTAAAATGTTGAATTTATTGTATTTCTTATGAAAAAAACAAGACTTTAATTTAGTTTTCTCCAATGGGATGCCCTGAGGTTATTTGGTTTACTATTCAGCCCACTATTTTAAATATTAACAATTAATAAACAAAGGGATTTGTAAATTCTCACTCTCACCCACCAAGAAGCCATTACTCAAAAGATAAGCAATTTAACATCAATAATTTTTCTTTTGCGTGTCAATGTCTGCCACTATTCTTGGATATTTAGTGAACACTAGAAGGCAAGGCTCATATCTTATGCTGAAGGGCATGTGCTGGAAAAGCAAATGCATGTGTAACAATAGCAAATAATAAAATAAGAAGTACCAACAGACACAGCAGCATTCCTCATGAATTCTAAGTGTTCCACACAGACGCTGAATAGGTAAGGCTTATGACTTATGTATAATACTCACCTGAAATACACATTTGCCTTTCATGGTTGTAATCATCTCATCCGTAGAACATGCAAATTCCTGGTTCAAATAAAATGGAAAAGGGGAGGATCTTTTTCTTGTTCAGCTGAGATTGTTTCTGATTATGAAAAGAGAGCTATAAACAACAGAAAAATTCACTTTTAAAGGCATTTTATTTTTACCTTTGTTGGTCTTTGTGAAAGATTTTATTAAATGTCTTTAGAGAAAAACACCAATCCTCCAGGTGCAGTTGCCACAACTTTATTCTTAGTTGTTTTACAGAGTGCAGATTTCCTTTTTAAAAAAATGTTTTTATTGAGCTATATATTTTTCTCCCCTCCCTTCTTCTCCCCTCCCCTCCTACCCTCTCCCATGATCCCCATGCTCCCAATTGATTAAGGAGATCTTGTCTTTCTCTACTTCCATTGTAGATTAGAGTCTAATTGTGTGTGTGCCTCTTAGGGTCCTCTTTGTTGTCTAGGTTCTCTGGGATTTTAAGTTGTAAGCTGGTTTCTTTGTTTCATCTCTAAAAGCCAAAGTGCAGGTTTCCCTACGGAATTTTCACATTTAATTTTTGTTGACTCTTCCCACCATCTTTGAACCCATTTTCCTGCTGTCCTCTTTGGACCTCTTTGGTACTTTGTACTTTGATCCGCTGTCATCTTTACTGCTTCTTCCAAACCCAGTCTCTTCACACCCCCTCTTGTTTCTTTGTCCTTTATATTAATGCCGACAGGGCCATGTATGTTAGAGCCTGAGATCTACAAATGAGAGAAGAGTTACCTCCCATGTTTCCAGCTCCACAGGAAAATTCTCAAGTTATGACTTGTCTGTTCAATCAAGGTGGGAAAGATTATTCTTTAGAAGGCGTTCCTTCCACAGGAAAAACTTTTATTTTGTGCAGTAAAAAGAATTTCCAGAAATTCTGGAGTTGACTGTTATTATGAGTAAGGAGATGCATTCAAAACATAGAGTAGGGCAGTGGTGGCGCACGCCTTTAATCCCAGCACTTGGTAGGCAGAGGCAGGCAGATCTCTGTGAGTCTGAGACTAGCCTGGTCTACAGAGTGAGTTTCAGGACAGGCCCCAAAGCTAAAGAGAAACCCTGTCTTGAAAAACCAAAAAATAACAAAATAAAAAAATTCCCCACCCACAACTTGTCTATTCTTCACTCTGGAAGTCTAATATAAAACAACCCTGCTACAACTTTAGTCTGGAGTGTACTTGCTATTCAATTATTTTGAATAGAATTAATCTCTTTAGTTATTAGATTTCAAAGTAGATTTCAAGTGCCTTCAGAAAGCTCTGGAAAGATATCTTGGGTTTAGTCAGCAGGTTCAGGGACATTCTTTCCTTTCCCCCTGTGCTACAATGACTGCTCTATTCTCTCTCCTTTTCTCATGAGAGTAATAGATTTAAGAGAGTGTAATTGTCTGTCCCAGTATGGGCTTGAATAACCTATGCACTGAGGATGACTTTAAACTCCCAGAAATACCCCTGCCTCAGTCCCCAGGTGCTGGAATTATAAGTGTGTACTCTCACACCAGACAGTTCTCTTTAGATATATGTAGTTTTCCTCATCTTGTGATTTTTTTCACCTTGTGATTTTTATAACTACTGGTTAATTTCTACTGTGACCCTGTACAAGAGGGTATTTCCTTGCTCAATAGTACTGTGATAATAAAAAAAAATCTTAGCATGTTTAGTTGTTTATAATTTAAGCTAAAAGTAATTTGCAGCTATATAAATAAATGGAAAGAAAATGTCTGGCGGTAACATTAAGCCCAGGCTGTTTTGATCTTTGATAGTACTTGGTTGTATAGGTGCTTCATGTGACCTGACTATGTTTTTTTCGGTTTTTTTTCAAGACAAGGTTTCTCTGGAGATTCGGAGCCACCAGCACCCAACAGGGTGGGAGAATTTTTAAATTGGAACTAATTTTATAAACATAAAAGGTCTTGGTCAGCCTTCAAAACAATATTCATTTCAGTGTCTAGATAATTTGGGGAGGACAAACAGTTTAGACAATTAGTGGGATGACAGAGGGTCTCTGTCTCATTAAGTCATAGTCTGAAAGAATTTATTAACCATAATTTTGTCTATGCCATATTAGCAAAAATGACTCTTAGAGATTTACCTCATCATAGTGTCTAATTTTCTCAACCATCTCTCATTTTCAAAAACTTGAGACTTGTAAACTTCATCCTTATGGACTAGGAAGAAACCATTTTTTCTTCTTTTTTAAAACTTCTTTATTGAATCCTTAGGGGTTTCACATCATACACCCTAATTCTGTTCACCTCTTGGTCCCCCCATACTCCTCCATCCCTGTTGCACCCTCTAAAAATAAAACAAAGTAATCAAGCAAGCAAACAAAAGCAAGAACAACAGCAATAACAAAAACCCCTGATAAACTAAAACAGAACAAAAACCCACACCCAAAACTCTGCTTCTTCTCTCCTAACCCTCCATCACCTCTTCATCCATCCTGATGGAACTGGAGGCTTTGGTGTATCATATGGTATACCCTTTGTTCCCATCAGCTTGACTGGCAACTGTTCATTGCAATGAGTCATTGTTCTGGTTCAAGGTCTCTGGTTTTTTTGTACACCATCCTCACTGGGTCCTCACCAGAGCTCTTCTGGGGTGTTCTGTGTCTTGGGGAACTTGCAGGTATCGTCTTTAGGACCAGTCCTTTCACAGACTTTTATCCCTAAATAGGATAGATGCTAGGGTTGGTCAATCCAAGTACCAGTTGTGGGCCTGGGTGTTAGCCAGGCAGGTCAGATCAACCCACTGGGGCCACTCACCTCCGGTGAGGTGGCAAGTCAGCTCCCCTACATGCATGTTCTCAGGGTAAGTTCATGCTTGCATGTAGTAAGTATGGCCCTCTCTACCCAGTGCTGGGGCAACTCTCTTGCTATAGTGGTCAATCAGAGGCAAGGGCAAGTCCTCTGATTTCATCTCACATGATTCTTTAGGCCTCCTGAGATGACACTGACCACAGATATCAACACAGACCCAAGCTGAAGCTGGACTATGGATTGAAACATGGCCTTAGGAAGCAGCTTAGACCCCGATGACATCCTTGCCTTGAATGGAAAGAATGGCCACCCAGTAGGAATGGTTCCGACAGCAATGTGATCACCAGACAGCACCAAGGCCTCAGGTTGCCATTCCAACCCTGAATCTCTACATGACCTCACATCATTCTCCCAGTTGTGGTAGAACAATGGACCTCAACATGGTTATTAGTAGCAGCTGGGTCTAGACAACACCACTGCCCCCATCGGCAGGATGGCCCTAAGACAATAACTTGGCCCTTGATCATTGAGTCTGTACGGCCTTCAATGGCAACAGAAGCATGACATCAGTACAGACCCCGGTTGCAGTGGGGTCACAGACATGACCCTTAGCTGCAGCTCCAGCCCAGACATTGTCATGTCATTGAGTGGTAGCACAGGCCACTCAGATATGGCTGTGTCCTGGTCCTCCAATACCAACCTGAACTCAAGTGGCTGGCTTGACTCCAGGCTTCTTCATGGCCCTTGAGGGTAACCTGAGCCACGTGAGTCAACCTGGACCCTGGCTGTAACAGGGCCACAGACCCAGACATGACCTCTGCAGCAGCCTAGGCTGGGATGACACCCTGGCTCTGGTAGTATTGCAGGCCACCCATATCTGTACGGCCCCTGCTGAGGTGTGGAACATCTTTTTTTCTTAATAATGGATCTAGTATATAACCTGACTCACTCACACACAGTTTCCCTTGTTGGTTTATTACTCATGGAAGGTTTCACACTGTTCTACAAGATGATTTTTTTTAAAAAGGTAAAAACAGTATCTTTTATTTACATATAGAAACGAAGGTGTGTTAATAATTACCTTCTGCTCATTAAGCATTGAAAGTACTGGAATCCAACAACTGTCCTAACTATATGCAAAGCACAAATATAAATTCAAGCATGATCTTGGTAAGTCAATTGCATTTATTTATAAGAATTATTTGTCATTGCAAATTATAGCTGTAAAACATTAAAATAGGTCAAAGTCAATAGGAAACTAATATCATATAATCTTGGAGAGTATCTCTAGGGAGAGTATAGTTCTCCTCTAAAGCATGTTTCCCCTTGCACTGCCTTTACAGTCAATTTTGCACTCATCAGAGTTCTTACACAGACCCTGCCTCCAAATCCTTCAATCATTGTTTGCTGTCCTTCCTCTTTTGTGTGGCTTGATTTGTGTTTTTCTCCAAAATTTTGAATTTAAACCCTCAGCTACCAGTCATCTCATAATGTAACCTTATTTGTAAACTGTTTGAAAAATGAGCAGTCTTGCATTGTTAAGAAGCATACAAAAGGCCAGAATGTCAATTTCAGTGTGACTGCTGTCCTTAGAAAAGAGGGGGGATTTGAACTCAGTCAACCACAGAGAGAATATCACATACGAGTGATATCACGTAAACCAAGAAACACACAGGTCATAGGAAAATGACCAGAAACAAAATCAACGCAAAAATATATTCTTTATCATAGTTCTCTGAAGGAATTAACCTTGTTGGCCTTGATCTTGGACCTTAAGGCACAACATGAGTGGTATTTCGTAGACCTATCCCAGATGACTAATTGTCCCCCCTCATGTCATGGTTCCATCATACCATCTGCTCTCAAGGAATTCACATTGTTTTCTCTGTCCAGAACACAACTTCCACCCAGAGCAGTTGAACACTGAAAGGATGAGCTTCTGTAAGTCAGTGTACTGCTTCCTACACTTATCATAGCTTTTTACAAATGGGTCTGGTTATTTGTTGAAGTGATGAATTACAAAATATTATAAGCAACAAGCTATCAAACACAGAAGCATTGCTATGGAGGGATATATAGAGTCAGATTTCCGCAAGTCACTGGTCACATTATCTTCATTAACCAATGTATAATTTCACTATCTGCATGTTTGTGTTTAAAGGCAACTTGTTTGATACATGTTTTCAATTAAGAAGTGCTGAACTATTAGGAAACAGCACTATAATTCTTGCCCGAAGGAAGGCCATCTAACACAAGCATTTCCTCAGTAAGGCATATGTCAACCTTCTTATACTTATAAGCACCTAATAGTACAGCATTGAAGTGCAACACTTGGAAGGCATTTCAAACAGGGAAAATCTAACAAAAGTCACAAATGGGGAAAAACGGTCTATAGGAAAGTCATTTATTTAGCATATAATATCTGAAGGAAGAAGACAGGGAACTGTTTTGTTTGGCATCGTTGGCAATGTACATTTTGGGCACTGTAATATTCATTTTGGTATTGTTCTAGTTTACTTTTAGTTACTGTGGTAAACACCACAACCAAAACTACCATAAGGATTTACTTTATCTTACAAGTTCCAGACTGTCTTCATGGAATGTATAGGAAAGAACTCAAGGCATAGCCTTAAGCAGAAACCGTAGAGAAATGCTGTACTGGGTTGTTCGCACATTATAATCCAAGGCATAAGAACCACATGCTTTGACTTAATCCAGCAATACCCACTTTCTAGTACTAGGTTGTGTTGTAGTTTGATTTTTGGTGCCGTGATAACACTCTGTTCAAAGCTAACTTGGGAAGTAAAGGGTTTATTTCAGCTTACAGATTAACATCATCATCAAATGAAGCCAACACAGGAACTGAAGCAGAGGCCACGGGAGAATGTTGCTTACTAACATTCTTTGCTGCATCCCTAGGTACCACTGTTAGACAGTTCAGGCCTACTGTTCCTGGGACGGCATTCTCCAGAGTGGACTGGGGCTTACCTGTGTTGGTTTAAATGAGAATGTCCCCCATGAACTCATATATTTAATACTTAGTGCTCATTTGTTGGAATTGTTTAGGAAGGATTAAGAGGTATGGCCTCACTGGAGAATGTTTCACTTGGTGGGGGAGAGAGGAGGGTTGACTTTGAGCTTTCAAAACCCAATGCCATTCCCAGTTAGTTTTCTCTCTGCCTGGTGTTTGTGGATCAGACGTGTGTGTGAAGGGCGGTCATCACTTTTCTAAAGCTACCTGTCATTTATGGTCATCTCTCTAAGAACAAGGCACTGTGGAGGAGAAAGGGCATTATGCAGTGTTAAAGTTTCTACTCTAGACCTCATTCTGCTCCCCACCTCCTCCGTCCCATCTTATCTTCATCTCTCAAACTTTTCAGAATCAGGCAGACTGCTTGATAAAGAATAACACAGGGCACAGGGGAGTCTTTCCTGTTTATATTCCTTTTCTGTCCATCCTGCCTCTTTCTTGTAAGTTTATTCTTGCTAAATGAGCAGCAAGAACTCCAAACTTAATGCTTCTCGGAATCAACAGTAAAGAGTTCTGTGTTGCTGACAGTGTTTGGAGTTTTTACCTCTTTGGGAATACATCCTTTTTCACAATGCTGATGCGTGGTTTTTTAGGCTGTGTTAGTTCTGTAAAGTTAGTTCTGAATGTTTTCGTAATATTCCCCTGGTAGTTAGAAGCGGGAAAAGATTTATTTTAAAGGGAAGAAAAATAGATCATTATTTCAGCCCCAGAGTCATAAGTTAAGAAAGAAAACTTGGAATGTGTTAATACAATACTCTCAACTCAAACTCGAAACCACCCCAGGCTCTGCCCAGATCATTTCAGTTACAGAAGGGAGTTGCTACTGCAGTCATAGTTGTATTGTTTTCTAAAAGGAGAAAAGGCGATTTAGTATTTAGACTCTATTATTCAAATATTTTCTACTCTGGAATTTGGAAATAAATGCTTATGTATATCAAGTTTCTTCTAATTTTTGAATCATTTAAGTGTAAATAATGAATTTCATTTCTGTGGTGTTTCATATACCCCTTTTTATTGATGCATAGTTAATATGTCTTAGAATGTAAACAATTTTGCCTTTTAAAAATCATAGAGTTCTAACACACAAAATATACTTAAAAGGTTCACTGATTTGCATGTTCCATAAGAGTGTTCTTATCAAACTATGTCCAACATGGTTTTCCCATGGAACATTAAAGCATCTGTGTGTATGTATTTTCTCATGGTACCATAAAAATATAGTGTTACCAACAAGATCATCCTCAAACAACTACATATTCGAGAATACATTTTAAAGCAGTGGTTCTCTACCTTCTTAATGCTGTGACTCTTTGATATATATAGTTCCTCATGTTGTGGAGACCCTCAATTATAAAATTATCTCGTTGCTACTTCATAACAGTAATTTTGCTGTTCTTATGAATCATAATGTAAATATCTGATATGTGATACCAATGGGGTCATGACCCACAGGTTGAGAACCACTGTTTTTAAGGTTTTATTACTGTTTCAAATTAAAATTGAATATTCACATTTCAATGGGAAAATCAGACATACCTGTCAAGAAACATTCACCACTAAATGGAGTAACTGTGGAGCTCTTAAAGCTAAAGCAAGGTCTCTACAGAGCCGAGAGACATAAAATGTGAGATTAAGAGTGCAAATATGAACTAGGAACGCGAAGTCCCTACTTTCAATGTAAAAACACATGTACTTAACATGTTTTCACAGTGTGCTGGAAAGTCCAGAATGTGAACACTGCCTATTTTTCCACCTTTACCAAACAGACAAAAATACTAGTGTGAATATGTTTGGAAACAATCTTTTGAAATAAAGATGAAGGACAAGAGCTCTAACCTAAGAAAAGAAGTAAGAAGATAGGTTCTTTTTCTCCTTTGCAGCTCAGGTACATACTGTGTCGGAATGACAATACAGACCAGGAAGTGCATGACTAATCATCTTCTTCAAAGGAAATAGATGGTCCTTGATGTCCATCACCCTGGGAAGGCAACAGTACCAACGACAGAAATTTGGGAAAAGCTAGCAAAAATATACAAAACCACACCAGATGGCATCTTTGTATTTGGATTCAGAACCCACTTTGGTGGTGGCAAAACAACTGGCTTTGGCATGATCTATGAGTCTCTAGATTATGCAAAGAAGAATGAGTCCAAACACAGACTGGCAAGATGTGGCCTTTATGAGAAGAAAAGGACTCCTTGAAAACAGCGAAAGGAAGACAAGAACAGGATGGAGAAGGTCAGAGGGCCCTCAAAGGCCAGTAAACATCAGTGTTGGCAAAAAGCCAAAGGAGTAGATCTGTGGTGACTTGATCTACCGTGTCATGCAGACAATTTCCTGGAGAACAAATAAAGTAAAAGCTTGAAAGAAAGAAAAAGTAGGGAGATAGAAGGAGCCCATCAGGTGGTATGTACATACGTAACCCCCCCCCCCCCGTTTCTCCATTACACATAAACTTGGACTCCTTGTTAGAAGAGACTGAGGGTCAAGGATGTTGCAGCCCTTTGTCTTCAGAACCAAGGACACATTAAACATAACTTTTCTCACCAAGAACTAAGGAAACTACAACCTAAATGAGGAAAGAAACGAGATAAGAACATTGCCACGAATAAATGTATAAAAGCTTGACAAAGCAGCTGCCACCAAATGCTTCGATGATGAGTTCTCTTGAAATAAATAGAAACATGGAAAACCCCAGCAAAGAAGGAAGCATTCAAAAGAAATCAATGGAACAAAATATTAGAAATAAAAGACATGATAACAGGCATGAAAACTTAATACATGGATTGAGAAGCAGCAAAAAGAATCTGTGTCTGAGGGCAGGTCAACAGAGTATGCCTTACTTGACCGAAGAGAAATGTACTGAAAAGATTTGAGTACCAGAGACCTGGGATAATTTCTAAGGCCTTAGAATTTCCTAAAGACAAGAGAGTAAAGAGTTATTCAGAGAAATAGGGACTGGCAAGTCCTTAAAGTTGGTGAAAGATGTAAGTAATGTAGTTTAAAAATCCGCACCTATCCCACATAAGTAGGTCTGCAACATTGCCTCCCGCATGCCTCCTCTCATGACTAGAGCTAAAAGGGCGACTAGCTTCTGAGTTACAGAGCACACTAAGGTGTGCTCTCCTGTGTTACCTGAAACCCTGTTTATGAAATAAATTTTATAAGCCAGCATCAGTGAGAGTTAGTTGGCCTGGCCCTTTGCTGAAGAACTCAGAGAGAATCGAACAGTCTTCTCACTCCCCAGGCTAGAAACCTCCTTAAACTCTCAGTCTCTGCAGCATGAAATTCAAGTTGAACGGTGAAAAGTTTGTACATCCCAATAAACCTCTCTGCTGACTTAATAATCCAAATCAGATCAAACCAAACCGAATTTGGAAAAGTACAGGCTTAATGGATGCCTACGCTTCTGGGTGGCCTTCCAGCTTCCCAGGGATGGAGATGGAGAAGGGAGACTGGAAATCCATGTGTTTGGTCTCTTGGGGGGCAGTTTGAATAGCCTGTGGGAGTGGTCTTGAGCATCTCTGGAGAGGGGTCATCATTTGCTGGGCTTTCTTGAAGGTGGAGTCTGGACAGAGGCAACTCCCAGGGGAGGGGTCTGGGATGGAACTTTCCATTCAAACATTCCAGACTCTTTGGGTATATGGATGCCAGGGGCTGGGGTGAAGCCTTAACCCAAACATTCCAGACTCTTTGGGTATAAGGATGTTAGGGGCTGAGGTGAGGCTTCCAACCAATCAAATGAAAATTCCTACTTTAAAGAGTGAGAGAATACATTATTCATAACTTGAAAGTTGAAACAGCAAAATCTTCTGTAAAATTTTAAAGATAAGGAAACTTTCTATTCATTACCAATATGTCTCAATAATTTATTCATGATTTTTTCTGAAGCTGACCTGTATTTATTCTTAGCATGTGAGAAACTGGTTTCATCAGCACCATTAAAATAGTCTGCTTTCACATTCCACCTGACTGTAACCAAATGGAAAGTTGGTTGAATGCCCATTTTACAGAGCTGAGCAGTCTATTAGAATTGTGTGTGTTGTAGCCCTAGCACTTGGGAAGCTGAAGCAGGAGAATCCTGAGCTCTAGGATAGCATTGGTTAAGAAATAAGTACACCCACACCATTTTTAGTCTGAAAATAGTAACAATAACAGCAACAACAAAAGGAAGAAACCCTTACTGTCCATTGATGCAACTGAATTTTCCTTCCTGCTTCCTGTTTCCTTTAGTTTTTCATGACATTTTTACTAGGATACTCATTCACTGCCGGCTATCTGCTGATGTCATCTGTCTCTGCTTTATGTTGACCTTGACCTGTTGTGCTCAGTATCGTCAAGATAAATTTCTCTACAGAGGTGTGTGTCTTTCTATTTGCCTTTTCCTTCTTGTGTAATGCATCATATACTAACTCATCTACAATCTACGAATGCACAACTGCTGGGAGCCTGTCATGCCTAGCATGCAATCTACATTCTAGGAGATCCATGCTTTCCCGAGTGCTCTCCCTTTAAGTGTGTGTACCCTGTGAGCCACCTTCCTGGACTGTGGCTAATCACTTTGGAGAAGCCTGACCAGAACAGAAGCTATCTCATTGGGACGAAGGGCTGGAATTTAAATTGACCAATCTGTGGCTGGAACTGAAAAAAAAAAAAGTAAATCGATGAGAATGCCTTTCTGTGGAATGAAATACATGTGTCAAAAGAAGTCAAGATAAATAAAGAAACAAACACTTGCTCATGCCGGAGGGTTGTGAGAGGTACATATGTATATTATGAGGAGCTACGGATTTATATTAAATCTTGGTACCCTGTTGGGGACCTGCTTCAGCAGCGGGAGTTGAGGTCCCAAAAGAGGATGTATGGAGTCAGTGGGGAGGGGGAAGGAGCCACACTATCCAAGGGTAAATCAGGATGGCTGCCAGTTGTCTTTAATTGAGAAAAGATTACACCTTTTATTCAGTATAGTTGCTCAGAGGATTAAACAGGAGACAAGGGACTTGTGATCTGGGGTTTGACTTGAGACCAAGAGTTGAGGTAGCTACCTTGACAATAGGCACCAGTTCCTCTTACTAGAGATAAAAAGAATGGTTGCTTTATCACAAGCAGGAACTTTCCTCAAGCTCCCTAGGGAAATGAAGACCCTTATCCAAATGCCTGACCTTGGGAATACTCCAGTTTCTTAGTCTTACTGTGTGGGCCTATTCCCCTCATAATTCTCCCAAAAGGGAAGGCCCTGATATCTTACTCTTTTCCCATTATACTGTATCATTCTGATTTCTCTGTATTTATTAACTGAACCCTTTCCTTTCATGGCCTCAGGCTCTGGATCTGGATTGTAGGCATTTCATCCTTGGGATCAGGTGTGTCTAGTAAATCTCTAAAACTCCTGACCTTGGTGTAATTAGGAGGGCACAATGGAATTCCTGGTTCCTCGGTAGTGGGGATTTTCTCCCCAAAGAATTATTTTGTTAAGAAAGGCTAACATTGTACACAACTTTATCCTTTACCAAATCCCACACAAAGTTTCCCAAACAGAAAGGCATTGATATTGAGAATCATTAAAAATGAAAAAAAAAAAAAACGTGCTGGAGAAGTGTGGTCTTCAGTGTTGAAATGCTGGAACTTTGTCACAAACCCATGGTCACCATGTGGTCCATGCCAGTACACAGTTCTACTCCTCTGTCACTCCTTTGGACAGAAATGATGGAAATTTTTCCATTCTTCAACTGGGAACCATTAGAAGAGGAAGAATAACTGGACTCAAGAATCTTTCATCTCCAGGTATGGAGGGAGTTATGACAACACAGAATGCTGGCTTTTATTTTCATTTTATTTTTACAAAAACACTTTCTTTTCTCCTTTAGAGGAAACTGTCATAAAATACTTTTTTCAGTTAATGCGTGAGAAAGGCCTAAAGAGAATGGAAAGGCTCTTGTGGAACACCTGCAATGCTATCATCTAGGATGGCCAAACTTGTGAGCAGATGCCACCCAAACCCAGGACAGCCTTGGACAGGGTTTAGCAGCCCAAGGCAGCTAGTGGCTCTTCCTCACAATGACCCCAGTTCAGAAAGAAGGGTGACTATAAACACGTTTTGTTTTTTTGTTTTTGTTTTGCCTCAAAAGTCATGGAAGAATGCATTTTGGAGTTGTTTCTAACAAGCCAGAATGAGAAAAACACAGGTAGGCTTAGCTATAAATAGTTCCCAGTTGCTTGTAGCATCTCTCTTCTTCCATTATAATGACAGGCCATGCCATCACCACATTTTGATTTACATGAAGGATTTTCCTCAAATCACATGAGAAAGAATATATATTTTGTATTTAGACATAAAACCTAGGAGGGGAATGGAAGAAAAATCAATATTTGGTAATAGAACTCTTGGGTTCATTATTAAATAAAACTGGAAGAAATGTCATAAAACTACATCACTGGATTGTAAGCCTTCTGATGAAAAATGTCTAAAGCCATCAAGGCTTCCTGCAGCATATCCTCCTCTGAAGACTTCCTGAAACAACAGCCTGTGTTTTCCTTAAAGTTTTCCAAGAAAAGTCTACTGGTCCTAGCAATGATGGCATTTAAGTTATTCTTTGTAAAATCTAAACATGGTCACCAAAATTTTCTTCCTTAAATCTTTAAATGTCAGTATGGAGGTATGAATGCCATAGCTATTATGAGTCATAGCACCTAATTTTATTGTATTTTGATTACTTCAAAAAGAAACCTGTACCCAGTATCAGTTACTCATCTTTTCCTTCCCTTGTTCTCTAAAAATCATAAAAATAGATTTATCTGTTGTGGGTTTTTAATACTTTGTGAATCAGGTGATATGGACTGACTTAGTTCATATGGGCTGCTACAAAATGTAAACAGTGTATTTACCTTATAAACAAAAGAAGTCAATGTCTCATTGCTCTAAAGGCTGAGAAGCCCAAGATCAAGGCACTAGCTGATTTGGTCCCTGAGCCTCCTCTCTCCCGAAAGGTAAGGTTTGCCGGGCGGTGGTGGCCCACACCTTTAATCCCAGGACTAGGGAGGCAAAGACAGGAGGATCTCTGTGAGTTCGAGGCCAGTCTGGTCTACAAGAGCTAGTTCCGGGACAGACTCCGAAGCTACAGAGAAACCCTGTCTCAAAAAAAAAAAAAAAAAGTAACCAAATGGCAAGGTTTGATGCTGTGTCTCTACAGGGTGAAAAGGACAGAAGTCTTGAGGTCCTCTTTTTTAAGGGCACTAATCTCACTCATGAACACGAACCAGTCACCTTGCAGGGACCTGACCACTGAAACTCATCCCAGTGTGGGGTAGGATTTCAAGTGATAAATTTGGATGGTGTTCTAACTTGCTTCCTATTGCTGTGATAAACAATACTAAGACAGAAATTAGAGGGGAAAGGGTTGGGTTGGAGGTTCCAGTCTGTCATCAAGACAGCTCAGGATAGGAAACTAGGAGCAGGGAAGGAAGCAGAGGCTATGGAGAGGTGCCACTTACTGCCTTGCTTCCCATGTCTTGCTCAGCCTGGTTTCTTATAGCACCCAGGACCACCAGCCCAGGGTGGCCCCACCTGCAATGGGATGTCCCCTCCAACATCAATCACCAATCAAAAAATTGCCCCTATAGACTTGAGGACAGCACTATCTGATGGAGGAGTTAAATAGATGTGGTTTCTTCCTCCTAGACAGTTCTAGTTAGTGTTAAATTGACAAAACTAACCAACTCAGGTGGGGAGGCAATTCGAATTCAGAACCATTCTTCATGTCAAACTTCTTATGATAAATATAGTTCAATTAGTGCCATACATATCAGTATTCAACTGCTTCTGGGGATGAAATGATATCCCTGCTTGAGCTTATTACATTTGTTTATTCACTCAACACAGTTGGCATTTGAGTTGCCTGCTTGCTGGCTACTGGAAATAGGCTGTTATGACCAATGGCATGCAAGACTTAGTGCGCATATGTGTTTTTAGTTCTTTGGGGAATATTCCCAGGACTGGAATTGCTGAGCAATATGGTAAATGTATACTTAACTTTTGGGGAACCGTGTATCTGACTATACCAGTTTACATTCCATGTGATGATTAGGTTTTTTTTTTTTTTTTAAAAATCTTTTTAACTTTTGTTGATTCTTTGTGGATTGCACACCATACATTCTGATCCCACTTATCTCCTGATCCCCTCTTATTTGTCCTCTGTCCCTTTGCGACCATCTCCCAAAACAAAACTTGAAAGGAAAACCAGAACCAATCCAAATCAAACCAAGATATACCAAACAAATTAAAAAAAGGAGAATTTTGTCATAGAAGCTGCAGTGTGGACCACTGAGTCACACAGTTTTCCCTTTAGTCCATTCATCTTTAACTTGCTAGCATTCATCGCCACCAGCCTTTGGTCTGGCTCAAAGCCTCAGTCTCTGTCACACCACCAATAATGGGCTCTCACTGGGGCGTGCCTCTTGGATATCCTGTTGTCCTGCTTTGGGCTTTAGAAGTTTCACAAGCTCCAACAATTCATAAATGAGGTGAATGTTGGGGGTGCTAGGACGCCTGTCTTCCATCATGGCCGCAGGTGGTAGTGTGGGCCACTTAGATGTCACAGCCCCCTAGGAAGTGCTGCCCTGGGCCTACGGGCCTCAGGCTACAGCCCTCAGGTGACGACGGTTAGTTTTTTTAATTCTCAATTTGCCACAATCTGAGAAGAGAATCTCAGTGGAGGAATTGTTTAGCTGACTGTCCTGCAAATATTTCTGTAAGGGATTATTACCTTGATTGTTGATTAATGCCGGAAAACCCAGGGCAAAACACCGCTTCATTATCTGAGTTTTTGATTGTGTGAGAGTAAGGAAAGCTCACTGAGCACTAAAAGATCTGGCAAGCAAGCAAGCAAGCAAGCAAGCAAGCAAGCAAGCAAGCAAGCAAGGATCCCTGCGTTTTTTCTCTCTGCTCCTGACTGTAATGGACTGTAACTTGAAACTGTAATCCAAATAACCATTTTCTTTCTTTCTTTCTTTCTTTCTTTCTTTCTTTCTTTCTTTCTTTCTTTCTTTCTTTCTTTCTTTCTTTCTTTCCCTCCCTCCCTTCCTCCCTCCCTCCCTTTCTTTCTCTCTTTCTCCTCCCCTTTTCCCTTCCTCTCGTTCTCTCTCTCTTTCTCCCATCCCTCCTTTCCTCCCTCTTTCTTTCTTTTTTTCCATTTCTTTTTTTTTTTGAGACAGGGTTTAATTATGTAGCTTTAGAGCCTGTCCTGTCACTCACTCTGTGGCCTTGAACTCACAGAGAACCACCTGCCTCTGCTTCCCAAGTATTGGGATTAGGGGCATTTGCCACCATTGCCCAGCTAACCTTCACTTTCTTATGTGACTTCTTGTCCTCAGAGTGTTTCTCACAGCAGAAGGGAGAAGCCTAGAACACATGGTGAAGGACGCTTCACTGTTTGAGAACCACTCACTGATATTTCAAAAAAGAAAAAGAGCTGTACTGCTTTGTGTTCCTGGCCCCCATATGAGGTTCCAGACTGCCCCATCTGATACGATTTCGTGTTTTCTTTGTAGACATAGTAGTAGCTGTACTACGGTTTTTCATTTCCATGGAGACTAATAAAATTGAGTGTTCTTTTATATGTTCCTTTGTTACTTGTATATGAATCCCACTATTTATATATAAAGAAATGTCTATTCACATACTTCCCTGATTTTCAAAATGGTTTTTAAACGCAGAGTTTAACCACCATTGATGTATTCTTGAATCAAAAGAGATGATTTGCAAATGTTTTCTCTGATTCCAAGTTTTGCCATTTCCCTTCCTTGATAGTGTCGGTTAAAACACAAGTTTTAAATTTTGATGAAATTTATTTTATTTCTCCCTTTTCCCTGACACTAGTGGCGTGTCTAAGAAAATGTTGCCTGGCTCAAGGCCACAAAAATTTTACTCCCAGAATAAATTCATTCTCTAGGAGATTCACTTCTAGCTCCGACTCTGGTCTGCAGTCTATTTTGAGTTACATTTTTCTTTGGGTGAGATATCAATTCAACATCGTTCCTTTGCCTGATAATATCAAGGTGTTCCAGTATCATTCGCTGAAAATATTACTCTTCTCAGAATGTGCTGGCACCTTGGCTGGAAATCAGGTAACCATAAGAACCAACGTGGATTTCTACAATCCCAGACCTATTACTTTGATGGGCATGGTCACTCTAATGCCAGTACCACACTGATGTAGCACACCGTCTTGGTGCTGGCTGCTTTGTAATATTCCTTCCTTGAGATGATTTCTCCCTATATCAGGGAGACTAGTTACTTGGCATGTGCCAGCATTATAGATTTGCCAAACACAGTGTTTAACATTTATTTATTTTTGTGTGTACATGCTCATGTAATATCGGTATGTTTACAAGGTCCACGCATACACGTGGAGTCATCATTGGGTATGCTCCTTAATCCGATCTCCATCTTGTTGTGTGAGACAGGCTTTCTTACTGAATTTAGGGCTCACTGATTCAGCTACACTAGATAGCCGGAAAGTTCTAGAGTGTCTTCTGTTTCTACCTCCTCAGTTCTGGGATTCCAGGGCCTTATAGCCATGACTATGTACACGAGTACTGGGATTCTGAACTCAGTTATTGATGTTTGCACAAGTGCTAATGGGACAACCATAGTCCTAACTTCCTTTTTATAATTAATGAATTCGTGATAGTGAGGTATGAGCTCAGACTGGTCATTCGCATCCTAGGAAGGAGCCCTACACTGAGTTAGACCCCCAACTCTTTTTTTTTTCCTTTCCCTTTCTATTTTGAGAGAAGGTCTCATGAAACTCCCAGGCAGACCTTGATTATGCTCTACAGACCATGCAGGCCTTGAATCCCGAGGTCCTCCTGCCTCAGCTGCTCATACAGTAGATTTGCATCACCAGGCTTGGACAGATAACTTTCACTTTAAAGATAGGAAAGCCAAGGTTGAAAGAGGTTGATGTTCCTACAGTTACATTCTTCTAAAAAAAAAATAAAGTAGTTATTTTTCAATGCAAATTTGTTAAGATCACTTTTCCCAAGACCTTTGTCTACTCCTCTCTCTCTCTCTCTCTCTCTCTCTCTCTCTCTCTCTCTCTCTCTCTCTCCTTATTTTCTCCACATTTGTTGTGCTCTTCCCACTGACTCAGCAACTTTTCAAATTTATATCAGGGATATTAAGGTAATTGGGGTTTCTTAACCATACTCTTGGGGTTTTGTTTTATAGCTGTTCATTATTCTCAGTGATGAGTCGTTTAGTCTATAATTTGAAATTGTATCTTGAAGAGTGAATGATGTCACCTCACTCAGGAGAGTGTGTCTGTGTCTCCGTAGGTAGTGTCAGGTACTACATCCGATGGCTTGCTGAAAGCATTCAACATTTCCGTTTGTGTGGTCTCTGCATGTTGAGAATAAATCTCAACTAGTCTAAACTGCCAAACTATTCTAGAAACTGTGTTGTTGTTTACGGGATATTTTATGCATAAAATAATTGCGACTTGATTGGTGGCTTGTTCTGGCACTTTCGGTAGCGGTAGCCATCTGGGGTAATTTGTCTTTCTTTATCTAGCCTATTCAACAATCATGCATTTAACCCCCATCATGTGGCAGGTATTTTGCTTGGCCCTGGGGTAATTATGTGGCATCTTACACTTAATGAGTTACTGGTCTAGGTGCCTCGAGTACATCGTATCCAGCCTCTGAGACAGCAACTGGCCCAGTTTTACAAATGAGGAAGCTAGAGTTTAAGAAATTAGACAATAGGCTCAAGGCTACAAAATTTGTGAGTGCTGAGCACTTGATCAATTACACAGTAAGCAGTTGCTAGTTAGGCTAAATTAATGTGCTGGGATACCTTTGTTAGAGTCTTAAAAGAAAGAAAAAAAGAGGAAAAAGGAGGTGCCACCAGGATAAATGAGGGAAAAGAGGTCCGACTTAACCATCTGAGTCTGATGCTCTGGGAAATATTTGGCTTCTAGGAAGATGCCTAACCCAACATTATAAGTGTTGGGAATTATGAGTTGGGCAGTAAGCTTAAAAATTTGCCTGTAACAGGACATTTATTAGCTTTAGTTGTTCTAGATTGGCGGAGTAGACACCAGCGGGATGGTTCAGGAAATGTTCACTGCGTGACTAGCCTGAGACCTGTCTTTAGCTACTCACTTCAGTCATACTGTTGTTTCCTTGGCGACATCAAAGAGCCAGTAGTAGCCCATAAGCCGGTAAACTAATATCCACATGCTGTAAGCTGATCTCTAACCTACATTGCCTTGAAAGGGATTCTGATCAATAAAAATCTATTGTGATTCGATTCACCATTTTTATTAAAGGTAAGGTATGACCAAGAGGATTAATTCTTATCAACATGGCCACCTAACACTGTTTAGTTTTCTTTTTCAAATTTGCCTTTGCAAATATGAACCAGAAAAAAATGATTCTCTTGTGATGTGACTGGAAATCACACAGCTCTAACTTCATGGGCCCTATGACTACGTTCCCTACAATGTCAATTAATTTTGCTTCCTGAAGCATATTCTTTCATGTGCAGTTTCATCCACGCTGTGTGTTATGCCTGGAGTGATTAGAGGTCTGCCAACGTGGATAAAAATAACAAATTAAAAACAGAAAAAAACCCAACAAAACATAATAGCTTTTCCGGAGCAAGGCCAGTACTCAGTCTATTTTCTTTCCATTTTCTATGTTTTAATTTATAGTGTAAATTAATCGCCTTTCTCCCACCCCTTGATAACAATGGTCCTCTGCACTCTATTAACCCCAGTTCTGGAGAGAGGCAATTTCCTAACAGGTGAATTAACACTAGATAACATTACCTCAAATGCCAAGTCATTTAATGTGTAATTGAAAAAAAAAAATGTCTTAGGAGGGAGTAAGAGTACGGCAGCCTCTTTTTTTAAAAAAAAAATTATAAAGAATCTTTACAAACTCTAAACTCCCATCTCCCCAGGGCTATTTCCGCATTAACAAAACACAAGAATGGCTTCCACCACCAGGACTGGGGGCGGACCCCTGAGTTCCAATTACTTTTGTAGCTGACAGTTCACTGGACTGTTGAGCTGCATTTTTCACCATTATGTGGAAGTGGTGAAGCCAGACCGCTGTGTGTGCCTCTCTCTTTGATATGCAGTAATTAGACTGTTCCACTAATGGAAGGTGGGAGAAAATTTCTAGAGAAAATGACTTCCAGTTGGGGGGGGCACCCTGAAAAAAAATCCACTGGAACAAAAGAAGAAAGAGCAACCTTCTTGTCATGAGTACTGTGAAAGGGTTTATGTGTTAACTGAGCAACACTAACCACGAAAAGTTGGAATCTTGAATTAGCTCAGGCATAACTGTGTTTGCTACTGAATCATAAAGCAAACAGGTGATTCAGACAAGCTCATCAGTCAATAATGAGGGCTGGCAGGGACGGACACAAGAGACTCTGAGTGCTCGAAGAATTCCACACTCTCTTTGCTGGGTGAGTTCATTATGACAGTGCCTTACAGGGACCAGCAGCTTGACTCTTTGTCCTTGAACTGTCTTCACCCGAGAGCTGAGCTTTGGCTGTAGGTTTCAATTCCTAGACCCCTTTAAGGTTAAACACCCAAGCCAGCCTCTCTGTTCTTTCGATTTTTGTCTGACACCCACAGGCTTCTTTCTCCCTTTTCTTTCCAATCACATTTTCCTTACTTTAACTTTATATTTTTTGCTGTTTGTGTGAATTTGACATTCTCTTTTCCCTATACTTTCCCCATTCTCTTCCCAGTATGAACTGAAAATGGCGATTCTCTATTATGTGTGCTGCAAATGACTGCCAATCTTTTGCAGGTACTAGTATAACTAAATGCCTTTTCATTCTTATGTATTCTTGAATGCTTGGATGCCCTTTGCAGTTTTTGTTCCCTCCGCCTATGGTTGCAGTAGAAAGAATTTGGGGAGAGAAAATGTTGAAAGTACACTTAAATATGTTACTATAATGAAGGAGAATTTTTAATTGCGTTTTCATGTTCTTGATTTATATCTGATTTATACAATAAATGTCTATATGATTGTTCTCTGATCTTGTTTCTTGTATATGACAATTTAAACCACACAGTTTAATCAGGATTCTATGGTGACTGTATTTTACAAACAAATCTTTAAAACGCAAGTTTGATGAAAGACTTTGTGCCCATTGCGCCATTGAGAAGTGTGTTGCCTCATTTAGGTTCTAAGAGACTTTGGTGTAAGATCTTTGTTTCTGAGATGGCAGAACATTTGAAGTAAGGACACATAAAAGTTTGTCACCATGAGACCATGGTGTGGACAGAGTAGAAAAGCATTCCTTATAATTTTTAATATACCAGTTTTATCTTCATTTTTTTCCACTCCCAGAAGATGATAATTTGCAAGCAAATGAATGAAAGTTTTACAGTTTGTTGTAGAACCTCAAGAATACTGTTTTTTAAAAATCACATTTTAGTACTTTTTTCTACTAGTTTCTAATTGCATTGCACATTAAACCCAATCTTGAAGTACTCCCCAACTGTAAGGAAAAAATGAGTGTGTCATGACACCTTGGAGGAGAGCGGGTGATTTGAGATTCAGTCCTTGTCCTTCATGTCAAGGAGCATAATGCAGCTGGAAATTATTTGTGATTCTCCACCTATTATTACCAATGGAAAAATGGAAAAAAAAGAAGAAGAAATGACAATCTGAAAGGGGCCATTTCAAAAATGAGATTTTCCATCTCACCGGCTTGAACACGCTGTCTTCAACATTATTACTGTCATTAACATTATTAGTTTGATTGCTGCCACCATCAGGCCCTGAAGATCTAAGAACTCTCCACAAGAACATCTTGTGTATTTGTTTTAGGGAGCCATACATTTTTTAGCATATATATATATTTTCATATATATATGAAAATACAAAAACTAAAAGCCTTTCAATAGTTGTAAAAAACATTTTATAAACGATTTAATTTACTTTTAAAGAAATGCCTGACTTCTCTGGCATGTATTTTGCACAACCAATTAATGATAAGGCATGTGACATATAAATGATGTTGGGTAGCAGCTATTCAGTGACATACACAGTGGAGTTGCTTCTTTGTGTGCAATATTGGTATGAGTTGGATTTTTGCAAATAGAAGATTGTTTTAATCAAGGAAAGCTTTTGCGTAAACTTGAGCTGTTTAAGTTAGGAGACTACATATTGGAGGATTGGAGAGGTGGCTCGGCTATCTATAAAGAACATTGGCTGCTCTTTCAGAGGCTCCAGAGTCTATTCTCAGCATGGCAGGTCACAGCTGTCTGTAACTCCCATTTTAAGGGATCCAGTAGTACCCTCTTCTGACTTCAGTGAACACTAGGAACGCATGTCACATAAGGACAAGACAGCCATATGTATCAAAAAATACATGTTGGGGCTAAAGAATAATTGACAACTAATCTTTTTATATTTGTTTTAGAATTTTTGTCCCTATTTTTCTTATCTATAGTTTTAAAGGTTTGTTACTACTGAGTGTGCAATCTTTTTTGTTTAATTGTATATATGAAAGCATGAATTTGGAGGCTGTGTGGTACAAGGAAGTAAACAATGACATATCTCATCTCCTCGGCCTGTGGCAAGGCTGGATGGCGGCTTTGCTATCCTTTTGTTTGTTAGACCTTTCTCCCTGGTGTCCTTTGTCAGATCCACCTCTCTCACCGTAAATTTGATCTCTGATGCTATGAACAAGTTTTGTTTCTTTGTTTTTTTTTTTAATGTGGTTGTGATTAGGGAAGGTAATAATATAATTTTCAAGTCTCATGTAAGCAGGTCCTAGATAATTTACTTCTGGTTGCTATTATTATTTATTGTAGAACATTTCATGCCTATGAGAATTTAGCCCAGGATCTCATACATGGTAGGTAAACCATTTGTCACTTAGCTATATCTCCACTCTTTTTTCTTTGAGACTTGTTCTTGTAATGTTGTTTAAACTGGATTTGGACTCACTGTATAGCTCAAGCTGTCTCCAAAATAATTATCTTGCCTTCATTATTGTGTTCTTGGTTTATAGGCTCCTGCCACCATCCCTGACCATGAAAATATTTAGTTTATATATTATTTTACTGAGACTACAGGGGAATTCCAATTTTATTATACAATTGTATTGCACTTATTAAATTATCATTTAGAATAAATCGATACATGCGAGATTGTGTCCTTGTACATTTCAAAGGTAATAGTTGACCCTAATTCTTTCTGTAAGCATGAAGTGTGAACTAGTCATGAGGCATAATTTCAGATATCAAATAGTCAATATTCACATGTTTATTTCCCAGTGTGCCATTCTGAAACTTTATCTGTAATTGAAAACGTCTGCCAGGATTTAAAATTTTACTAAATGCATTTTTGATGTTTCATTCTGAATATACTGTATCTTGAGTTATAAAAGATGAGGACTTAGTGTCTGGAAAATGATGTTCTGGTGGTAGCTTAACTGCAACTTGAAAAAAACCCACCATGTTTCCTGTCACTATTCATCCGACAGAGACTTCCCTTTCCCGTTTCAAGAGAAGATTTTCAAGCTGTCTGCAGCTAGCTGCCAAAACGTTTGGATGAATAGAGAAAAATGCAGTCAGATGCCCAGATGTTCCTCCTACATGAGGCCACACATTCAGCTCTCTGACACAACTGGTGTCTGAAGATGAAGCCAGCACATCTGGAGTGTGTGTTTATGAACTTTTAAAGGAGATGCATAGATGTATTGCTGTAAGTATTAACACAATTTGAAACAACCAGGTTTAAGATTAAAATGTGCATGATGCAGTTTAGAGGAACATTGAGATATTGTCCATATTACGTGCAATCTTATGACAGAATGTTGATGATTCCATCTCAGGATGTCTACAAATGCTGCTCAGGAAATGTCTGACTCTAACTGAATAGGTTTGCCAAACAATATATCCATTGCTAGTTTTTCTTAGCTTTTCTTTCTCAGGGTCTCAACTTCTTACTTCAATGTCACCAAGGGCATTTTATTGTCAGTGAATTCAAATGACCAATGACAGTAAGAGAAGGCTTGTTTTCTCCCTCTATCTCTGAAAGTGTGAATTATAGTGACAAATATAGTGTGAAAATTTATAAACAGTGTCCATATATAGTAAAATGCTATTTAGAAGTTTATGTCTAGATGTTAAAACATATAATGAATGTTTAACATGAAAAAATATACTAACAGTACATGGGAGCCACACAGTAGCTGGTGTTACCGCTCTAATTCACTAGGATATCAGAATCCCATTCTTAGGTGGATACATGAAGCCATCACATTTTTTAAAAAATATTTATTTATTTATTTAATTGTTTATTTATTATGTATACAATATTCTGTCTGTGTGTAAGTCTGTAGGCCAGAAGAGGGCACCAGACCTCATTACAGATGGTTGTGAGCAACCATGTGGTTGCTGGGAATTGAACTCAGCACCTTGGAAAGAGCAGGCAATGCTCTTAACCACTGAACCATCTCTCCAGCCCAAGCCATCACATTTTTCTCTTTTGGGAATAGAATTTCTCTGTGTAGCCCTGGATATCCTGGAACTCTGTATAGACCAGGTTGTCCTCACTCACAGAGATCTGCCTGACTGTGTTTTCCCAGGGCTGGGAGTAAAGGCGTGAGCCACCACTGCTCCATATCTGTCAGATTTTAAATAGAGCAGATAGAACCAGGCAAGAAGAAAGATGAACTGTTCCCAAGCTGGGGCATGAAGGGACGAAGGCAGAGGGATGTGGATGTCGTGGACAGTAGGCTGCTGTCTTTTTATTCAATGTGACAATAAGTCTTCTGCCACTGTGCCAGTTATTAAGGCAAACAACTCGGAAGGAGGAAAAAATTTTTTGGACTCTGAATCTCAGAGGTCTGGGTCTAGGACTGCTTGGCTCTGCACTTTGGACCTATGGTGGCACAGTGAAGCATGACAGAGTATGTGGGGAAGGAGGTATGTTCACATCATGGCAGACAGAAAACGGAACAAAGAACTGCTGGCCCACCATATCGCTTCAAGGGTACACCCATAATTACCTCAGTTCTTCTCACTAGACCTTGCCTCCTAAAGACTCCACCACATCCTAGAAGACCGTAGGCTGATGTTCAAGTCTTCAGGAGACACTTGGATATAAACTGGCCTTTTGGGGGGACATTTAAGATCCTAACTATGGCACTCCACTGTGTTAGAGGATTAAGAGCTGGCTCATAGTGGAAAGAGCTTTGGACTAAGAATGAGGGAGCCTAGAAACACGGCTGAGTTCTGTACCACAGAGGTGGACATATCTCTGTACTAAATGGCTAAGTGTCTTGGCAGGACCCATGGGTATGGGTCCATTCTATCTTGACTAAAGGTCAGTGAGTTGGAATTTACTTCTGTTCCTTCAAGGTTATTGTCAACAGTTCAAATAACAGGTGTGGCTAATAAACAGACCTGGTATTTCAGGTATTAAGAAGTAGATCTGTTTCTACCTCAAACAAAACTATAAGGATCCAACTATGTTCCTACTCCCTTCTGGAGATAACTAGGTATTCCACCCAGGGAGTGGTTTGCCTAAAGGATGTTTTGGTCTAGGGTGGGAGCGTTACTTGTCTTGTTCTGGCAACAGAATGTTTAATTAAGAATGTAGTCCATAATATTTTAACTGGTCTGTTAATTTTCTTGTATCATCTTAATGCAGTTTTTAAAATCTGAGTCTTACCTTTTGGGGTAGGGTATTTAAGCAAATGAAAACTGAATGTGTGTGATTTTCAGTATTCCCTGGAACTCCCTCCTGATACTATCCTATGTTTCTTTCTCTTCTTTTGCCTATATCTACGTTCCTTTAGCCTAATAATTCTAATCCTCATACTTCTATCCTGGAACATATGAACCCACCATGGCTAGGAGCCTGGTAGAAGTCACCCCCCTCCCCTTAAAGGTGGCCTACGACTGTTCCTGAGGTTAGCAAGCTTGACCTCTTTCCTTCCTGTTCCCTTCTCCCAGTACTTATTTTCTCAGCAGGATTAAAATTTTATTGTCTTATAGTTAGTGTTACAGCCACACTTAAAGTAACGAGTGCCATTATTTAGAGAACTATCACATCAATCCCTTGTTAGGTCTACATCAACCCGAGCAACAAGTGACATAGGTATATTGATCTAAGTTGAAAATAAGGCAGTAATTGAGAGGGGTGAAGAGAAAAGATGTGAGTGAGACGCATTAGTGCAATGACAGAGCTGAAGATAGCAGGTGAAGTGACCAATGAGGAGTGGAACAGAGCACAAGACCAAGGCCACCAGACCAGGTGCGAGACTGTTTACACTCATAGTAGAAGCTTCTTCTAGTCATGAGCGACCTGAATGAGTTTTTTCGTGAGAACTGAGAGAGAGCGCTTAGCTTCATTCTTGGATTGATGTGATGCAGAACATAGGATGTATGCCTGGGAAGGTGATGATCTCAGCACAAGGGAGGCATCAGGAGGGTGTATCTCTACCCAACCTATGTCATCTTACCCATAATGCAGAATTCCAAGTGGGATTTGAGTCACTCAAGTTCGTTACAAAGACTGTACCGCCTTAGAGATCTGTGAGCTGGCATCTAGACAATGGTGTGGGTCTGGATTCCCTTTCTTTTCCAGCTAAAATTATGAATGCTTTTTCTCCTTTAAGAAATAGATTTAATGCAACAGCCGAGCTCTGTGATAAATTGTCTGAAACTAGTGTGGACCATCTGGCTGTCATGAATGGTCTTAAATAAATTGAACCCAAAGTAAGAAATATAAGGAGACAGTAAGTTCCCTCTTACTTGAGCTTAAGAGAATGCAGAGTTTAAGAAAAAACATGCTCTGACTCTCAGAGGCTGTTCATTGCAATATGGAGCATTGAATCATCATAGATAATTATAACACCCTGACTAGTCTAGACTGTCAAAGCAAAGATAGCCTTGTGACAGAATTCACAGGTCTTAGGATGTCAGACAGCCTCCAGGTTACCAGCCTCTCTGCTCTTATAAGCCACAGTCACAAGCTCAGCTTTTATTTGGCACTGATGGAAATTTAGGGATTTCAAGCCCCTGTCTCTTGAGTTCTTTCTCTTATAGGTTCAAGCTTCAAAGCATCGGTGTGGCTTTTGCACTCATTCATCCTGAGGAATTCGTTGAATATTTGCTATGTGTCAGACACCACGACACTGCAGGTTCACAGAGAAATTGTACATGATTCCTGTGGGCATGTGGTCTAGTGCAAAGATGCTGGGAAAACAACACATGGGATAGTCAGCCATGAGGCTTGGCCAAGGCTTCAGTGTGGGCGCTATAGGAAAGGGCACCAACTCAGACTGGGGAAGATGGAGAAGACATAACACAAAGGAGGCTGTTTATAGTAAATGTGCAAAATGGTCCAGTTCAGGGACTTACTATGCCTTCTAGAAAATAAAAGAGGTTCCTTAGAATGAGATGAAGCTGTGAGAGATAGATAGCCTAACGTTATTAGTGGAGATTGTAATTCATATCCTTGTTCTAAGCATAAGAGATGTGGTCAGGATGTATTGTATGAGAGAAAAAGAGAGAGAGAGTGAACATATAAAGATATATTAATATATGAATGAAGGTATGTTTTAATTTATATCCACCACCATAAGTAGGGTGAGTATTTGTTAGTGAATGGGAGTTAAACTATTGTAATAAATAAAACCAAAATTAGTTGGCTTAGCAGTATTCATTGACTTATTTCCTGATCAAATAACTCCAAGGTTTGTATCCCAGGGGAAAAGGCAGCTCTTCTCTGCATAAAGATTCAGAGAATCAGACAGTTTCTGCTACTTCTCTTTCATGTTTCAAGAATTCCTGGTCAGTAGTGTATTTAAGCAAAAGAGCAGAGTGGGGAGAGAGGATGAAGCAAGCTCATTGCTTCCTTAAGGCTCTGTGCTCTGTTCTCAATGGATTGTTCAATATTGTCATGGGATTTCATCACCACACTGATAGTATAAGAGACAGAACTTTAAGAGTAGACACATCACAAGGGCTGAGTACTCATCGACAGGACTAGGACCTTTATAAAAGGGCTTGATAGAGTGCGGTTGTTTGCTTCTATCTCTTCTTCATGAGATGCTCTAATGTTCGGCCCTTATTGTTTTCCCACCATTTTCCACCTAAGGATGGCTTATCCCATTTTGTCCCACTATATGTTAGATACAGCATCTGTTTCCTCTGGAGGATCCAATAGCGTGGTGTCGCCACCCCTGCAAGACAATACCCCTGCCAGTACCCTGAACTGAGAGACATAATGTTTCACCTTCTGGAACTATGAGAAATAACCACGGTTTGTTTATTTTTTGTGTTTAAGTTATTGAGTCTCAGCAGTAAGAGGAATGGATGAGAATGCTTTTCAAAGGTGTTTACACCCCTCTTACTCCTATTTGGTTGGCTAATGATAATTTTCACAATTTTATCAGCCTACAGAGGTAACTAGATGGGAATGTAATCTGGGCCTGTACCCAGGGCGATAAAAGTAGGTTTAGGTTGGCAGCAAGCATTTTTTACAGATACAAAAATTAAAATTGTTAAAAATTCATATAATCTACATTATTGTGAATGGCTCTAATATTATAAGATTTGCCAGTGTGCTGCACATTTTTTTAACTGTGGGATAAAAATATTAATTGAATATGCTTAGAATAGTGAAGTCAGATTAATGTTTATGTGAGGAAGGCCTGGTGATTGTGTGTGAAGGCTAATTCAACATGTGTCCCCAGTTGGACGTGGTTTCTGCAAAACATATAGAAAACAGAGCGAATCCAACAGTAGCCTGCATGCACAGGAAGGAAATGATTTCTGCTCTTAAATTATTTAACTCAATATTCTTTCGTAACATTCGGGTGCTAATCTTAAAAGGCACAGGAGTAGAGAGAAAAGGATTCGGATGGATGTGTTGGTTTTATTAGGTAGAGTCATTTAGGGAAAGGCTTTCAAAAAAAATGATTCCATCAGTCTGGCCAAGTTTGGGAAGCATTTTCTTGATCAATGTTGGTGTGGAAGTGAGGGCCCATGCCACTCTGCACGGGGTGTCCCCTGGGCACGTTGCCCTGCGTTGTCGGAAAGCAGACTGAGCAAGTGATGGAACTAATCCAGGAAGTAGCAAAGAGCGGCATGCTCCCATGGTCTCTGCTTCAGTTCCTGCTTCTTAGTTCCTATCTGCTTCCCTTCCTGGTGGACGGTGAGCTGTGAGGTGCAGTCAGCCCTGTCCTCTCCAAACTGCTTTGATTGTAGTGTCTTAATACAGCAATAGAAAGCAAAGCAGGACAGCTACCAATAGGGATCACCGAAAAAACTCAAGTTCCTCCTTTGGGAAGAGATGCTTTTATTATGGTTTGGATCTAAAATGCCCCCCCCCCCCGCCCTGCAAGCTCATGTATTTGAACAACTGGCTCCTGGATAGTGGTCCTGTTTGGAAGGTTTGTAGAACTTTTAGGGCAAGAGCCCTCAATGGCAGACATTGCGGGCAGGTCTTTAAGGGAGACAGTCCACCCTGCTTTCAGTCACGTCTCTGCCTACTCATCTGATAGGATATAGGATATAGGATATGACCAGGACAAGGCATGACTGACTATTCCCACTGCCATGACTTCTCTGCCACTGTCGACTGTGAACTCTTAGGGGAATCCTTCCCCTCTTAGGTTGACTCTGTCTGATATTCTGTTACAGAGATGAGAAGAACGGCTAGCACAGTATAAAGTTGTGAAGATGTGTGCGTGGTTTTGTGTGTGTGTAGGAGGCATGAGTGTGAAGTGAGGAAGGATATAGGTTTCAATGGTCTGGGTCTTTAAAATCCAAAGAAATTTCAAGTTTAAATGCTCGAAGCTTGGTCATATGGAAAAAGGAGTCAATGTATTCTTTCTGCATCATAGAATCGAGAACATTTTGGCTTAAAATGATGAAGGTCTGAATAATAATTGATACCGTTCAAGAATATTGGAATGACGGCGTAGCAAATTAGAGATTCACATCCCTTGAAGTGCTTGATCAGAAGTTGAATGACCTCGTGTCAGGCCTGCCATAGAGAGAATTTCTTGAATACGCTAGATGATACCTAAAATGTTTCCCAATTCTAGATGACCTATTTCAACTTTCAACATTTCTGACAAGATATGTGGGATTTACTTACATTTCAACACAGCTCTCCAACTTTCTGGAACCAACTACTGTTATAATTATATGCAAATGTCCTTGTTCACGTTGGACACATGTGGTACTAGTATCCAACCCATAGGTTAAGAGCTTCTATCCCACAGGACCGCAGTTGTTAAAGAAGTCAACTGCCATCTCAGGCCTCCTGCACTTCTGATCAATGGGCTGTCGCCTGATTTCCCACAACTACCTCATTTCTGAAACAGCTCTCAGTATGCAGGAAAAAATACTTTGCAAAGTATTGTTGCTTTGTTATAAGAATGCAACTAAAAACTGGCTAACGGACGTATGTGTAAAAGCCGCAGAAGTCTCCATACGCCTTTGCACATACCACCCTCACAGGGACATGGGAAACAAATGTGCTCACCAGATTGGATGTCTCAGAATTCAGTGGGTTGGGAGCACTAAGGGAGGTTTATCACACGGGTTCTGTTTATTAAACTCTTAGTCACTCTTGATCACCTTTCTGGATGTTGGAGATATCTGGAACTGAAAGTTTTAATCATAAAATCTACGGGTACCCAGTCTCCAACCTGCAGCTTCCTTGAGACCTGTAGTCACTAATCATCTCATGAGCACACAGGAGACTCATCACTCCAGATGTTCTGTGGCTTACAAATTCTTGTCTTTTTTAACAAAGAACTAAGCCAATTATAATAAAAGAGATCCTTGGTTTTGTGATAACTCAGGTAATTCTGGGAATTTTACTATTTCCTGACAGAGAAATGAAAGACAAAGACAAGAATGGGTGTTTCCTTTTAGAACCAGAGTCTCACTAGCTTCTGCTTGACTTGGCATTGTTACATTATCACAATGATTTTCCCAGACATTTTAGGCTAAGCTAAGGTTTCTGTTGGGACAAATGACTCAAGAGTGCACTGTTAACTTAGTCGGAAGTACAGATGCAGTAGTCAGCGTGTCTGCTGTGTGCTTTCCCACACATTGCTGCAGCCATTCAAACAGCACAATTTTCTATGAAATTCAACACTGAGGAATTATGATAATCTAAAATTCAGAATCTAACAGGCATGAACAATGCCAGCCTATCTCTTCAAGAGAACCTTGAATATGTTATGCTTATTGATAATGAAAATGTGTGAGATTTTAAGCCAAAATTAGCAGCTGAACCATGTGACCATTGTAGCTTCCCAACACAAAAAGAAGTTTCTGAAGGTTATAGATGATATTTTAAAATGTGGACTTTTTTGGTATTGTATGCCTTACACTCCTTAATGTCTGGGTGTTCTGTATAGTTCTGTTACCAATATTTTACAAATGATCCATATGTAATGCTATAATAACATGAACAAATCAATGCCTACTCAATAAATCTTTGAATTTTTAGGAACTAAAGAATGGAGATATGTTCTCAGAAAAGTTGACCGGTTGTGTTTTGATGTGGTATTAAAGATGAATGCACGCAGATCTGAGGGAGCTACTAAAGCATCCCTCTTGACTTTCCACTATTCGTGTCCACTGAGGCAAGTTTCCTTTTGGAGTATAAATTTGAAAATATGCTGCAATAGGTTGAATGTGTACACGAATATGTGAATCTAGTTGTCAGCCATATAGTCATGCATGCCTTTAATCCTAGTTCTTGAAAGGCAGAGTCAAGACAGAAAGATTACTCTGAGCATAAGGGAAGACTGGTTTCCATAGAGTCCCAGGCCAGCTAGGCCTACAAAGTGAGACCTTTTCTCAAAACAAACAAGCAAAGCAATTTAAAAAACTAGTTGTTTAGCAAGTGTTATGAAAAGCAAGTCAGTCAATGAAAAACAAGACAAAATAATGTCATCTTTCTTTTTATTTCTTTCTTGGGGAAAATATAACATTTTCCATACAAATGTTTGTGTATGTATAATTAATTTTAGTTGTTATCATAAATAAATTAACAAATATTACCAAAGGTGTGTGAAGTTCAGATATTCTATCACTTATGAGCTCACCAAAGCAATGGTTGCCTGTTTGAGGCCTGTACAAGACTGGAACCCTCCACATTTTTCCTGATAAGGAAGAATCCCACACAGTCCCTGAGGGACTAAAGGTTAATTCGTGACTGTGGAAGGAGAGGGATGGCTTTATTTAGTACCAGAGGAACTGATGTTTTGCCCTTGTTCCAGTAAATAACGCCTCACTAACACCAAAGGCAAAAAATTCTAATTAAACTCGGTGGGCCATGTAGGAAAAGAAGACATGCCAGAAGGAGCGGGAATTTTGAGAAGAAGGGGCCAAGAGAGGGGAATGGGGCGTGAAAGCTACATTTTGTTACAGAAATGTAAAACGCCATTGAACAACAACAATGAAGATAATTTTTTTTTTTTTTTAAAAACCCTTTGGTTTGTGCTACTTGACCTAATAACTTTAGTACTCTTGGGGACATGTGCTATTTTCTTAAGTTACTTTTTATGAAATGAAGAAATTGGAGAATCAGAAGGGGTATGAGAGATGCTTGGGATCATGGAATAAGTTAAGAATTCATTCACCGAAATTCAATTTAATGTCGTGCAATCCTGACCCACTTTCGGCTGACTTGAGGGCTGATTTTTGGGTTAGCCTAGTAATGACTAGGTGGCGTGGAGTCTCGTCATAAACACAAATGGAAGTAGTTCCATCTTCGCATCATATTAAAATAGTATAGACTATAAAACTGCTCAGAGTTGGCCATTTAGCGCTATCTGGATAAGTAGGATGGTAGCCTTCCCCATCAGGGAGGGGGGAGAAAAACATCAGATTGGAGAGAAAGCAGAGGATAAAGTCGCTGCTTCTGCAGGGCCTTGTTCTGAACGATGGAAATCAAGAAATAGGCTGGAAAGTGAGTGTGTGGGATGCGGTGGGGGGGACTTCCTGGGGCTAGAGAAGCAGCTCAGCAGCAACAGGGTGGAGCACTCATCTCCGTGTGGAGCACTCATCTCCGTGTGGAGCACTCATCTCCGTGTGGAGCCCTGGTCTGTAGAGCTGGGAGAGAGTGAGGAGGTCTTCATTTGGGGTTTGGAAGTGAGTTCTGCACAGCAGGAACCCGTCGAGGAGGGTCTGAATTCTCTTTCCCCCTAGCTTGTTCCAGTCACACATTGACACAGGGCTGTTTTCTAAGGCAAATCAACAGGGAAAGAGAATAAATTCAGTCAAATTCCACTAAACAGGATCTGGAGACAGACATTTTCTCTGTGTTTCTATACAACTAAATCCCAGCCTACATTTTACAGTTTAAAGCATACTTTCACAGAAAACGAGTCCAGATACTTCCAAACAAAAGAAACATAAGAAAGAAACAATATGCTCAAAAAGAATGCAAGTACAGGAAAACGATCCTTCAAGAAAATTTTAAAGTAGAAAAACGTGCTAAGGTGTCTAAGAAAAGCCAAGTCTTTGTATTTCTGGATCATGTTAATTTATTAATGACCACTAGATGGCACTGGTGTACAGCATTTGAAATCGAGTCACGCCAAACTGAGGGTGTTTGCAGTGAGCATAGAATGTGAGGTTTTACACTCACGTAGCCCACTTCTTCTTCCACCTGCAGTCAAGAGGGTGTAGGACAGAAAGCTTAAATCTCTTCTGTGCCTTTGACTTATAAAGAAAAATGAACATGGCAGAAGTGTTCCTGATTAGATCTGGGGGAAAAGGATGATGTGTTCTTGCTGGATGCATCAGGAGAGATGAGGTTCTGTCACTCTTTAGATAGAGACTTGGAGCACCAACTTGAAATTGATGGTTACTGGTATGCGCCACTGTTCTCGCCATGCCCGGTTAGTGCAGTCGGTGAAGCGTGAGCAGTGTGTGGTGCGACTGGTTACTTCATCACACTGGTGATTTCAGACGTAAGAATGCTGGCGTGAACACAACAAATT
The DNA here is from genome assembly GCF_982192425.1 of Myodes glareolus. NCBI lineage: Eukaryota > Metazoa > Chordata > Mammalia > Rodentia > Cricetidae > Myodes > Myodes glareolus. The sequence goes on from NC_142038.1 coordinate 57,097,350, forward strand.
GGCCTTGCACGTCCTATCAGATTCCCGTGGCTTGGTTCCTCCATACAAGAGCTGGCAGCTAGGCTGGTCAGGACCTCAGTGTTCCCATCTGGACATTTGCGGATGAGGTCAGCAGCGACAGCCTATGGGAATGTCGGCTGCAACTACAGCAGTGAGGCCAAGGAGGACATATCCTCAAATGCAGACAACTAGACAAGAAAGCAAAGATGCAAATAACCCTTGGTAACTTCAGACCTTCCAGAAGAGGTCCTGGGGCATTGGAGGTGTGTTCTTCATTCCTGTGCCCCAGAGCTATTACCGTCATTTAGAACTACCCAGGAAAACAAAGACTTCCTCTCTGGGAGACAGGGTGCTGGCGATTTGCCAAGGTCTGTTTTGCAGCCCCATTAGCTTGTCATCACCGAGTAAATGCTGATCTCACCTCAGCGCTCTTCTAATCTGGCCTTTCAGTGGCTTCAGAGTTCTCCCTGAAGCTTAACCTGTGACAAGTGCCTGTTTTGAAGCATCATTAGATGTGATATGAAAGGGACACGGGTCCTAAAGAGGATTAGGGTGAGGTCAGGGAATCCAAAAACTGGTCAAAGGGAAAGATCAGGTGGTGTAATGGGGGTGAAAGCAATAAGAACTAGAGATGTGGGTGCTGGGGAGGCAGGACCTTTGACCTCCAGGGAGGTATTTCTTAGTCAGGCATTATTCATTGCTAGGAAAAGGCTGTGGGTTTTCCTATAGCTCAGACTGTTTCTTTCTGTGGCTATGACACCATGCCATGGTATGGGTCATTTATAATTAGCAGACACTTATTTCTCACACATCTAGAGACTAGGAGGTTGAGGAGTACGATATTGACAAGATTTGGTGCCTGGTTATAGCCTGCCTCCTTATTAGTTCATAGATGGCCTCTTTCTATCTATGTAGGGATGCAGGGATCCAATACATTAAAAGGACCACAAACTCTGTTCACGTGTAATGTGAAGAATATAGAGCCAGGGACCTCTTGGGGGCCTCCCTGTTATGATTCTAAGATACTGCTATGATTCATGAATCATATGATCCAAGACTTACGTGTTACATGCCCACCTTTGGTCACCCTTACACTGTCAATTAAATTTCAACATAGGACTTTTGGAGAATGAAGCTTTCTGAGGACAGCATTCTTCCTGGCCCCTCCCAAATTATTACATTTTAGTGTGAAAGGTTTTCATTCCAGTCTAGGAGGCTAGAATCTCAATTCATCCCAAAGCAAGAGATCAATGTTCAAAGTACCATCTAAACCAGACATCAGTGAACCCCAACGGATGCTTTTCTTGGGTACGGTTCCCTTTTTCTGCATACCTGTGAAATCAGACATGTGCTTCCTCAATATTAGGAGTGGACAGACAGAACAGATACTGTCACTTCCAAAGGGAGGGCTGAAAATGGAGACAGAGAAGCAGGCTCAGAGCAGGTCTGTAATGCGGTAGGTGACCAACAGTGAGCTCTTAGATTCACCACGCTGTGCCATAGAGCCACTGGGTAATGTTAGCAACATGGTGGTGCTGGGTCCAACTTTGCCTTTGTGGATGCTTTATGCATGGCTCTCCTAACAAGAGTCACATACTTGCTCTGTGTGTCTTCAAGAGCGCTCTCTGGTGGTCCTGTGCCTACTGTGACTTAAGGGCCAGTACTGAGCGGCACAACCCCTGCTGTAGTAAGGAGAAGTGGGCTGCATCCCACTGCCCGGCTAGCTTAACCCCCAAAATAACCGCACAGAAATTGTATTAGTCAAATTACTGCTTGGCCCATAAGCTCTGGCCTCTTATTGGCTAACTCTCACATCTTGATTCAACCCATTTCTAATAATCTGTATGTCACCATGAGGTTGTGGCTTACTGGGAAAGATTCAGCATGTCTGACCTGGCAGCTTCAGCCTGCTTCTCAGCTGCCTTTGGGATCCGTCTTCGGCCGACATGGGCAACAGCTCACAGCTTTTATTTATGTTGTTCACTCGTCAAGTGGTCTTCAATCACACCTTTGTATCATATCCTGAACAGGCTTCCCGGTTCTTTCAAATGTGCTTAGGAATAAAACTTTCCAAGTCTTCAAATTCTGCCCCCTTTCTGATGAACAATCTCACTTTAACTTGTTTGTCTCCTTTCCTATTTTGATATAAATTGTCAACAGAAATATAGACATCCTTCCAACTCCTTTCTTAGATGTTTCGTCAGCCAAGCAGGAAACTGTATTGTATGCAAATTCTTTCTACCACATAATGCTAGGGGCACAAACACAAGGGAATTGAATTCTTTGCTATCCTACTTTGGGAAAGGATAACTAACCTTGATGTTCATTTCATCAGCGTGCCCTGACATCACTGCCCACATTTCTACCCACATTCTTTCCCAGGAAGCTAAGAATTCTCTACTGTTCCCTCTTTTTTTTTAATGAATCTAGGTCTAACCACAGCAGCTTCTTTACAGAAATGTCAGCTTTTCCTTTTATTTGTCTCGAAATTCTTCCATCCTCTCACCATTGCCTGGTTTCTAAGCTGCTTCTATATTGTTAGATATTTCCTCAGCTGCCTTTCCCCTTTCGAGTACCAACCTATCTTGGTCCATTGGATTATAAAAGGACATCATAGATTGGGAGTTTTTATTTATTTATTTAAAAAGTTTATTTATTTATTTATTTAAAATTTCCACCTCTTCCCCTTCTCTCATTTCCCTCCCACTCCCCCCACTCCCCCTCCCCCTCCTTTTCCAGTCCTAAGAGCAGTCAGGGTTCCCTGCCCTGTGGGAAGTCCAAGGTCCTCCCCCCTCCATTCAGGTCTAGGAAGGTGAGCATCCAAACAGACTAGGCTCCCACAAAGCCAGTCCATGCAGTAGAATCCAAACCCAGTCCCATTGTCCTTGGCTTCTCAGTCAGCCCTCATTGTCAGCCACATTCAGAGAGTCCTCTTTGATCACATGCTCCGTCAGTCCCAGTCCAGTTGGCCTTGGTGAGCTTCCGTTAGATCAGTCCCACCATCTCAGTGGGTGGATGCACCCCTTGCAGTCCTGACTTCCTTGCTCATGTTCTGCCTCCTTCTCCTCTTCATTTGGGCCTTGGGAGCTCAATTCAGTGCTCCACTGTGGGTCTCTGTCTCTATCTCCATCCATCGCCAGATGAAGGTTCTATGGTGATATGCAAGATAATCATCAGTGTGGCTATGGGATAAGGCCAGTTCAGGCACCCTGTCCTCTGCTGCCCAAGGAACAAGCTGGGGACAGCTCCTTGGACACCTGGGAACCCCTCTAGAGTCAAGTCTCTTGATTGAGCAATTTTTAAACAATAAAAATTTATTTATCACTCTTTTGAAGGTTTGTGACACTTGAGATGAAGGTGCTGGCAGGTTGGTGTCTGGTGGTGGCTTATTTCCTGGTCCATAGTTAACTTCTTCTTGTATGTCTTCATGGTACCAAAGAACAGGAGAGATCTTTCTTGGGCTCTTTTTACAGAGATACCAATTCACTAATTCCATTCTCAGCTTTCATGACCCACTCACATCCTTATCTCTGATTATCTCCCACTGGAGACTTTTTTGTAAGGATTTCTTGTATTTATTTTACATGGATGTTTTGCCTGCAAGGATATACGTTCACTACATGCATGCCCAAAGTCTCCAAAGGTCAAAAGATGGCATCAGATTTCTAGGGACTGGCATTATATGTTGGTGTATGACACCATGAAGGTTCTGGGAATGGAACTGAGTCCTCTACACTCTCTCCAGCCCAGGAAGGACTGGATTTTAATGTATAAATGTCAGAGAATACAAAATTTGTATCCTCATAGTAATAAACTATTCAGATCATAGCAATAGACTCTCCTTTGTGCCATTGTCTGAAAGAGAAATGAGCACAAAGTTTCTCAATGAGTAGCTGCATGGGGTTCATTTGGAAGAAATGGCCAACAGCCACACCCACCTCTTCTGTACAGGGCTCATTTTCCTTTTGCTACCCAACCCACTTTTTACTCTCTTCCAGTAGAAACGTTCTATTTCCTTTTGTGAATCCGTATTTTCCTCTCCCCCATGATTCCTTTGGGTTTGACAGTCTGTAAATTTTCTGTTTCAAGTCAAGAATGTTATTAGCCCTCATCAACCACAGTTCTGGTATACAACACAAGCCAGAGGTTTTCTGGATTTTATAACATAAAAGTGATGCTCTTTTCTTTAGAATAGTTCAATAGGAATGATAGAAACTTGGGGTTTGGGACACCCATTGTTCTTTCTTTTTTTCTCATGCAGAATGAGTCAAATAGGAGCAATATGTAGACATGTGAACTGAGCAGAAGGAGAAACGACAAACAGCTCAGTATGCTGAGTCTCACAGTGAATGACTACATTCATTTCTTTGTCAACTTACCTAACTTCCTACATGTTTTCCATCACTGAAAAACAAAAGGTTCTTAACTAATACACGTAAGAAGTCCAGCTGTTTACTGTCATATTTGTGATGTTACTGTACATTCCATCTCACGTACAAGTTGTCAGCAGAGTTTAGTAGAGATAGCAGTTGATACCTTTTCAAGAAGATAAAAACTTACTACAATATGTAATTTCTCAATTATTATCATTTCATGACTTGAAGCATAAGTATCAGTATTACCCAGAAAGGGTAATATTTAGGACCGGCTGAAATTGTATTTTCAGCAATTTGACACTTTTTAATGAAGGAATTTAGTGAGTATGTTTCTCGCCAGCCCCTGGGCTTTTTTCTTAAATGTTGTGATGATTGCTAGGGAATGAGGTTCAGTAATGTCTTCTGTTTTCTTCTAACAAAGATCAAAAGTATAAAGGAAGAAATACAGTTCTTGGAATTTAAGCTCAGCTAACATGAGAAAAAGAAGAGAAATCAGGTATCAGCCTGAAGTGCTTGTCAAGTTCTATAGACTTCTCCTTTTATCCCCATCCCTCTTACCTACACAGTAGAAGTGGCAGGGACCTTAGTCCGACTTCCTTATTTTGTGGGAGAGAAGACCCTAGAGGCTAATTAAAGACTTGAACCAGTCTTGCAAAGCACATTTAGAAAAAAAAAATCAGATTTTCAATCTTCTTTCGATATAGTAAGTTGCATGTACATACTTGTTAGAAGATAAATTGTTTGATGTTATTTAGAATGATGATTTTTCCTTCATTAATGAGGTTTAGCTAGCAGATAAAAAAAATCATGCAACCTCTGGACAAATTTAAAAGAAAAAGCCACGTCTGTAGTTTACTGTCTTCTCAAAACATCTCATTTTCACACTGCTGTGCCTACCTTATTTTTCCTATTCACCTGCTTTTGTTGCTTCTTTGCCTCTATTGGTAGCGCCTTCCTATTCTCAGTCTGGTTCGACGCACATCTTTTTATGAGGATGTACACAATTAGTAAATGATGGACTGGAGTTATGCTGGGGTATGTCTGAGCTCTGATGCATTAGTTCACTTTCTTGTGTCTTCTCAAGTGATTTCCCCCAATAATACAACTGCAAGATAAATGGCCACTAATCTGGAAGAAAGTCTCTCGAAGCAAGTCTCCAGGTTCCAAGTTTTTTTTTCCCGTCTACTTCCTGTAGGCCTGTGTGAAGGCAGTCAATGAATGTTGATCCAATTTATAAGTGGCACAAAGCATGGCTGAATTTCTAATGCTGGAGGTCAGACTCAAGGCCCAAAGAGGTCTTTAGATGCTGGGGTAATGACCTAAATCCAATAAGACAAAACTTACAGGGAATAATGTGAGGTCTTGCACTTCAGACAGAAAATTCAATTGGGGGAGATGTAGCTTAACATTAGATCTGAGAAAAAAAAATCTCTGGGGTGTCTTAGCTGGCTATAAACTTGATGTGAATCCACAGTAACAGGATTGTTGAAAACGAAGTCAGTCTTGGTAGAATCCATTAAGTTTAGACTCTAGTGTGAGAGCTGTCATCATTCTGGCCCTTGGTTCTTGTTGGACAGTACCTGGAATTTTATGTTTGATTTTTGGTACTTCATGTACAGTGACAGAGATGTAGGATGGCATGCCCACTGTAAGAGAAATCCTACTGGTACAATTCATTCATTTATTTATTCAGTATATCTCTTCTTGGTACCCATCAAAATTCTGGACCTTATTTTGACACCAGAGATACAAAAGTAAACATGGCAACATCTGAAGGAACTCAGAAAACCAGCAAAAAGTAAATATGTAATATTTCTTTTGAATATTTAAGGGCTTGAGTCCTTTTGAGATGCTCATATAATCACTGATCATTTTATGTGTGCTAAAATACAGTAACATCTGGGCTGAGACCTCCCACTGATAGAGTTTTGTTTGCAATTTTGACACACAAGCATAAATTGATAGATTTCATACAGGTCATGGAAGAGAGTCAAATCTAGCAAAATCTGAACACTGTGAGTCTTAGAGTTATCAAATAATACAATTGGCACAACCTCTGTCCCTGTTGTTTCTATAAGATGATTTTCATTTTTTAATTTTTCCTCAGAATGGACAGTTTGGTAGAGCTCACCATGATACAAAAAACAAGTAAGATTAAAAAGGTAAAGAAAATACATCTATACTTGAAGAAGTACCTTGTGCTTTCCTGGCCCAAGAGCTCTTGACCAAGTCTACGGAAATGGTGTTGTCTTATTAGCAATATTCAGAATTATTATAATAGTCCTAGGAGTCTAAGACAGTCCCAAATCCCAGATTGGCTTGGGTTGATCCTGGTTGGGAGTAGATAGCCACTATCAAGTGCTATTAAAACATAACTGGGTTCTGAATAGAGATAGATTATATCACTAAGAGATATGTAGAACTTGCTATTTTATTATTTTTATAATAATGCACCTGGGCTTCCTATGTATTGAAAAATTTTAAATCTAAATTAAAGTCCAAGGGGCTATGGGCTGCAGCTTCTCAACGTTTCATCTGGTTTCTGCTTACCTAACTACAACCATCTTTATTCTGAAGCATCCACACATCCTTCTTCAGGTGTCACTCATAATGTCTAGTCTGACTCCTCTGGTCAGAAATCATTTTTCTTTCTTGGCATTTCTATGGATTTTTTTTCCATATTTATTCTCAAACAGTTATTAAATTGTATTACAATTCCCCAGCTCAAACTCATTCATCAGTAAATATTTGTCAAGCACCTGCTCTTGCACAAGGAGAAGTAATCGGAGCTGATCTTGAGGGCCTTTTCAGGACAGCCAGGAATCAGACCAGGCTAACAGGAGCCTCCGCAGGGCAGTGCCGGGCTGAGTCTGTGGTGCTCGGGGATGCCGCTCTGAGAAGTATGATCCCTAGAGACAGGAAGCATTGTGGGGAATGATGATCAGGGAAGGTTCGTGAGAGAGTCAGGCCTTGTTGTTAGACATTTTGCTTCTGCTGGGTGATCTGAGTCACTGTACACACGCACGCATACACACACACACACACATGCACGCATGTACATACACACTAGGGGCTCAGATTTTCAGAGCTTATATTGTAAGTTCATCAAACATGGTGTTATAGCAACTATAGTACTGTTTTTTAAAAAAGTCCCAGAGAGTCTAAATGTATTCTTATCTTGAAAGAAAATACTTAAAGAAAACCATTGTCAGTACAATTGCTCTGAAACATCAAAATTTGAAACATGATAATTTCCCCCGAACACTGTTTGCCTCTTTTCTTTTGTTTCAAGGTTGGATTCAACTTTTTATATTAACTTATTAACTGTGTTCCTGTAAGTCATACAAGTTAATCTCTTTATGAAGCTCAGTTACTACATAGAAAAGCACCTCCTAACTTGCAGAAGTATAGATATGATCAAATGCAATGCTTAAGATATAAACCAGTGATTGATAAAACTTTATGAAATAAGAGTTCTTTGAGGATGATTTTTATACCAGGAGATTGACTCAGTTTCTCATTTTTTCCTCAGAGTCTATTTTCTTGATTTCTGCTTGCCATTGACTTTTCTTGAAGAAGTTTAATTGCTATTTCCCAGGAACAACTGCTGTTAGGAAAGCTCTTGAAATACCTCATGTTTTTTCTCAACACAAAATAAGGGATTAAATGATTTTATTGAATGCAGAGCATTGTTTTCATTTTGGGAGGATTTTAGTTGATCTGAAGAAGTCAGGTTATTGACCCCAAGATGTTAACGTCTTCTATGTATTCTGTCTACCCAGAATTTCCTCCAGGAAGCCACAAAAGGATACATTGAGTCAGAGAACATTTCCTAAATATCCCGATTAAGATTTAGATATATTTTTCATGAAATCTTTTTATTTTATTTATTTATTTATTTTGCCTTGAGACACACTTGGGAAAAAAAGCTGGGATTCTATTTCTGGTATTCTGTTTACTGGGATTTATCTACCTAGTAAACCTCTCTAATAACTCCACTCATTTAGTAATTTTAATCCCCAGATTTTAGTTTTTACACTCTCTAAATCTGGCATTCTACAATGTCACAAAATTCCTAATGAAATGAAAGTATATTGGTTTAATAATTACAAGGTTCCCTAACTTTGGCTCTACCAACATTTTTCTGGATAAGTATAAGAATGTCACCTAATTTTCCCCTCTGCTCACTTTCCATGCCTGAAAAGTAGGAAGAACAGACATCCTCTCTGAGGGCCAGCAATGCAGTACCTCATACCTGAGGCTGTGAAGTGATGGAACGAATAAGACACATCCAGAACCACTTGGAGTTGATTCTTAAACTTCACCATTTAGATCTGTATAGCTTACACACCCTTCCCAAATTTCTTAAAACGTTTTCTAATTTGTTGTCACAAAATACAAAGGAAAAACAACTTAAGAAAGAGGTGATTCTGACTCAGCACTTGAAGGTGTGGTTCATAATGGTGGGGAAGGCATGGCAGTGGGAGTGTGGGCAGCTGACCACAGTACATCATGATTAGGAAGCAGGGGCAGCTAAATGCTGCTGCTTTGATTCCTTCGTTCCTTCATTCATTCCTTCCTTTTTTCCTTCCTTTCCTTTCATTCTTTCTTATCTAGTGCGGCCTTCATACATGAGTAGGAAGAAGGTAACACCCACTCTTATGGTCAGCTTCCCCACCTCACTTAACCTCATTTAGAACTTCCTTCACAGGCATGCCCAGAGTTGGTCTCCTAGGTAGTTCCAGAACCTGCCAAGGTGATAGTCAAGATTACCCTCACAACACCTTCTGGCTCTTCCCCGAAATATGAGGGATTTAGGAATCAGGTACACTAAGACCCTTATATGGAAAAGACTCCCTTTTCTTCTTTTCCTCATTTTCTGTCTTTAAAAAAAGTTGTTTGTTTCTTTAGAACATTTGAAGAAGGCAAATGCATTCTAAAGTCATTGGGATGCAAAATTTGTACATCAAGGAAGTAAAAGGCTATTTGAATAAAGGTATGAACTATAATACAAGAAACAGGGGTTGATCAATTGCTTGAAGGCTGCAGCTCAGAGTAGGGTGCAAATCTGGTAGACTGCAGGGGGAGTTCTGCTTGGGCAGTGTGTACTTAGGTCATTTTTTCAGAGCTTTCAGGAATAATTTTGCTTTTAAAAACAACAGGATCCTTCAGAAATGGTGGAACAAGCCTATTGCTAGGATTGGATTTCTCAAGCAAGCAATGTGTCATGGTTTCTCAAGGGTGCGTTGACCTTGTCTGAGCCAGAGAGATGATTCAGTCTGGTGCCTGAGGACAGCTTCAAACACCACATTATCTGTCACTCGTGTGTATTTCTGTCTCCTCAGGAATCTTGCTTCTGAAGTTATGCTATACCAGCTGTGGGACAATCAGTGCAGTAAGAGGAAGGATCGGGGGTGGGAGAGAGCGGTATGACTATGTTTTGTTAACCTAAGTGTTTTGATTAGAAATTTTATGATGGTATATTCCATGTGTTTGAAGTTTTGGAAATTTTGAAGGCAGCAATAAGTTGTATAGCGGATTGTGTTATTTACCAGCCATTACTTGGTGCATCCTTCCATCACGCATAGTACTTTACTACCTAAGAACACAACACAGGAAATGGCACTTATGAGATTTAATGGCTATAAGTGAAAATTACAAAGTAGGAAGTTATTTGTATTAGTCAAAATATAATCTCTATATTATATTTTATTATATTATATACAAATTTCCCAGTTGTCTGTTGAAGATTGTGATATTTTCAAAACTGTTAAGAGAAAACTGAGATCAGAGGCTGTATCTGGAGAAAACTTAGTATTATGTGACTAAAGAGCCGGCAATCAGAGTAGGGGCTGCCCTTTGGATACGATGGCAGTCTGTCACAGACTAATAAGTGTACCTCTTACTGCTTTCTTCAGATAAGGTACATAGCTTTATCCCAAATTCCGTTTCTATGGTGATCACTTCACATAGCACTCTCAGCTGAAAAGATGGGCATGCAAAACAGCCTTTTTGGAGATGGAGTGACTTCCACCCCAGGGCTTGAGAAGATGGCCTCTACTGTCTGATCAACAGCACAAGGCCCAGTGCCTTTCCCCCTTATCTAGAGAAGACAAAAAAAGTACCCTTCCTCCAGCGATTGGCAGAAGGGAGTCCAGAGCTGGCTTTATGTCACCACACTAATCTGGAACCCCTCTTCCTGTGTTCTTTGTAATGTTAACTTTTCAGGGAGCTTGGTGAGGAAAGTTTTCTCAAGAGTCCTCTTTTAGCACTTTGAAATTCGAACGCAATGGAAGGGGTAGGCTGGGAGCCATGTGCTAGTGACCAGGGAGCCTTGAGACAGTGACGACAGAGGGGCTGCCGAGATGATTTAGTCAGTAGGCACTGGCAGCCAAGTCTGATGACCCGAGTGTCATTCCTGGGACCCACATGGTAAAAGCAGAGAACTTACAGGTGCAAACTGACCTCTGACCTCCACATGTGTGTGGTGTCACACAACACATACATACATACATACACACACACATACATACGTAAATTTTAAATCCTGAGATATATGGGAACTACAGAGGGGGTGGTTTGGAAAGTTGAGATAAGAACGAGGAAGCAAAAATGTTTGCATAGGACACACACTTGAGTGGTTTTCAGTCCAGTGAGATTTCAAATTCACATGTGCTAATTTTATGTGTGCTCTTACACAATCCCCCACCAAAAATACTGGAGGGAAGAAAGTAGGAGGTAGGTGGGAATGCTGACGTAGGTGATGTGTACAGGGCAGTGTACAACAACAAATGGGGATATTGGGGAGATAGAGATCTATCTATGCCATGGACATAGAAACAACTAGAGACAGTGGGACAAGATTATGCACTAAAAATCAATCTCCTTGAAGCATATAAGAAATGAGTAGCCTTTGGACATGTGGAGACACCAGGGCAAGTGTTTCAGGCCAAGAGAATGACGAGGGCAATGCATTTGGGCAGGAGAATGTGGGGATGACTTCTGGACATAGGACTTGAACTGGCCTGGAAATTAGGGTGTAGCTAAACCTGTAAGCTTATGTTTGATCGTTAATAGAGGAGACATATTTTTTTTTTCGAGACAGGGTTTCTCTGTAGCTCTGGACCCTGTCCTGGAACTAGCTCTTGTATACCAGGCTGGCCTTGAACTCAGAGATCTGCCTGACTCTGCCTCGTGAGTAGTGGGATTAAAGGCATGTACCACCAGGGCTCGACCAGAGGAGACATATTTGTGCAGGTAGAATATATGCCATGTTAGAAACTCTTGACTAGAACTTTAAAATTGTAATTTGAAGGTTGGAAGGAACATGAGTCATTTGGTCTTGATTCCTAAAATTTTCTATACAAAAATTAGACAGAATTTTAGCAGACAGATCTAAATTGAGAATCTCATCCTGTGGGTAGACATAGCAGCTTGCCCCTTAAACTTGGTTTCCTGACTCACGATTTTATGTTATTTGTTTCCAGGGAGCACTGGCCATCTTACTGCCTGCCGACACAGTGTCTGGCCCCTATCAGCTGCTCAGCACATTTGTTAGCTGAAAACACATGCGAGCAATTTGGAAGAGCAATGATACATGTTACATACATTTGAGGGCCAGGCAAGTACTAAAGAAAATGCTTAGAGAAGTGGCAAACAGACATGGGAAGCTAATTTCTTCAGCTCAATAGTATGTTAAGTTAAATAAACAGCATCAGAAGGCAATACCAAAGCAAACACATACTCTTTTCTGGTACTAGGAGTGGATATTTACAGCCAGAGAAAGTCATGTGATTATGTATGGCTTCTATATACAGCCTGGTACAAACCACTGTTGGTTGGTGGAATTGCTTTACTGGACAGAAATGGCCAGGCAAGAAATGTCCAAGGAAGAAAGTCCAAGGAGGAGTTTGTGCTCAGTCCTGCCATCTACTATGTCTCAGATCCTTGTAAGTTACTTTATTGTTCAAGACTCAAATTGAACTCAAGTGCCAGCCAGGGACTTCATTATAGGTTTAGCCTAGGCTAAGTACAGATGGATGCTAGTGACATGCCCTGTATATGATTTTCCAAATAGAGTTTTGAAATTGCCTCTATTACTAAGACTTGGTGGAAACACTTGGATGGGAATAGAAGGTGTAGGAGGTGGATATGAACCTCCAAGGAGGGAGCTGCTATTGTAGTTGTAATTAGAGGGGATAGGAACACAGTACACAGATAAGAGTTCTCTTGAGGGAGCTTCCGAAGTTCTGGCAATTGATCAATGGGTATTAGTTATTTCTGGATGCTGGTCAGTAACTATTCTATATATCTTGATTAAATTTCATTGTATGTGTTAACCAATTCCCACCTTTTAACAGGTATCCTTCTGTTTTGGACATTTTGTTACCCTTTTTTGGGTACATTTTAAAGTATATGCTGGCTGGATGTTGGAAGTTGTGTTTAGTGATTGAAACACAGTAGCGATTCTAATTTCTTTATGATACTGTTCCAAGGATTTCTTTCTTTTAAAATTCCAGTATTGCTAGTAGGAATCTGAATTAGGAACAAGTTTCATCTTAGCTGCAAAGTTTATGGAAGTTTCTTGACCTTTTCTGGGATACATTTCACTGCTGGTAGGTGCCATACTCTTTCTGCTAAGCCACTCTCTTCCACATCTGTCCTGGCCAGCACATTCCACTTGCTTTGGTTTCTCTTAGGCTGTTTTTTTTTCTTCTTTTCCACAAAACTCTACAACATTTTAGAAATTCTCTTCTGACACCTAAATGTTCCTATGTGTAGTTGCGTTTGTTTGTTAACGGAACTAAATCAGACAACCTGATTCAGGGTAGAAGTCAGACAACTTCTCTACATTCTTCATGGAGCCCGAGATTGTTAATGAATTAATACCCCTCAGAATGAAAACAGACGCCCCACACACTGTAGTGGTGTTACATCCTGATAAGCTCAACATTAAGTGGAAAATGGTATAAGCAGAAAAATCACAATGCACCTCAGCTACAGACATCAGGGCATACAAAGAACATGGTGAAGTGTGTGTGTGGGGGTTTGTGTCTGTGACTATGATACTGATGGAAAGCTGTGGTTCACTGATGATGCCCAGGATTGCAAGAGAGCAACTGACTGCAAATACCTAGCCGAAGAAAAGACCAAAATTCAGAATTTGGAACACTTTCTATTGATATCATTTTGTGAAGTCGTGAAGTCAAAAACCAGCAAGCAGAACCATTGCAAGCTGGGGGTCATTTGCATTGCATTAACCTGTCTATGTCTTATTCTGTTCCACTTTCTTGCATTTTGCATTTGTCTGGTTTTACATTTCATTACACAGAAGAGACAGTTAATAATGAGCGCAGCCGACAGTACTGAGCACTTAGCATGTAGAGTTGACTCTGTCTAAGCGCTTTTCATCCATGCTTCCATTTAATCCATATGACAGCTTTCTGAAGTAGATGCTATTATTGTCTTCATTGTATGCTTGACATTGCTGATCCAACTAATGGGGACCCAAGTCCATTTCTGTCTCTGCCACTTTGGGCACATTGATTTTAGCAGTCATACGAGCGTCTGCTTACCTTTTCCTACCTCCACTTCTGTTCCTCATGTAGCACAGATGATCCCTTTTCTCAGCCAGTTCTCTAGTCAATAGTCCTTATTTCAAGTGCTTTGTGAAATGTCTTGATCTTATGTTTTGTTTTTGTGCATTTATGACCAAATGATCAATGGGTCATTGGAACCATTGCTACTTTCTCTGGCTAGTCTGTCAGGAATGTTCATTGGAAGGGTGCATACTGTTTGCCCTTAGTCTCAAGTGGACATATGTTAGGCTTAATTGTTTCCATATTTCTTTCTTGAGGACAGAAGTTATTTTTAATTCCCAAATGGCTATAGGGAGTTACGATCAAATTTTATATAAAAATAGAAACAAATGTTTGCATGTATATATATAAATATTCAAATATTTACCTATAAAAATATGTATGCATCAATACTATTTACATAAAAGATCACCTGCATATAAAACATAATGTTCACAATCATATATTTATAATGCATATACATGTATATAATCATATGTAATATACCTAATATTTATACACAAATACACATTTCTAGGTTTATCTATTTATTCAATTGAGACTTGTACCCAAAGCACCCTCACATAAACACCCAGGAATATATTTGACTATTTTTCCTTCCTATGACCCAGTCAAGCTAGTATATGACATTAAACATCACAGGAGACTTTTTAAAATTTTATTCAGTTATACATTTTTCTCTGCTCCCCTCCTTTCTTCGCCCATTCCCTTCAACCCTCTCCCATGGTCCCCATGCTCCCAATTTACTCAGAAGATCTTGTCTTTTTCTATTTCCCATGTAGATTAGATCCACGTATATCTCTTTTAGGGTGCTCATTGTTGTCCAGGTTCTCAGGAATTGTGATTTGTAGGCTGGCTTTCTTTGCTTTATGTCTAAAAACCACTTATGAGTGAGTAGATATGATATTTGTCTTTCTGAGTCTGGGTTACCTCACTCAATATGATATTTTCTAGATCCATCCATTTGCCTGAAAATTTCAAGATACCATTATTTTTTCTGCTATCATAGGAGATTTTACAGTCATCTGAATTCAAATTTGAAGGATACTGAAATCTCCTGGAAGTATAGAGTGAGAATGATCCGGTGAGCATGAGAAGTCGAGTATGAGATCTTCAGTGGCCTTTATCTCTTTGGAAAAAATACGTAGAAGAAAATGCAAAGTGAAAAAGTCAAGATCAACTCGTTGATGTTGATACAGTATAATTATTAACACCATCTTGAAAGAACCTTGTGGATTTGTTTTCGACTGTTACCACCTTGTGGACTTTTTCTTTGTCTCTTATATTGTGCATATTAACTTCTGTTTGTACGAATTTCATAATTTCTTAGTGACTGGGATTGTTCAATAACTTCTCATTATTGTTGAGTACAAGAGCTATGTTAGAGACCTGAGACTTCTCATCAGGAAAAGATTTCAGTGTTTGGTTCAGAGAAGATGGACCACGCAAGGATGGGAGATACTAGATACAATAGCCAGTCTTGGAGGAGGGGCCAGGCTGAGAGTGAGGATGTGATGCTCAGGTTCAAGAAAGGTAATGCTACGATTCAAGAAAGTAATATAAGCAAGAAACATGGCCAAAAGGAATTATCTGCTTGAGGTGAGTGCTAAGGAGGAGAATTTCAAATTGTGCATTGCTGGTGTCTCAGAAACAAGTGCCTGGACATAATCAACATCTTGTCCTAATTCTGTTTGCTTGTTTCAAATATGGGTCCAGGCAACTAACTACACCCTTACCCTTGACCCTTTTATTCTGTCTGTTGTTGCCAGAACAGACAAAGACAGTAACCAACTTAGGTAACAAGCATGAGGAAAGGCATGGGGGTAAATTCTTTGAGTTTCACCCCTTTATTTTATATATCAAGATTATCTGAGGCTATACTCACTTGTTTACCTAGAAACAGGACATAATTTTACTCTATGGTATTTGAGGAACACAATTCTCAACTCTTTACAGAAAGCATGTAATATAATAATTTGAATGACCACATTTGTGAGAAGCAATGCTGACATTTTAAATCTTTATATATTTATTTTTTTAAGGTCCTAGTCGCCTTTAGACTTTCAAGAAAAATGATGTCCTTGCCTGTGTGGTGTTTGTTGATGAAGACCTTCAGGAAGATATTATTTTACTTAACTATTCTTTCCCTATGTAGACGATGTTAAAGGTAGTTTTGTGAGGAACTTGCTGCATAAGGAAGGCCCAACCATGATGATCACTTAAATTAATTCATTAGTGATAATAAACAGTTGAGAACCTTGGGTAAGGGCATTACAATGGGAGAGAAATCATTCAGAGTCCCTCTTAGTGCTATTGGCAAGGTGAGAGAGCTTTGACTTATTGAGGGGTGCTCACCTACTCTCCCTCTTGTTTCTGTGATCCCTTAGGGAAGAGGAATAGGAGAGAAGAATTAACGTGGAATGACCCCTGAGAGCTAGCATCCTCACAACTGCCTACCAGACATCTACTGTCCACTTTTCTTGCAGGTCCTGAGATGTCACATGCTGACAGTGGCTTGCTGTCACTGTCACCACAGAGGTTGGCTTGTCTATGGATCAGCTCTTATTGTGTGACCATTAGAGTTAAATATTTTACAACTATTTTGAAATTTTATGAAAAAAATCAGACTTGTATAGAATTACAAATGAATCTAGTATAAAGTATTGCCATATACCCTTCTCACAGCTTTTACAAATGTTAAATTTTACATAACCAGAGTACAATTAGCAAAGCTCAAAAGTTAATGTCTTATTAATTTTTAATGTTATTGTTTTAAAATTAGGCTTCCCACAGGGTGGCTGCATTTTCACATCTTTTAGTAGATCTTGTCTATAAATTGAAGATGTCCCCTCAGGGTCCCTTCTAATGATATCATCTGGTGTCCCTCCCATAAACTGTGACTTCATGTCTTTTGGCACATACTGTATTAGGAACGCAATCTGTGATACTCTGGGAGAGCCCCCGGACAGAGCTCTTCAATCCTGGTGTCCCACTTTGAGATCTAGACTTGTTTTCTTTCTTTGCACTATAGTGTTACAAGTGGAAGAAAGCAATGGATAAGAATGAAAAGCCGAATTGTGCGGTTACTCTGATGCCTCTTGAGTCACTCGAGAAAGGGTCTACTGAGATAAAGGGAGGGAAGAAAAGCAAGAGTAACAGCTGGGTTCTCCTGGTTCCCACTTTCCAGACTTGTGCTGTCTCAATGCTGAGTTCGTTGTGACTTGGCAATATCAGCTCAGTGGAGGCGATGACTCAGTGCAAGGAGCTGACTTCATGCTCCTGAGTACAGCGCCCAGAGAAGCCAGAGAGGGAATCGGATCCACTGTAAATGGGATTGTGGACCACCACGTGGGTGCTAGGAATCAAAACCAGGTCTTCCAGAAGAGCAGCCAGTGTTCTTACCTACTGAGCCATCTTTCCAGCCCTCACACTCCTTTCTTACCTTCACAAATATTTACTGTAGGAGTCAGGTGCCAGATATTGTGCGGCAACGGTGGTGCAGCCATTAACAAAGAACGTGTGGTTTCTTCCTACACGGAGTTCTCTAGGGTGGACAGGAAGAGAAAGCATTTACTGCACGTGCTTTTCCAAATGATGCATGTGTGTATATACCTAATCACATAAGCACTCTGAGAAAACGACACAGTAAGTAACTCCACTTTCTCTCTGAGCACACACACGGTGGTTCAGGAACTTGGCCAGCAGTAAAATTGAATGTTTGAACTTGGCAGGCTTACTGCAGGATTTGTAAGACTAACTACTTTATTACACTGTTTCTTGTGCAAACTTCTTTTGCAGGAAAATATAGCATGATACCAGAACATATAACTGGCGTATCTGGGTGCTTGTGTTGTACCAGAGCCTTATACATATTATAATTCTCTTCAGTACTGAGATAGTCTACCTGCCCCTCCAAGCGACTCCTGTGGGATAGGTTGCATACAGACTGACCATGGGTATATCCCCTGGCTGAACTGGTGTTAATTAGGGAAGTCGGTGTTTATGGGCACAACCTAGGACAGTAGAAGTGAAGAGGAAGGAAAGATCCTTGTGGACTAAGAGAAGAGAGTATCAAAGATCCAGTCCTGCATAACAAACATATAGGGTGTTGGGGAAAGGAAAAGGCTCTAACGTGTCTGGAGATCATATTAAGGGAAGCTGAGGAGCTGCAGCAGAATACCAGGCAGATCTTATAAATTATGCTCAGGATTTTCAGACTTCAGAAGCAAGCACATGCTCTTCACTATTCATGGTTCACGGCCTTAGGTCCGAAGATAAAGCTAAAAGCTCTGTTTGTTATCTGCTGCTTAGACACAGATAGCTTAGGATCTAACCATCACAACATGCGGGAATTTCTTTAAAAGAGAAAAGCACGTAAGCAGGAAAGAGAAGTTTGTATTGAACTGTTGAGCAGCTGCAATCCTTCATCAGACTCTGGAGTCATACTGGATGGTATGATCATTGTGTGGTATATGCTGGCTTTCTCATCACAGCAATTGTTCAAAACTCAGATTCACAAACACATGACATCAGTGAAGAAAATGCATCTCTTCCTCATGCTATACTGAAGAGCTGGGGCTGAAGAAATGGCTAAGCAGTTAAAAACATGCACTGCTTTCTCTGAGGACCCAAGTTTGGTCCCTAGCACCCACACTGAGAAGCGCATAGCCACCTGTAACTCCAGCTCTAACTGGTCTGGCACCTCCTTCTGGACTCCACAGGCACACATACCAGTGCCCCTCCCCCATGCATATATACTTTACAGACAGGGAAGGGTTGACTGACATGTACTGGTATGATTTCCTTGAAGTTTAAGACTTCTCCACAGTACATCTATGGGGAGGTGGCATCTCTAGACAGGAGATCTGGGTTTCCTGAGTATGTGTTTCATGAATGGGACTTCTAAGTCGAGGATTCGTATGGCCATTTCGACACTGTATTAAACAAGGGATGAGTAACGGGGGAACTGACACATTTGAGGTAATAGCACTAACCATGGCATGAAGAGGAGGCTGGGATCCAAGAAAGCCGTAATACAGTAAGCTTGTAGAGCTTTTGGAAATGCACCTGTTAATTAAGATCCTGTGTACACACACACACACACACACACACACACACACACACACACACACATGTTTGCCACAGCACACATTTGACGTTGAAGTACTTTAGGGGATCTATTCTTTCCTTCTATACTAGTATCCTAAGATGAGACTTGAACTCAGATAGTCAGGGCAGGTACCTGCTGGGCCATCTTATCAACCCAAGGTTGGAGGCACCTTAGCAATGGCAGGGAAAATAAACAATTTGGGCCCAAGACTACTTCTTTAGCATGTATTAGTTTTGAAATACAGTATATTGGTAATGAGCTCTAGCTGACACAGGCTCAGGATCCAGTCTTAATTTCTGTCATTTTCAGACCAATAATTTGTGACTCCTTTGTGCTCAAAAGTTGTCTGGAACTCTTCTTTTCCCACATGGCTGCCACAGAATAAGATAGGACTCTGGTAATAAGTTGGACGGACCTCTAAGCCAGGTCTACTCTCATAGCGGTGACATGTACAGCGTCTTGCACTAACGTGTGGGGCTCAACTTCTTTGTGCCTCTCTTCCCAGAGTCACAGACAACTCAGATCAGACTGTGAGCAGAGCAGCAAGTCTCAAGGCTGCAGGGATCTCTTCAGTGCCAGTCGGGCCTCAGAGGCCTTAGGTGATTTCCTTAATTGCAAAGTCAGTAAATGTTCCCCTGAGCCTTCTCGCTGAGTGAGAATGCCTATTAATATCTCTCTGTTCAAAAGGACAGTGACCCCTTGGCCTGGGTGGGAAGCATTAGACAACAATGACCACCGTCAGCTTAAGGTCTCCTAAGAGGCACTGTCACCTGTATTGGGTCTTTTGACCTTGGGTAGAGGAGAGACGTGTTTTGACTATGGCCCAGGTAACATGACTGTGAGGCCACATGGCGGTGAGGCCATCCGTCTGCCTTTCTGACATTCACACCTGTGAGTGGAACATTTGTATCTTTTGTATTCTGTGAAGTCTAGTAAACCTGATGGCCAGCAAACATGTCCTGTTTGTTGCTTTCTGTAGAATATCTGGGGGTCTGCCTCAGTTTCGCACAAACTCCTACGGAATAATGGCCATGATCTGAGTCCACAGTAAGCTCTTCTGAAAGTTCAAGGAAAGTAAAAATCATGTTTACTCTCTAGAAGTCAGAATTTCCAAGCCCTAGGCCAAATATATTTCACAGTACTTATTTTCTCTGTACATTATTGTTAATTTTTAGTCATAGGAACCCATTTTCTTTAGCATTTCAGAGACCTAAGATAACTGTCTCATGAAAGAAAGAAACAGTTGTGGCTGATAGCATCCGTCTTCTGGGCTGGAAGATGCAGGTACTTGCATTACTTCAAGTTTATCCTGACACGAGCTAGACCTGTACTCCGTCTGATGTCTGGGGCTGTGTTTGTGTGAGGAAGTACCACAGCCCACTCTCATTTGGCATCATCGTATGGAAAGCAATGTGACCACCGTGGTGTCTGATAAATGTCCACTCGGGGTCAAACACCGCCCCTTGAAAGATCCTTGGCTTTGCAGCATAAAGAATTTGAACTCGTACTTGTAAGGTGGAAGCAACAAGCAGTTCTGCCTCGGTGAGGTACAGGCATGCGGGCTGAATGCTGCAGACCTCAGCCTTGACAGATGGATTTAGTGCCATTAGCAGTAGCTTGTTGAAAAACTGAAACGACTTCAAAACTCTTCCCTCTGAACCGGAATGCTACATTCATCCCTTCATTAAAACATTCGTTATTTGCTGACTTGTTTTCTGCCTTCCCCCAGCCTCTCACTCTTTTGTGTCGGAGCTAATGTTCCCAGCGTCTACACTGCGTAGGCCCTGATTATTTGTGAGACAGAGTGAGTTAATGCAGATTTGCAAGCTGTTCCCATTTGTTAAATGTCAGAAAAACACATGCAAGTCACTGGCTTTAGCACTTAGCTGCCAGCTGGCTCTTCTGGAAGCAGGGGACAAATGACAGTCTATCACACAGCATGCTTTCAAAGAAAGAGGGGACCGATTCCAGAACCGCAGCATTGGAGCGGCTTTTAACAACATAAGCAAAATCAGAAGCCAGCATCAGTCCCCCCCCCCTTATTTCTTCCCCTGTTGTTGAGTGAATGGCAGCACATTTGGAAGCTTTTTAAAGCCTTGGGAATATCGATTCCACTGCCCACCATCTGAGAGAGTGATGGGATAATGGGAGCTTGCCAGAAGAGCTGCGTGCTCTCTGATGAGTGACGCTGGAGACACCCTCCCAACTTGGGGGACAGTGTGTACCTCCCCACCCTCTCCTTCAGGTAGAGTTGCTACTACCTTCCCACTGCCAGGCTTTCTATAGGCCACTAAATTTCTGTCCCCCTCCAGTGGACATCTGAAGACCTGATCTGCGTGTTGTATTCTATTGTTAGGGTCACCTACATTCTTAAAAAGCTAAAAAAAAAAAAAAAAAAAAAAGCAAAAACCACAGGTATTTCTAGGAGTTAGGGAGATGGTTCAGTCTATAAAGAGGTCACCATGCAGGCACACAAGGGCTTGAGTTCTGATCTCTACCACCCACATAAAAACCCAGATGTGGTGGTGGCCCTTATCTGTAATTCCAGGTATGGGAAGGCAGAAGCAGGAGGATCCCTGGGGCCTGCTACCCAGCTAGTCTAGCTGAATCAGTGAGCCCAAGGCTCAGTAAAAGACCATGTTTCAAAAGATAAGGTGAAGAGAGAGGAAGACTATTCATGCACATGTACCCATGTGAAAGCATACAATCTTACACGCAAGTACACAAGACACAAACATCAAAAACAAATGAAGAGGACTTTTTCTCATAATTAATTTACACATTCTCCCATCCCTTATTTATGGGTGATTACTAGGGTAGTAGTTTGGTACCACAGTAGTTAAAAGGAAGTAGAAGATATGAATTCCTTTCCTACTGGGATCTAAGATAACTGATGATATTTTTTAAACGTAATTCACCCATGAAAGTACAAATGGATGCAAATGGGACGGGAGAAGGACAAAGATATCACATCTCATTGCTAAAGTCAGGCTGAGCTTGGAAGAACTTGAAAGATTTTAATAAGCAGAAAGAAACAGAGGTCACCTGAGATGGAGGTGTGACTGCCAGGCAAGGAGACAGGAATTGTGTTGGCGGTGATCCTCCAGGCCTATTTAGGGCAGGAAGTTAATTATCAAAGAGGTAGGAGAAAATGAAGAGCTAGGTTGAGGCCAGGCTAAGGAAAATGACCTTTTAATGGATGGATGGTTTTGAATCAGAGAGTGGCATTTCAGATTATTCTTATCCACTTGCCCACATATGATCCAATTCAGTGTCCAGAAACACCTACGTGATGTGATTTATGCATAGAACAAAATGGGCTAAGCAATAAGTGGGCATCATCTAGAGAATAGTTGCATGGATTAGGACATTTTTTAAAAAAAAAGGTTAAGTAGAGTTCTTAATAGAAATCTGGATTCTGTCAAAGTTACCATGCCCATGACAGTACTATGAATGTTTGCCCTCTGATACATGGTGAGATGTCTCATTAATTGCTCCAGGTCAATACTCTTTCACTGTCATGGAAAATTCCCCCACCAACCCTCAAGTCCATGTAAGTGATGATTATCCTTCCACAACTACCTATTTAGGACTTTGCAAGCACTGAACATGAATCCAATCCCCAGAATCCATGTTTTAAAAAGCCAGGCCTGTTGAGGAATGTTTTTCATGCCAGCGGTGGGAAAGCAGAGAGCAGAGGATCCTTAGGGCTAGCCTACTTTGTCAGGGCAGTGAAATACCTTGTCTCAAAACCAACCAAACAACAAGAGAAACAAAGGTAGATGGTACCTGAATACCTGAAGAAAGACACTTTATGTTGTTCTCTGGCACACACAAGAATGTATACCTGCATAAACATTTGCGAACAAATGGACATGTGATACACACACACACACACACACACACACACATTTACATACATAACTTCAGAACAAACATTTGGTAGTCAGAAGCTACCATGCTTCTTTCCTTTTGGTGACAGTTAAGTTTCTTGATTTTCCATTTAGGCTGTACCCTACTGCCTTCTGATTTCTCCTCCTACCTTTCTGTAGCATTGCTGGCAAGATGTGAAAGAACACCTAAGTTTCAACTCAGTATATTTTAAGGTTCATCTGATTTTATCACTCATAAATATTTAAGCTTACTGAATATGACTGAGGACAAATGACCAAATTCATCAGTTTCCTATAAACAGCACTGTTGATCATAACCTTGGGCTGTGACAGCAATGGGAGTGACCTGGGACATATGCCTCAGTGTGGGGCCAGACTTATTTATGCAGCAGCCTGCTTTTTGTGCTTTTCTGGAGATGACATATTGGTTACGCTCCTCATGTGGACATGCTTTACACTGCAGGTGCTCACTCAGCCCTCACTGAACAAAAAAGAAGGCAACAGAGAATGTAAATTGTAGATAAGATCATGAAGCAACAGTCTAACTTTGCTTTGTGATCTTAACTCCAGCGGTTTTCAAAACCGTGAAGAGTGAACGTGGGGTCCTTGATGGGGAACCTGCAATCACAATCAAAGAATAACATTTAGCTTGTTTTGGGGGTTATGACTTCCAAGCCAACTCTTAATGAACAAGAAGTAGTTCAGTTATGAGGACTGTGGGAACCATCCCCTAGCTAAAATATATTGTGACAAGAGGTGGCCACTGTGCATCATTCTTGTTTGATTTCGTACTCTCCCCATTTACAATCTCTGAAGGTTCTTCTTGATCTACCATCTCCTTAAATGTTATTGTAAAAGCCGCAGTGCTGTTGATGACATGTATTTGATTAAATTTGGATGTGCTGCAGTGTTTACTCACCTTAACATCAATCCATTGACTACTAACACTATTTTTTTCATTGGTTTGGGTTCTGCTATATAAAAAAGGAAAGACACAATTCCTCTTTCATCAGCTCATGATCTAGCTCTAGGTACATAAAACATGCTATTATGCACAGAATACTCAAACTGGTCTCAATTAATCAAATTAATAAATCCCATGTGTTCAGAAAAGGTAAAACCTGGCTTCAATCCCCCTGCTGAAGCGCCACATCTGCTACAGGACTATGGCTCCTTTTGCAGACCCATGTAATACATGTCTACTATGAAGTTCAAATAAGAAGATAAAAATGACCCCCATAGAAATCTGTTTCACATCGTCTTTCCTTCTGTCAGATGCAACAGAACCTTTGCATGTTTCTAGCTGCATTAAGAAATGGTGCAAATGGCTTTATCTTCCGAGGCTGTCCTGCAGTTGTCTAACATGGAGTGTTTCATGTTCATGCAGAATTTCAGTCAAATGGAAGAAAAAATTATTTTTTCAGTTCTTACAAAACAAAAAGGAGTATGGTTTGAGCAGATGCCATGGGGGGAAAAAATTAAATGAAGCAGAACAAAGGGCCTCGATGAGCTCAGACTGAAGATAGTCTATCTCATTCTGCCTTCACCAACACCCACACCTGTATCCTTACATCCATATGTGCATGCAAATCTGTATCCTTGGAGGTCAGTCTCCTCTTGTCAGCATGGCTTGGAATATCTGGTCTCATAATTTGCTACAAGTATCTTACCAAGACTTCCAAAGACTAAGAATGAGTAGGTAATTCCCTCAACATTTTACATGTGTTTTCCATCCTTTATATGAGGACAATGAAACTTTTCAGATACAGTGTGAGAAACTATGGTTTTTTTTCCTGTGTCATTCTTCTAACAGCATATTAGGTCAAGATGAAATTAGGGCATGGACGGGAGGGTATAGACAAAAAATGGTGTAAGGGAGAAGGAAAAAGAGCAACTAATTGAATTATTTTCCAGAGATAAGAGAGTAAGAGAGGAGAAAAATTGCAATCTATAAGTAAAGTCGATTCTATTGGTCTTTCTAACAGGATTATGTCATCATGAAAAATGTGTAGTAGGTGCCCTGGATGCTGGAGTCTGTCCAGGAGTCAGGTACCCACACAGTGCTTGTGCCAGTGGAATGCTTTCTTCTTGTTTGCACCTAAGATACTCTTAGGGGAAATGAGAGGCCATGGTGAAGCTTTTATGAGTGGAACTCGTTTGTATTGTTGCTTGGAGGTAAAGACAATGGGGAACGGTTAGCATTTCATATGTGTCTGTGTGTATACATGTGTGTATACGTGATTGTAGGTATGCATTTATGTGTCTCTGTGAATGTATCTGTTTCGTCATAATTGTGTGTATGTATGTGTTTATCTCTGTGTGTGTGTCACCGTGTGTGTTGGTGTCCGAGGACAACTGGGAGAACTGATTCTCTCCTTCCATCGTGTGAGTTCTGTGAGCATCCAACGCACTTTGTCAGGCCTGGTGGCAAACGACTCTCCAGTTGCCCACACCTCTTCTCCCCAAGCTCGTTAAGAACCATTACTTCTCCTTCTACTGTCATCGCTTTCCACATGCACTAAGAATAGTCGTGCCTTTGTGCCTTCTTTCTTACTTCCTATCCTATGTAAAGACTCAGCTTCATTCTGAGCCGACCTTTTGCAGCATGCACAACTAGCTAGAGCTTTTCAGCCTTTCTTTGAAGCCACTTTCCTGGGAATTTTCTCTCTTCTTTCTGTCCCCCCAAATTCTTATTATTATAGCTCAAGTTCCAACTTTCTTGGAAAATACTTTCGTGAATTTTGACCTCATGTGATTCCAGCTCTTAATATCTGTGTCCATCTCTGGGTAGGCGCTGCTACATATTAGTTAGGTCTCTTTCAGTTATGGTTGATGGGATCATAGCTCAAGTTGCAAAAGTTACAGAATAAATACATTAAAAATATGGACACAGCTTTGGGAGCAGCTGTTTCATGGTTTAATGACACTGCCTGTTTTCCTCACTCCGTCCTTTTCCTCACAGACTTTCTCCTAGAGTTGGGCAGGTTGTCTTATTCTTTCTGATTAGTGCTTCCTGGTGACAGAATGTGTCCTTTTAAAAATGTCCAGTATGAAAATTCCGAGAACACCCTAATTTATCTAACCTAGTCATTTGATCATTTCTGGACCAACTGCTATGTTTAAGTACAGGAGTTACTGAGGAGCTATTTCCATACATATCAGAGAGAGAATATTGCCTGTAGAAACAGGAAAATAATAGCAGTCAGGTGACAAAAGGGGGCAGACTATGTTCTTATGAATTTAATGTTTTCCCCTTTACATGAGAATTCATACCCTCCATGCTTTGAATTCTGCCTCAAATTGTGTTGCTTTCTTGACTATTCCCTACACATGTTGGCATTCAAAAATAAGTTGAAATATTTCAGAATAATCTGGGAATGCATCTCTAGTTGGCTACCGTGGTTGGTTTAGATACAGCTTTATTCTATTTTGTATGTGCATATATGTTTATGTCCATGTGAATATGCAAACATCTAGGTAGTTATATGTGAAAGCAGAAGACAATCTCAGCTCTTATTCCTGGGGTGCTATTCACCTTGATTTTAAAGGTGCAGTCTTATATTGATCTGGAATTAGCCTTTTGTCTGGGGTGCTCCCAGGGATCTCCCTAGCTCCACCTTCACAGTGCTAAGGTTACAAGAGGGTATCACACAGCCTGCTTTTTTGTGTGTCATTTCTAGGGATCAATCTCAGGTCCTCATTCTTGCAAGGGAAACACTTTACTGACTGAACTATCACCCCAGCCAGACTATTATCTTAAAGAGGTCAAAGTGTTGACCATTATCTCCCAAAGACTGTGGATTATTCCAGAGACATCTGTTGGTGTTTTACAAACGTAGCCATTGAGTTGGGTGTGCTGGCGAGTGTCTGGAAATGGATCACTGCAAGTCTAATCCTTTCGTTGAAAAAGCAATTCAGTGTGTACATTCTGCTGGTGTATTATCTTCACAGGAGAAGAGTGTGATTAATAGCGGAACATAATGTATTGCTCTAAAGGATAGCTGGGGAAAAAGCCAATTTTCTGTGCAGCATTTGGACCCCCTTGGAAGTGGGTTGTATTGTAAATTCAAGAAGTCTTATATAAATCTGGCAAAAATTTCTATTGGAATAGATGACCTATTTAGTCTATTACATCTTAGTTTCTATGATGCTGAGGCTCCTTGGGGTGTGTGTAGGATGGAGCAATCAAAGAATGGTAGATGTCACAGTGTGGTTGCCATCTGCAGAAGAGGAGCAAGAAGACTGATGGGAATTCTCTCCCTGGCAGATACTTATTTCTCAAGTGCTTTTAAAACAAAGAGATCTGCAAAATTCTTCATGAGTGGTTAAACCATGATGATGGATTTCCAAGTGTATATTTACCAGGAAGAAATATTTTACAATGTGTCTGCAGTTTCCATTAAAAATCTAGCCAAATATCTCTCACTTCTCCCCAGACTCCTCTGCTCCTACATTTTAATAAATCAAGGAACATTTGTAAGTGCTAAATGCTAAATGGTTATTCACAGTTAATTTTTAATCAACTAACAACAGTTATGTGTTAATTGAATGCCATTAACAAACCATAACTTGATGCATTAGCTCCTTTGTTATGCAAAGAAACTTTTCCCTTAAGCTTTTATGTATTGTCTGACTTTCTTCCAAACAGAACATCAATAGCCTTGAACCATGAGTGTAACAAATGCGTTTGTTGTTATTATGCATGTGTATATTGTGTCCCTGTGTTCATTTCAACCAAACCAGGAGGTACCAGAGGTACTGAAAATAAAACAGAAATTCAAATAAAGTCATTCCCATGGCAGAAATTAGGTAATACCAACTGGACATTTGGGAATCATAATTTAGCTCTTTTTTATAGTTTTAATTCTATGTGTTACCTAATATTTCTTTGGCTTTTAATTCCAAGAGTTACTTTGAAAAGCAGGTCAGGATCGATCTCTGTAGTATTCCTTGTTCATTATAGACTGACACAGAATGTTAACTGTGCTCATGCACCTTGCAGGATGAGTTCATACCTACTCTAGCAGAGTTCTGAAACTGCAACATATCCAGAAGATGATAAAGCCTGAACTCTGCTGCAGCAAATTATCCAACTCTAGCAGAGCAGGTGGAGAACAAGGTCCCACGGGGGTAAGGGAGCATTATTTGCCAGGTCAGCCATCTTCTTGTATATGCTGCTTAAACCCCTACAAGGAAATTCTCAGCAACTGTGCAGAAAATGTTCCTTTAATAAGATTTTAAAAACTGTTTTTGTTTGAATGTTTTTTATGCTTGTGTGTCTGCCTATAGGTATTTGATCAAAATGTGCTTTTGTAAAGTACTAAACATAAAGCTTTTCTTTTCCTTTCTTTATCTCCTAGATTCGTGAATGTGTTCTCATGGGAATATTATCTCATGGGAAAGATGCACTAAGTTCAAAGAAAAAATTAATGGAAGAACATTAAATGAAGCACAGAGACTTTCTGTGACATATGTATTGCAATGTCTTCTGAAACCTGGCTCAACTGTGTTTGTAGCCTTTCATTGGCTGTGAAGGTGGTTGAGAAGTCTACATGCAACTGTCCTCATTAGGGAGAGCTGGACAGAAGCAAACTCAGGCGAGAGAGACATTCACATCAAAACTGAAAATACTGTCAATCCTAACCCGTGGAATATTTTGTAATTAGTTTTACATTGTGTCAGTTATCAACATCCAGTGCATCTATTACAAATTTAGGTTGTCATTCACTTCTTATAAGGACTTTGGGAGCTGCATGTAAGACCCTCAAAGCATGTTAAAGGAAGCTACAAAGCATTATACAATGTTTTTGTGATATACTAATGTTTCTTTAGTAATATTTAAAACTGTTTTTTTAATTGTGTAGGTTTGTGTGTCTGTCTCTATGTGTGCAAACAGGTGTGTATATGCCTTCAGAGACCAGAAGATATTGTCCACTCTGCTGGAACTGGAGTTACAGGATATTGTGAGCTGCCTGAGATATGTCTGGGAGCTGAAATGTCCTCTGAAAAAGGAACAAGTACTCCTCTCTGATGAACCATCTCTCCAGTCCCAGAAAAAACGTTCCTTGGTTAGAGTCTCTGAAAGCATTTTTAACCCTTTGTCTGCCTGAACGTGCTGTGTTGTTCTGTCCTCCAGGAAGCCTAGTTGCCCCTCTCAATACTTGAACTACTTTTCCATTACGAGAAAAGAGACACAGTGGATATGGGTGTTTTAGAACCAGGCACACTTCACAGATGTATCGTATCTTGGTTTCTATTTTAGGAAGATCTCTATTTTTTCCAGTATATAAAATCTATTAAAGAAAATCTGTGAGTCTGTGTTCCACTCTGATACTGGGTGCCATCTACCAGGCAGGTGAACTCATCCCGTAGTGGTTATGATGACTAATATATGATGACTAATATATGATTAATATATATATTAATCATAATATATATATATGATTTTTTAAAATTTCATTTAGTTATTATAGCCTTAATAAGATAATAGTAAAAATTCTTCCACTTTATAGGAGTAGAAACCATCTCACTGCTGAATTGGCTGAAGCCATTCCCAGAATGTGACGACATTAAAGCCTGAATCTGGACTTTACTCCTTCTGCAACTTCTGTGAAATGGTCCCTTTAAGATTTTTCTCATAAATTTTCATGCCTCAAAACTGGATGGAAGATAAGACCTAAGGTCTCTGTTCAAAACTTAAGGGCAACCTCATGAGTTTTCACCCCTTTTGCTTTATCAAAGTTAATGGGACTGCTTGCATAACAAACATTGTATCTGCCCTTTATCCTTGTATTACATATGCTATCTGGTTTAGAGATATTGAACCCAATCTTTCTTTCAAGGTGGGTTCTGATTTAGTTAGTGCCATCTTCACAGTGAAGACTTTCAGTAGTAATAGCACCATACCTCTGTCTCTTAAATTCATGTCTTTAAGACTAAGATTTTGCTTATCCAGTGCCTCCAGTGAGATATTCCCTGTCATCTTCCTAGTGCTATTTGGGTACCTAAGTCATCTTCTGCATTAGTTCTTGAAAGTGTCAAGAATTCTTCATACCTAACACATACCCTTTATAACTCTTACAGAATTAACACCACCTACAGAGAAAATATCTGTTAATTTCTGAATGTGTCACTAAGTTTGTTAGCCTGTGCTTTCTTTGGAGCCCATCCATGAAAGTCATAATTCAAATAATGAAATAGGTAGTTTCTTTCTTTCATTTCCTTTATGCTGCTAATCTGTACAGCCTCCTCAGTTGTAACCTGAGTTTATTAGGTACCGTCTTCATGATCCTTTATATTTTTTGTTCAGGGGACACACACAGGCTTTAGATTCTGCACTTCCATAAATGGGTTCTGTGTCTCTTCACTATTTTAGACTCTTGCTATGCAAATGTATCATTGACTATTGTGTGAATCACATGGTAGCCTTCCAAGTAGAAACATTAGCTTGGGTGCTCCTGAACATAATGATTTAAATTTTAGTGCTTTGGAAACATTTTTTTTCAGTGGGTGAGAATGTGATGGCCATATTTCAGGGATATGTCAAAATATAAAGCCATGTTTTAAAGTTTTAATCAGCTTCACACTAACTACAAGCACCTATCAAAGTTCAAAATTAGTCGTTCATTTATTTAAAAATAAGAACCTGTATATGCAAGTTTTCT
Source organism: Myodes glareolus (assembly GCF_982192425.1). NCBI lineage: Eukaryota > Metazoa > Chordata > Mammalia > Rodentia > Cricetidae > Myodes > Myodes glareolus. The sequence goes on from NC_142038.1 coordinate 57,127,992, forward strand.
GGGAGCCACTTTGATCATAGACGATGAAATTCTCATCTTTAAATCCTTCATGGGAACAGAAAGCTTTTGTTCTGGGTTGACTGCTCTGCAAGGCAGTCAGAAGAGATGGCAATTAGGAGTCTGTGCATCTAGCAAGCAGGTTCTGTAACCCTGGAGTACTGTCCGCCTGTTCACACTACCATCGGCAGGTTTCTAGGAGTCCTTGCCATTAATATCTCTACCAGTTGATATAACATGTAAAGGAATAAAAGGAAAGCTTGTGGATTTTTCCAAAATCATGTAAACCCAGAAATTTATTTTCAATATAAGAGTTAGAGTGTTTGATGTTTTTAGAATTTTCCAGAAATAGCTCTTAATTTATTTGACGTCAATTATTTCCTGCCTCTCAGCTTTTCTTTGTTTGTCCCATTTGGAGAATAATTTTACTGACAAGTATTTCACCTTTTTTTTGTATGCTTATAAATAAATTTCTAATGGGATACTTTCAAAGCTGCCAATTATAGAACTAAGAATGAGATACACAGGCATTTCAAACTTGGAAATGTCTCTATACATTGCCTTTTTGCTTCTTCATATCTAGATCCACATCTGTAAATGTCCAAGTCATAAAAAAGCCAAACAAACAAACAAACAAATAACCTGCCACCAGTTTCTCAATTCTGGGAGAGTATTCTCTAAAACTGATTATAGCATTTTCTGGCCATACAGTAAAAAACAAAAAACAAACAAACAAACAAAACCAATGAATATAACAAAGTGTTGCTTGACTGTGAGACCAAAAAGGTGCAGTTGTCTAGTGGAGGGGCCCTCTTCTTTCTTTGGAGTGAGGTGAAGATGAGAACTGCATAGATGTTCTTTGAGGTAAGCTCACATGTTTTCTGTGAAATGATTTTGTTATCAAAACTTTGCCCACCTCCTTCAGCCGCCAGTGAAAATGCTAGTCCTGAAAGTGTGCAGGGGGGTGAATGTGAATGCCTTCCGTTTGCTAAATACTCATTCACTGATTACTGCCGAATATGCTCATTGAGAAGTCGGTGTCTGGGTAATTATCTGATGCATACTAAGTGCTGAATGAATGGTCTATAGATTTTAAATAAATAAAATAATATACAAAACAAAATGAAAATTTTATATTAGCTTGAAATGACAATAATAAATAAATAAATAAGATATGAAACAAAATTAAAATTTTATATTAGCTTGAAATGGCAATATATTGATTGGGATTAAAGTTCTGTAGATTGAAAAATTAGAGGGTCTGGGCACCAATTAAGAGATTATAATCCCCTTAAATAAGTGCTTTTGTACAAGCTGTAGTAGCTGTGGAAGAAAGAAATTAAAATGAAAGAGGATTTTTAAAGACATATTACTCTATCAGCTATTTCTGATAGAGCCCACACAGCCATGCGGAAACAGTGGGGAGAGGGTTGGAAAACTAATCCAGTAGAGAACAGGGCACAACATTGAGATGTATGCAAATAAAGATACTCAAGTAGCTTTTGGAGTATATATATATATATATATATATATATATATATATATACTTAAAGAATATATATATTCTTAAAGATATTATGGAGAATATATATATTCTTAAAGATATTATGGAGAATATATATATTCTTAAAGAGAAAATAAACAAATCCCTTTGGCTCACAGGTTTAAAGGAGTCAGTCCATGGTGTCTTGAATCTGAATATCATGGTACTAGAAGATTGTGGTAATAGCAGGTTTGAGTGGAGGAAGGAGGAGGAAGAAGAAGTTAAATCCCTTGTAGCCTACTTTCTCCAAACAAACCCTGACCTCTTATGTTTTGTTACCTCCTGAAAATGGTGTCATGTTTTAAATCCACTAAAGAATTAATATATTGATTGACTAGACTAATGCTGTCTGGATCTAATTACCTTCTAAAAATCTATCAGCTCACAGCCAACCTTCAGTATATAAGTCATTTTATGTTCAAGTCAATGGATCCGACTCCCTGCCCCCACTGAAAGGCTCATTAACATTTCATATTGAAAAATGTATTTAGCCTACCTCAGAGAGTCCCCAAAATGTCAACATCCTTCAAAAGTCTAAGTTCAAACTTTCCCAAAACTCTCAGTCATGAGTCTTTGTAAAATCAGAAATTAGTATATGACATCTTTCTTACATACAATGTCACCAACTAACCATTTTCATTACAAGAGGGAAGAACAGGAACAGAAAGGAAGGATTAGAACAACCCTAGAAAAATGCATCAGGGAAAACATTGAATCTTAAAGCTTCATGTCTGACATCCAGGGCACAAGGTTATGATATGAGATCCTCTGGGCTTGGAAGGTCCCACTGTCATGCCCTGACCACTTACTTACTTAAGTTCATGTGGTTTCTCCCCTGAACTGGCTTTAGTAATTACCCGGAATTGAATTTGGGAATGGCTGCACAAGTTTGACATCTCTAACTTCTTGGGTTATCCTGTGTATCTCAGGTTTTCTTTTCCAGTGTCCTCTGTTGCTGTCTTGGAAATGCCTATAGGGACAGTGCTCTTGCCACACATTGTCTGTTGTCACAGGCCTTTTAAATCTGGATGGCCTCATATCTCTGACCTTGTATCTCTTGCTTCTGAGTAACAGTAAAGCCAGGATCATATGGATGCTGCCAAAGTATGTCGCTGACTGTTTATCCAGAGCTGGATACATATAGCCAGTGTGTGTTCTTCCAACCAGGTGAAGAAGCCATAGATGGATACCCATAGGCAGTGTGCGGGTCTTCCAGCCAGGTGAAGAAGCCACATCTCTGGATACCTATATGCAGTGTGCAGTCATTCAGCCAGGTGAAGAAGCCCCATCTGGGTACTTAAAGGCAGTGTGCAGTCTTCCAGCCAGGTAAAGCAGTAACCATGTACAAATCACTGAGAGTAGCCTCAGATGCAATCTGTGAGATGATAGCAATGTTTTTTATTCTGATGCTGAATGAAGTGTGTTAATAAGATTCGATTATTGTCATAGGCCTGGGCATACATTTTGCTTCATTCATGACTCCTCTCAGTACATTAATGAATAATGTTCATACCTTGATTTTATGTCTGTGGTCAGACATGATGACACATGCCTGAAACGGAGGTAAGAGGGTTGATGCTGGTGGGTTGAAGCCCAGCCTCAGCTAAACACAGAAACAAACAGCATAGGATGGTGTTTAAAAGCCCAGGATCACTTCTGTCAACCTGGGTTCATTGTCCACAGGAATGGACCTCATAACAACATTTTTGTATAAGTATATATTGTACGCTGACCTCCCCCTCAGGGTAGGTTTCTCTTTCTTTCACTTTACCATTCCGAGTTCTCTTCATTTTCTGGAGATCTGTTCTTCTAATTTCATGTCACACACACACACACACACACACACACACACACACACAATTTTATTCAGTCATAGATACAAGGGAGAGTTATGGTATATTTAGGCATAATTATGATCTGGTTATTATTTCCATTTGGAAACTAATCACAACATTAGGTGATACGACTGTGCGTCAAGTTGGCAAGGGGTAGAATTGTGATGGCTGTTCTTGTTATGAGCTTGACTACATCTGGAATTAATTGAAGCTCAAAAATGGAGGGGCACACCTGTGAGGGATTTTTTGCTTATTTTGAGGTGGGGAGATCCACTTCTAATCTGGAATTTGGGGTGGGACGATCCATATCTAATCTGGGCCACCCCTTTTGCTCAAAGCCTATATAACTACATGAAAGCAGGAAGCTTCCCTCTGCCTGCTTGAGCTCCCCTTGCTAGCGTGTCCATCTCTTCGCTGGTATTAGTGCTTACTTCTTTGGGATTCTGGTGTATACTGAAGACCATCTGAGACATTCAGCCTTGTGGACTGAACTGGATTCTTGGACCTTCTGTTCAGGCAGTTGTTGTTGGATCAGCTAGATTACAGCCTGTAAATCATTCTAATAAATCCCTTTTCTATATAGATGAAGATTTATTTTTATAAGTTCTGACTAACACTATGTGTGTGTGTGTGTGTGTGTGTGTATGTGTGTGTGATCTAGGATTCACAAATGAGAGAAAATGTCTGAATTAATTTGCAAATATGACAATCTCTAGCTGCATCCATTTTTCTTCAACTGATATAGCTTCTTTATGGCTGAATAAATATCAATTATGTAATGCATTTTCTTTATCCAATTCTCTACTGACAGATACCATCATATACCTTCAAGTGTGTGCTCAGGAGTGGTATAGCTTCGATACTTTGCAATTCTAATTTTACTTGATAAACCTTCCCATTGGTTTCCACAGTGTCTGGTTTACTTGAATTTCCCACTAGAAGTGTACAAGGGTTGGTTCCCTTTCTCCATGTTCTTCCCAGAATTTGTTGCTCAATGTTATTCATTCTGACTTGGGTGAGATAGAATCTCAGGGTAGTTTTAATTTGCATTTCTCTGATGGCCAGTGAGGTAAATCATTAAAAAAATGTTTATTGCCTATTTGGTTTTGTTTGTTTGTTTGGTTTTGGGTTTGTTTTTGAGACAGAGTTTCTCTGTAGCTTTTGAACCTGTCCTGGAACTAGTTCTTGTAGACCAGGCTGGCCTCAAACTCAGAGATCTGCCTGCCTCTGCCTCCTAAATGCTGATATTAAAGGTGTGTGCCACCAACCCCGGCCTTTATTGTCCACTTGTATTTCATCTTTCTCATTAGCCCATTTAGTAATTGGGTTGTTTTATTTCTTGGAATTTAGTTTTTTAGAGTCCTTTATATATTCTTGATATCAGTCCTCTCTCAGATACACAGTTAGCAAAGAATCTCTCCCATTCTGCAGTCTGTTTCTCCACTGTTCTTTGCTGTGCATGTTAATTTCATATAATCCCATTATTAATTGTTAATATTATTTTCTAAGATATTTGAGTTCTTTCCAAAAGGTCCTTGTCTATGTCTGATCCTGAAATGAATGAAATTTATGCCCTGCCAATGCTGAAGCATGCGTGGGCAGCCCTTATATGGTGGTCTGTTGAACTTGTCCATATAGGGTGTCATGGTCTAAGCTGATGAGGACTGACCAGGTCCCTTCCTCAAGGGGGCATCAGACCTCATTACAGATGGTTGTGAGCCACCATGTGGTTGCTGGGAATTGCGCTCAGGACATTTAGAAGATCAGGCAGTGCTCTTAAGTACTATGCCATCTCTCCAGTCCAAAGACTGGGCCTACTTTTCCTCAAATAGTTTAAAAGTTTCAGGTCTTTAAACAGAGAACTTTCAACAGAGGAATCTAAAATGGCTTAAAGACACTTAAGAAAATGTTCAACATCCTTAGGCATCAGAGAAATAAAAATTAAAATAACTCTGGGATTCTGTCTTACACGTGTAAGAATAACCAAGATCAAAAACACTGATGACAAACTTATGCTGGAGAGGTTGTGGGGAAAAGGGAACACTCCTCCATTACTGGTGGGAGTGCAAACTGATATAGCTGCTTTGGATTTCAGTATAATGATTTCTCAGAAAATTAGGAAACAACCTACCTCAAGACCCAGCAATACCACTTTTGGGTATATACCCAAAGGATGCTCAATTATACCACAAGGACATGTGTTCAGCTATGTTCATAGCAGCATTGTTTGTGATAGCGAGAACCTGGAAATAACCTAAATGTCCCTCGACCAAAGAATGGATAAGGAAAATATGGTACATTTACACAATGGAATACTACACAACAGGAAAAATGATGACATCTTGAAATGAATGGCTCTAGAAAACATCATATTGAGTGAGGTAATCCAGACCCAGAAAGACAAATATCATATTTACTCACCCTAAGTGGTTTTTTAGACATAAAGCAAAGAAAACCAGCATACGATTCACAATCCCAGAGAACCTAGACAACAATGAGGACACTAAGAGAAACATACATAGATCTAATCTATATGGGAAGTAGAAAAAACAAGATCTCCTGAGTAGATTAGGAGTATGGGAACCATGGGAGAAAGGAGAATGGGAGGGAAGAGGAAGAGAGGGGAGAGGGGAAAAATATATAGCTCAACAAAAACAATAAGAAAGTTTCAGGTCTTACACTAATAGTTTTGATCCATATTGAACTGATGTTTGTAAGGGGTTGAGAGACAGGAATGGAATTTTATTCTTTTGCCTGTTGATAGCTAGTCTTCCCAACAACATTTGTTTTAAAGGCTCTTGTTTCTTCTACTTATGTTTTGGACAACTTTAAAAAATTAAGGAGGCTGTAGCTGTGTGTGCTTATGTCTGGTTCTGCTGTTCAGTCCGTTGACATTGTGTCTGTTTTTGGTACAGTGACTCTCTACTGTACCAGGGACTCAGGTCTGAGGATGCGTCCTTAGTTGTTCTCTTCCGTCCAGACTCTATCATCTGGTGTCTTTTGTGCAAAGTTCATATGAGTTTTAGGAATTTTTTCTATTTATGTGAAGAATGCCATTGGATATGTGATGGTGATGACACTGGATCTGAGGATATAGTTTTGTTTGTTTGTTTGTTTTTGGTAAGAAAGCCATTTTGACAATATTAATTCTGCCAGTCCCTGAGTGTGGGAAGACCTTCTCCCTTCTATTTTCTTCTTTAATTTCTTCTGTCTTCAATGTTTCAACATTTTCACTGTAGACATCTTCCACTTGCTTAGTTAGGATTATTCAAATGTGTTTTCCCGTTGAATGTCTGTTGTCTAATTCTAAAACATCTAATGTGCTTTCTTGCCTTAACAGTTTTAAAATTTAACTGCTCATAATTATTACAGTTTTACCATTTTCTGCAGTTCACCCTTCTCATGTCTGTGATAACACAATTCTGCCATTTAAAGATTCTCTTTAAATAGTTTTTTTTTTTGAGTTGTTGCAAATGAGAAAATTTTCCCACGTCTTTCTCAGGACATTTGCTTCTGGTATATTGGAGGCCATTAATCTTGTATGTTGATTTGTTCCCTCCAACTTCACTGCAAGTGTTTATCAGTTCTAAGCATTTTCTGATATAGTCTTTAGGGTCTTCTATCCATGGAATTGTATTGTCTGCAAATAAAAATGCATAATCATAAGTCTTTGCATGAAACTAGCTTCGAATAAAAACTAAGCCTAATCGGAAAGAATTCCTAATTTCAAACACATGTCCATTTGTGGGCAAGAAGCAGGTCAGATATTCTTAATGCAAGGGTCTCCAGGGGCAACAGTCATTCTCCCTTCAGTTTTCTTGTTTCTGGGATTCTTGATTCTGTGATGGATGGACGGATGGTATGATATGGGGCAGTTACTGGGCAGGTAAGAATGACTTTAATTAATGTCTTTACCAGGCCTACCACCATTTACAAACAATAGTTTCTCTCAGCTCTGTTTCCCCTCTCCTTGAATAACTAGCAGAGGTCTTATCTATCTTACAGGGAGTTACAAAGATGACTACAGGAGCTTCTGGCATTTGTAAGAGGAGCCTCTCTCTCTCTCTCTCTCTCTCTCTCTCTCTCTCTCTCTCTCTCTCTCCCTCTCCCTCTCCCTCTCCCTCTCTCTGCCAGACATTGCTAGATGCTTTACATGTATTATCTTTCAGTCTTTCCAGAACCCTGTGTTCACTGTTGTACAAAGGGATATAACCAGGCTTCGTGAGGTTGAGCTAATTCCCTGTGGCCACACAGGTGGAAATCGTTGAAGCCAGGATTTAAATTTAGAATGTTTTATGTAGAACTCAGGTGTGTGATTGTCATGCTAGTCTATGAGTCCCAAATGAGATGACATGCAACCTGTAAAGTGCAACTTGCAGGGAGGAGGAGGATGTCTACATGCTCTACTTTACTTGTCCATAACATCCTCCAATACATTGCATGTAACAGTACCATAACAATTGGCAGGTGACAATTTTGTGCCTTATAAAGCAGAGGTATTTTAAGCGTGTGTTTTGATAGTACATAATAACTTCTAAGTAGGGGTCAAACTCAGAAGCATAGAGCAGCTGTAGTCTAAGTCAGGCATTGAGGATGCCCTTGGAGCTTCCCCTCAACCCTGGGGCTCCAATGTCTGCGCTTAGCCTATAGATACACGGTAAATAAATGGTGTGCACTCCTAATTCTTTGTTATTATGGGTTAATATTTTCTACTTAGGCTTTCATCAGAAACCGATCTAATAAAAAAGACTTACTTTCCTTAAATATGCTTTTGGAATTTGAAAAAAAAATGTTTCTCAGGATTCTGGAACTTCGCAAGGACTTTGCCATTAATTGAGCAAGTGAAATGAGGAATAAGGCATCGATGGGTAAATCAGTCTAGAACTGTGTCTTATATAGACAGGACAAGGAGTTAGAGAAGCAGGGTTACCAGAGGCACAAAACAATCCGGAAAACCCCACAGCTGAGGTAGGTGCTTACTATATGTTCATTGAGAAAATGAACAGACGGATAGATAGCTCAGAACAGACAGACCCAAACTCTACTATTAGCCCTCTATTTTGCTGTGGTTTAGAATTTATTTAATCTTTGGGGTTCAGTTTTTTTCTTTTGCAAATGCATACAGTAACACCAGCCATAGCACCTTCTATAGTGAATAGTAATAAATAAAGTGTTGAAACTTCTTGGTAAGTGGAGAATGGTACATAATTTTGAGTTAAACATGCAAAAAATATTTTAGAGTAATATCCTAAAACCATGACATCAAGGTCAATGAGATGTATGTAATAAAAGGAATGTATACCTGGGGAGTGAATTCAGGCAGAGTGCTTCTTGACTGAGGACTAGAAGAGCATTTGCTCCTTAAAAAGAAGCCCCACTTCTGCTGCTTTGGCTCAGTCAGACAAGCCAGGATCAAACTTGACCCCACATCTATACAGCACACATGTAGAGATCTTCTTCCATTTGACAATAAAGGTGTTTCCTAAGAACAGAGTTAGAAATGCCACTTTTCAAAACAAAGTAGAGTTGCAGGTATAGCTTGGTGGTAAAGCTCTTACCTGGCACTCATGAGAGGACTTAGGTTCAATGCGTTTGAAAAATAAGAACTCCACAATTCAAACAACAACTGTAACAAGACGAAGAGGCAAAATATATACTGGGTTGGAGAGATGGTTCAGGTAGGGCGATTGCAGCCAAACCAGGTTGCTAGAGTTCAAATCCCTTGGTCCACAGAGATTCACATAGTTGAAGGTGAGAAAAGGAAAGAACTGATTCTTTTGACCTCTACATGCCACACCATGGCATGTGTGTGCACATGCATCTGTACACACACACACACACACACACACACACACACACACACACAGAGAGAGAGAGAGAGAGAGAGAGAGAGAGAGGTACACACACACACACTCACGAAATGAATAAATGTTATAACATGTTTTAAAGTATAAAGGAATAATAATGACTTAAAATCAACTTTTCTCTCTCTCTTAGGGTTAAAGAAAGGTTACAAAAAGAAGGCTATATCATTATTCTCTCTTTGAAATTACATGAATATGTTATAAATTTTAATTCTCCTTTTCTATATGTTAGATGAAGCTACTTTTAGTTGTGATTCTTGTCCTTCATCCTCGTGACCTGAGTGAATCACAGTTGTCACTCCGATCTCTATATCCTCAGTTCAGTTGGGAAAGTTATTTTTGTGCTTTTCCTTTCCAGAGAAAGAAGGAGCATGAAGTTGGGTGGCGGGCATGAGAAGAGTTGAAGGGGGGAAAGAGTGCAATCAAAATATATTGTATGAATAACTTAAGAAATAAAAATATTAAGATTGTTTTCTATAGCTTCAATTTAATGTCACATAAAGTGTAACACAGTACCACATGTACTTGAATTTTATTTTTTTCCCTTACTGGCTTACATTTTATTTCTAGCCTGTAAAAATACAAATATTAGTTAATTTCTCTTAATTAGATAATCAATCACTTATTAAAAATTTATTTTAAAACTGAGTTGCTTTATCTGTATCTCTAGCAGGCTCATTGCTGTAAAAATAAGAATGTAGGAGGCACAGTACCAAGATGCTCTGCCTTAGTTCCAACAAGATCTGCAGAGCCTAAGGAAAGGTAGGACCCAGACACATTGTCCACTGTCTGACCAGTGTCAGTATGGAAAATGCTCAATAGTGGCTTGCTTCTGAGAGCCCCTGCCCACCTCACCTAGGATAATAAACTCTGCCTCTGAATCCAAAAGGGCAGAGTTTGGATTCCAGCATCTTTCCCAAAGGTATTGTTATTTTTTTTAAATAACCCTTTAAATGTGAAGATGCTAATTAATGGAGGAGAAATTATATGTCATGTTTGGGGTGCCTATGGTTTCCATAGATTAAAGACTACTGGTAATTCCCTCTTCAGAAGGGCTGGTGCTGGATTCTTATCCCCCGAAGGAGGCTCTGGTTTGGCCGCCTCAAGAAGCCTTCAGCATTTGATTCGGAGATATTGGATATTGACCCATTACTCACACAGAATTATGGGCCTGCTTTTCTGGCCCTGGCTTTGCCTACAGCATCTGTACCCCTCCCATCAGTTTCTGTTGAGTCTCAGCCTGTAAATGTCAATTTCATTTTGTAAAGGCCAGGCAGTTGTGAGTTCTTCTAGGAGATTCTGGGAGAAACAGCTTAGGACAATGCCTTTAGCAATATCAACATTTCACCCAATTCCACTGTGGTGCTCTGACTTCAGCCATTCCCTGCTTCCTTGTCCAAGTCTCATCAACCTGCCATCATCAATGAGCCAATCATTTCTGTATTGGATTGGCACTGGAAACAAACCCAGTTTCAAACTCCTCAAATGTCTGACAGATCTACTAAAGAAGGTTAACCTCTTCTATGTGAGAAAATAGTCTTAAAATGTAATCCTTGTTGGCTGTGTAATAAGTTTGTCAAAGAGTAGTGATTTTGATCATTTTATAATGGGAAGGAAATCCAGCTTAATTTAAAATTTTGGTGTAATGCCTAATCTAGTTATCTATCTTTAATTCTGATTATGTGGCAAGACCCCAACCAGAAATGAGGTTCCTACAGCTCTGCCTACCCACCCTAAGATCTATCTGTGTAACAAGGTCAGTTTGCATGAATGGGATAGCCATCTCCTGGAGAAAAGGATCATAAAGTCCAGAAGAACCAAGCACAATAACTTTAAGTGGGAGACAAAACCATGTGGTTGGTTTGATGTCCCCAAAACAGAAAAGTTGGTTCCACTCAGATCTCTGAATAAAGAAGGCATGAGAGTCCTATGTTTGAAACCTCATAGTTAGACCTGGACAGAGAAAAGAAGAGAAATGCAGAGGCTTCTCTCTGTCTCAGACTCTTCCCTTTTTCACCCCAAGTATTTTGTCACTTTTATCTACTGAGCCAATTAAAGTGCCTGGTGAGAAGTACAGGAAATGGAAGGACAGCCACAGACACTGTGACCCTCGACAATCAAGATGCTCTGTAGAGAGTGCAAAGACGCCCCTCCCTCCACATCACCACAGTGCTCAACCAAGAGGAATGTTGTAGATCATGTGATGGAGTACAGCTGAAGCATCCTGGGAGCCTCCTGATGCCATGGAACCCAGGAAAGCAGCGATGCCTGCTGGGATACATCGAGATGTAGAACCTAAATAATAGCACTGGCCTGTGCAGACTGTTAGAGAGATGTGTTCAGCATCATCAGCAGTGAAGTCTTATCTGTAGCCAACAGCCCAGACTGAGGGTACCTAAAGGCTGTGGAGGACTCCATGGCACACATACTCCAAGGGACCTCCAATAGTAAGGAGGGCAATGTTGGAATCCATACAGTTATATCCAGCAAAGCCTCCAGGCTCTCCAACTCAGAATGTCTCACTGTTCTTCAAATTTTGTCAACAATACCTTACTCCTTTCTTATTGTTATTTACTCAGTGGAGGCCACACGAGCTAAGCTGTCACATGGAATCTGCCGTTGGGTCTTGAATGGATTTATTCTCTGTAGGTGTCTGGGTCTAGGGACTTCCTTCTCTACAGCTGTCAGCAGAAATATGTCCTGAGGAGGTAAGGAGGGAGGTAGGAGGTAGGGAGGTAGGGAGGTACAGAGAGGAAAGATAAGACAGGGGCATAGGCAAGATCACACACAACTCAAACTCTGTCTTTTAGTCCCTCTCTTAAATCCCACAATATTGAATGAGACAGAGTGATTCGACTGTTGCCATTTGTCGCTACAAAGAGTAACTTCAAATTCTGATAGATTTGATGTCAGGTGGGGAATTAAGAAAAATCCCCAGAGAAAGGATGCAGACTCTCATAAGTAATAACAAGTGTCTCTAGAACTAAGAACAGGGCCAAATACGACAGTGAAAGTCTAGACTAAGAGCAAACTCTTAAGCAGGAACCTGGGAATTTATGCCCAGAGAAGGAAGCTAGGCTTGGGTGAGCAACTGGAAGTGTTTAACTGTTGTTACTTTCCATTCCAGATGGAGTGGGCAGCCGGAATTCAACAGAGTGTGTGCTGATGGCCAAGAGGTCAGCAGTAGGAAGACTTAGGAACAAGGTAGCATGATACACCATGAGTATTAGAAATAACAAATCTGAAAACCTGGGATGTTTTCAGAGACTCAGTGAGCAACTGAAACATAGTCACGGGGTTTACCCAAGGCTTGGACTGATGGCAACACAATTATATTTTCAACCAGTTTATGAGTAGCCTAAGGCTCTGAGATCTCTTTTTGTTCTAGGAGTGAAAGCAAACTTACTGAAGATACAGTACAGCACTGGCTTTTCCAGAACCAGAGCATTGTGACTGGTGCCTGCATGTGATTAAAAGGCACAATTACATGTTCAGATAGGCTTAGTTAATGCAGATGATATCTTAAAAGGCACGATTTCTGGAATTCAGAGTTACGAAGAGCAAGCATAAGCATAATGACTCTTTATTTCTGGGCAACACTTTGACTGTCTTTGCATTGCAAAATTCCTGTTTTAGTGAGCATCTCATTTAACCCGTACAGTAATCCTTCAGGGAAGGGAGGATGGGAGGTTTTGTTTTTCTTATTTTGTAGACGAACTCCCAGAAAATTTGAATGACTTGGCAGAGGTTACTTAGCAACTTCCTGCTAGCGTCACCAGCTGGGATTCTCTCTAGAGCAATGAGAAACGTTGTCTGACTGTGTTCTCTATGGAGCACGCATTGACCTGTGGCTTCACTTGATCTCACAGCCATGCTTCAAGGTAAATGGCATTATTCCCTTGTAAAGATCAGTAAACTGGGTGCAGAAGGTGGCTCAGTTTACCAAATGCTTGCCCATTAGCATAATGATGACAGATTCATTTCTAGAACCCAGATAAAACTGCCTAGCGTGGTGGTATGTTCATGGAATCCCAGTGCTGGGGGATTGGAGGCACGCAGATCTCTAGAGCTCACTGGCCAGACAGCCTAGCCCACATGGCAAACTCCAGGCCAATGAGTAAGGTGACTAGCCTTTGAAAGTCCACACCTGAGGTTTGGGCTCTGTAGGCACATAAACACACACATAAACATTCACTGACTCCTATATGTGCTCACATGAGAACAGCAAAATGAATACCAATGAATGGTAATTTATTATTTCTCAACTACTTAGGGCACACACTTGAATGAACCCGTATCATATATGGAAGGCTAACCTTCACCCATGATCTTCGACTTCTTCTGTTCTCTCAGTTTTGTGGGAATGTTCTAGGATGGTCTGTGATAACGTGGAAGCTGGATTGGAATTTGGTGGATAAGAGCCAGATGTAACACTACTGGGTTCCAGTTTTCAGGAGGAAGTGGTAGGACAGGGAGAGCAGGCATGCCCTGTGTACAAATTCAGGCACTGAGAAGAGGTGGGGGCACATTGAGGTGATTGGTAACCTCAGTCCATGCCTAGATGCAGTCGGAAGAGTGGCTAGCTAGCGTACATGCCCAGTTGTACAAGTCAGAGTGCACAGATGATTTCCCTGATATGGAATGGGCTTCGGCTCTGAATCTTGACCTGTGAATACCTTTTGCACAATGTCTATAAAATTAATGCTGTTCTTTTCCTTGGCAGAAAACACAAAATTCTCTCCTCAGGGCTCCGGTGTAACAGAAGGGGCATTTCACAGTGTCCATCTTTACAATGTTGGACCTCATCTTAACAGTGCCCACAGAGGTAGGACACACCCTGAGTGCTCCGTGACATTTTGGTCAGACTAGTTTCTGGAGCAGAGGCTCTCTGGCAGGGAGGAAAGACTCCTCAGAAGGCAGAGGAGGGCCTGGGAACTTGGGAGAATTGACAAGGTGCTTAGGTATCCGTGTTATGCAAAGCCCACCGGGGTCACACCTGACCTTTAGCTGTCTTCCACCACCAGCGTACTTTTTTCTTTTCCAATTATGATCCTAAACACACTGAAGAGTACTCTGGTCACGGACAGTTTGTGCGGAAGCTGAAATGCCTCTGGAATAATACCATCCTCAGGACAAAAAGGAAGAGTAAACAAAACCCCACTTTGTGTTGCAAATCAACAGCTCTGTTAAATGCTGAAGAAATCCCCTTGCTGGCCACCTTATACAGCTCTGATGAAAATGCATTTGCGGTTCTCTAAGTGTCAAGAAATCACATCCTGCCAGGCCAAGGAGGTCAAGAGCATCTCCCCAACTGTCGACTAGAACTCATTAAAATGGTCTTTCTGGCAAGGGAAGGCCATTTTCTTCTTTTCCCCAGCTCTGTCTTTTTATTATCTTAGACTAATGTTTTGTAGAACTGGAGACACAATTGAAAGAGCACAATGCACATTTGTATTAAAAATAAAACGTGTGGTTAAGACAGGAGGAAAATGGGTGGTAAATACCATCAGAGACTCAGCAGAGGCGGAAGTCGACTGAACGGAACGTTCTTGACCGGCAGGTAACACATTAAAATGCTATTTCTGCTAACAGAATTGATAGCAGACTTGCTGAAGAAAAATGTGCTTCAACAAGGATGACAACACCAGTCCCCAGGTCCACTTTCCTGCCACACACCGCAGTGAAACCCAGGAGGAAATTCTTATTACAGCGAATAGGTGTGAGTCCAGAGGAAAAATTAAGTTGACAATTTACAGATTCCCTTTCCAGCACGAAAGGAGACAGGAAACCGGGGAGTTTACTTATTTATTTATTTTAAATCCCAAGTCTGGTGCTTGGGACCCATTTTTAGGGCTGCTTGGGAATAGGGGTATAAGGAAAAGGCTCATTACTAGCTGGAGCCATCTCTCAGAAATAAAGCCAGAAGGAATTAACTTTAGCCAAACCAGCAGTATTACAAAAATCTAGTATTGAGAAGAGGCACAGTTTGCTGTTTGTGTATTGGTTTCCTACAAGTGAGTGTCTTAGGTTTGGTTCTGGGATTACTGATAACAATTGAGGGGGTGGGATGCCCAGAGTCTCTCTTCAGCTACCTGTAAGACTGTCAGGGACAGGAAATCCCCTCAGGAGCATCAGTCTTTGGTTTGTGAGGGCCCAAGGCATCCTGCTATGGACTTTGTTATTCATATCAGCCTTGCCTGACACCTTGAACAGCTGAGTGAAGTCTGACTCCATAGACCCAAGATAGTCCAAAGAGAAAGGAAACAAATTATGATAGGAAAACGATTTATAGACCATCCTGATGTGAGTCTTCAACTTAGGCTTTCAAGTTACAGCCCTGCGAATTCAATAGAAACTGGAATTCAAACTTTGAACATTGATTTTCCTGTGGCGCTTGATTGATACTCTGTCTTTGACACTGGGTGGTGATGTGAACGCAGTATGTGTCAGGCACTGAAGCATAAGGGTGAGCCATCTATAATCCACAGTGCACTTTGTTGCCATAACTTAGAGTTATGGATTTCAGTCAACAATTCAAGATTTTCACCTTCCTTCCTTCCTTCCTTCCTTCCTTCCTTCCTTCCTTCCTTCCTTCCTTCCTTCCTTCCCTCCGTCCTTCCTTCCAGTTCTATTTCTTAATGATAATCTTCTATCTTTATCTTCTATATAAACATCTGAGTATATGTGTGTGTCGTGTATGCGTACATGTGTATGTAGGTGTACACGCTTTAAACATGAGAAACCAGAGGAAGATATTGTGTATCCTGCCTTGTCACTCTTTGTCTTAATCATCTGAGGTAGAGTTTCTCACTTAATTCACAGCATGGCTGGTAGCCAGCAAACTTCAACAATCCTACTGTCTGGTCTTCCCAGGGCTGGGGATACCCTGAGCGGACAGCCATTATCATTAGCTCTTTATTTGCTCTCTGGGATCCTAACTCACGCTTAGACAGCAAGCACTCCTAGCCACTCAGCGATCCCCTCCGTATCCTCAACTCTTTATTATGAATCAAGCTTTGCCTTAGACAACTCAGCTCAATCGCGGGATATTTAAGTATTCCGAGTGCAGTTAAGACAGGCTTGGCTCACTATGATATTACACATGTTAGATATAGTAGTTGTATTTTCTACTTACATTATTTTCAACTCATGACTTGGTCTGTCAACACAGCACAGTTTAAGTTCAGGAACATCAGTTTGCTCAGGTTTTATGTTGTTTCTGACATGCAGAGTCGATCACAGGCCAAAAGTGAATTGAATTGAATTTGAATTATACACACTTGTATCCTCACACCCATGTGCATACAAGTCAACACTAAGTAGACATAGTGAGTATACAAATATATATATATGTCATCGTGAGAATAGTCGGGGAGAGCCTAGGGGGAGGTAAGGAGGAGTTAGTTGGAATGAATATGAATGAAAGACATTGAATACATGTATGAAATTATCAAAGAAAAAATTATAAAACTTAAAAACAAAATCCACACTTTGGACTGTCTGGTGGAGGAAGGAAAACAG
Organism: Myodes glareolus; assembly: GCF_982192425.1. Taxonomy (NCBI): domain Eukaryota; kingdom Metazoa; phylum Chordata; class Mammalia; order Rodentia; family Cricetidae; genus Myodes; species Myodes glareolus. The sequence continues at coordinate 57,144,752 of NC_142038.1, forward strand.
TGCATTTTAATCAAGAGAGACAAGAAAGGGTGTCTGAGCAGATGCATCAGATGCGTATGTGTGAAAATGCCCACACAGAAGCCATTTGATGCAGTTTCCCCTCTGCTGCTGTGATAAAGTGTTCTGACCAAAGCGGCGGCTGCTTGGTTTGTGCTGTTTGTCAAGTGTGCCAGTGAATGGTGTCCCCTCTAACTTTACCCAGGCCCCCTGGTGTTGGGAGCACTAGCTCTCTAACACATAACTATGGATCTGGCCTGTCAACTTGATTAAACAGCCATCAGAAGGGATTAGTAAGTCACACCTCTGGGTGAGTCTGGAAGGTTATTTCCAGAGGTGATTGACTCGGGATGGGGGAATCCACCCTGAATGTGAACAACGGCATTGCACGTGAGCCTAGATGTAATAAAAAAAAAAGGGGAAACAGAAAACTCAAGCCAGGACTCTATGCTCTTCTGTTTTTTGAACCCCACAGGGTGAAGACTCCCTTCTGCTGCAGGCTTCCAGCACTGTCCTGAAATGCACAGGACATGGGCTGCCTGACTCTCCCTCATTAAAGTTGTGGTATCGGGTGTTTTGTTTTAATACATAGTGGATACATTCTACAAGTCACCTCAAATCTTACTGCTAGTTAGTGGCAGGATAGCAATTAGTTCCACACTGCCACTCTTGTGCCTCTTTCAATTACACCAGCACAACCAGAGGTTTATGTGAAGGTTGAACGTTCTCACGATGCTGGCTAGGGGACTCAGCTCACGCTCCCACTCTTTTTAAAAAGAGAAATTCTCACTTAAGATGAGATTGTTGTTTCCTCTCTGGTCTTGGTCTATCTTGGTGATCATTTAATTTTGATTTTCTCCCTTCCTGTGAGTACTCACGGGTTAATTTCTTTTACCCTCCCCTGTCTGTGAGTGAGTGTTGGGCTGCCTGGCAGAGATGGCAGGAGATGTTTTCATGGGCGATCAAGGACATAGATTCATTGGCTGTCAGCCTCGGGCAGGGACACAGACTTGTCTCCCACCAGCGGAGCAATGATGCATTTCTCGCAAATGTTCCAAGCATGGACTGGAATGTGACTAGACAAGGTCCGTGAGGCCCCATGAATGGTTTCATGTGGCACCAGCCAGGAAACAAACACAACAGTAAGTCTTGGATTAGCATGAAAATATTTCCAAAGAGGTCTCAAAGATAGCCTTTTGTCTCTTTTACAAAAGGGAAGAGATGAGGTGTGACAATCGGCCTGTTGGTTGGTATCTTGTGCCAGGCAGAGGTCATCTATGAAGGGCACTAGACACTGACAGAGAAGAAACAGACTCTAACAGAGTGAACAGATAACACTTCAAGAGAGGCAAAGTTGTGTCTAAAGGAGACAATTCACGTTAAAATAGAAAGTCAATCAATTCATATTTTTAAGACATGCTAAATTTTTTTTCCCTCAATGTAATAGGAGGTAAAGGATGTTTTTAGTCAGTTAGCTATGTATTCCAGTCTTAGCCACGATCCTTGGAGCTCTGGAAGTTTGTTTTGGTTTCCTTAAAATGATGCTGATGGCATCTTCTTTACTCAGATGCTGAAATGATTAAGTTAGATCAGAGACAGCTGGTTTGGAGAATGAGGTACTGTGCGAGCACAGGTCAATTGGGCCCTGATGCCTCAAGATGAGAAATCAGGCTCTGTATCACTTTTCTTGGTTTGTCTCACAATTTTCAGTTCTTCCAGGCTATGTATACTGAGCTAGATCTTACCAAATTAAATCCTAAGCAAACCGCAACCTGTTTTGGTTTTGGTTTTAAGGAAAGATGGTGATTTTAAGGAAAGATCACTGGGAGGAGATTACCTAGCCATCTCCAAGACTCTTTTTTCTCCTGACCCTCCTCCCATCTCTTCTTTGTTCCAAGGCAATGTCTGAGGCAGCACCTTTGCGACCATATTTGAAGCTTATATGGCATCCATAACTGGTTCCTCTTTTTTTTCCTCCCAGAAAATAACGGGGGAAACTCACTTCTCTGAACTTCTCACTGAATCTTTTAAAACTGCAGCCGAATGGTGAAACTTCCTGCTCTTAGATGAGAGCTGGGTTTGCACAAGCAGATGCAATTTGTATGAACTAAACACCTGAAAGCAGAATTCATTGCCCCTGCATGGCTTGATGGTACTTTCCATAGAGTTCAGTTAAAGTATCATCAGTATATCATACACCAATTTCAGTATGGTCTAGTGTGTATAACATTCTTTAGGGGGAAGGAATTATGTGAACTTTAAAGCTCAAGAGTTTCTTTGGATTTCAGATGAGCCAAGTAGATGTCTCATCAACTAATACCAAAAAAATCAAGAGCAACACTAAAAACCATGTCATTTTCTAGTTCTCATTGTCACAGCACTTTCTTGGTATTTCACACCTGTGCGGTTTCACAAGCTGAACATTGTGGAAACTGCCATTCTGAGTCTTCTGGCAATGAAAGGTCTTTAATTATGGACATCATATGAAATTGTAAGGGAAATATTATATATTTGGAATGATATCAAGAAAAATGGATGAAGGAGAACCACTCTATACACCTTAAGAAACGAGTGTGTCTTAACTCTACGCCACGTGTTCTAGCACGCCCTCTCTGTGTAACCTTCTATCGCCATCTTGAATCTGTAGCTTAATTTTCTTCATCATAAAGTGCTAAAAATGCTTTTGGCAATCTATATTGTGTTTTGAAGAGCTAAAAATGTTAGTCTAATGTGACATTTATGATTTTTAAGCATGATCATTATTATATATAGTTATCAGTGGCCTCTTTTCTTTCTGTTACTGAGTAGAGTTGTATAAACTCAAAGTTTGTTAAAAAGATGGAATCTTACATCTTTAGAAGATAGATTTCATTCAAACTTAGTGAGTTTACCCAGAATGCCTCATGAAAAGTAATTCTATCTTTTTAAAAAAGGCATTTTTAAAAATCAAATATTAGTTTATTTATCTTATGTGAGGGCATATGTATGTGGGAGAGGGGACATTTTGTACACATGCCATGACATGCTTGTGGATATTAGGAGACAATTGTATGGGGCTGGTTCTTTCCTTCTGTGATGCGGGTACCTGGGCTTGAACTCAGGTCATCTAGCTTGACAGCAAACACTTTTACCAGGTGAGCCATCTCCACAGTTCCCATAATGCTCTCATGTTTGCTGGAATCTTAGGAGTGTTTTGTTGGTTCATGGTTGAATTAGGAGGACTTTGAGACAGCAAGCTGGAGACCTGACCTGCAGTTGTTATTTTGTGACCTGTGAGAGGAAATCTTATGTCTTTACATTGGGGGTCTTCCTGATTCTTAGAATGGGAAAATAGACATATTTCCAAATAATGAAAACAGTGGGTGTTTGGGGTTGCTGGTTGCAATCATGCCATACATTCCCCAACCTTCCCAGACATCTTATTCCAGCTCAGGAGGAGGAAAGCCACCTGATAGATTAATCGACCCTGAAGAGCTCACACAGAGTACACTGCCGCTTGAATCCAGAGAAGAGAGCCTGGAGCCCAAATACATTTGAACAGCACAGCTGAGATGGAGGGACTTGGTGCTGAGGGATTTGACATGCTACTGGGCAAAGGATAGATGCTGGGAATGGGGGGCAGGGGAGGATGGATACCGACAGCTTCAAAAGATAACACAAAACAAAGGCTCCTTCTGACCTGAGTTCAAAAGCCCACTCCCCGGCATCCTGGTTGTTTGTGGTGACACTGGAGCTGAGTTTTGGATACTGCTCCTGAGAAGCAACATGGCCTCCATCAATGAATCATTGGACTGAGTCAGCCACCAGCAGCCCTGGCTGCCACAGGTTGCTGAGAAGCTGAATGACCTTGCGTCATCTCCTTTTCCCTTCTTATTTTGCTCTCTTCAGTTCTACAACTTAATGACCTGATATTTAGCTACAGTGGAAAAGTGTATACATAATCATATTAAGTAACATGTTCACAAACTCACTTAGGTCCAATAGCCACATGTGTGCTTGCGCATGTGTGCGCATATGTGTCTGTGTATATATGCTCACAGGGGCATCTGTGGGTTTGCATGTGCATGTTTACATGTGTGTATGTGTCTATATGAGTGTGTGTGCATATGCATGTGCACGTAAGTCCATAAGTATGCACACGTGTGGGTATTCTCTCGTGTGTGCGTGTTTAAAGAAAGCTCAGGAGTTATCTCTCAGTGTGTGCCAAGTATTAGAGCCAATTGTCACCATGCTGTGCATTTGGACTTCAGAACTCATTCGTGTAGCTTTCCTTTGTGTAAATTACTTTAGCTATAAAGACATCTCAAGGTGACTTCTGGTTCTAAAAACTGTCATTACATTACTTTCTATCTGGATCTATAGTGTACAGCTTAATTGTGATGTGGAGGTTGCTAGCTAAAATAACAGGAAAATAGAATACACTACAATGAAAGCAGCCATGGTTTGTGTCCTTCATCTGAGTGAGTCCTTCCTCCTTGTAGCACGAGAAGGCAGGAATGCTGTGTCTACATGAACTGAATGGATGGGTATTGAATACTGAGTTCTTGATCATTATGAGTGATGCTCAGGTTGGCATAGCAGAGATGAGCACAGGGACTCAGCTGTGGTAGGACTGCCCATTCTTTTAATTACTGTGCAATAAAAGACAAGCACATGGGACTCCATTTTGGAAGTGTAAAAATAGGGGGAAGCGATGACTGACCTTCATAAATGGTGTTCGACTTCAGTTTTCCCCAGAGGCAGGAGGAGGGACCAGCTAACCTCTGCAAGTTCTACCTTAGCTCCTCTATTCTCCAGAACACTGGCCCTGAAGGAAAGTGTCACACATGGTCAGCGTGTCCTGTCACACACTGAATGATGTTGCCCTTCTGCTCCCAGTGAAACATCTTAATGATAAAGTCTGTCTTCAGGGAAGGATTGTGACTTGTCTTTTAGAGGAAGATGAAATCTATTAAGACAGCGCAGACACAAAGCAAAGCCGTGTCCCTGGAAAGACTTCTAAAGCAGAGTACACTTTCCCTCCTCCCACCTTTGTTGGAAGACAGTACCCTTCAACTGCGCTGCTCCCGACTACATTACTATGCTTGTTGGTGTATAAAATTGCTGCTTGGTGTGTATAATTTATAAGCTCTAAAAAATGATAAATCGTCTCAAGTAAGAAGAGTGATTTGTGTTAGAGTCCTCAGGGTACTTTTGTAAAGGAATTAATTTCTTGGGGGAAATTGTCTATAAGTTTCTGTGGAATATTAGTTAACTAGTTCATGGCTGAGGTTTATTTTCAGTGGTCTGTTTAAATGTTCAGCCACCGATGTGAGCAGGACTCGCCTGGGTGAATCGAATCGCATTATGTAGCAAAGCTGGATGGTTAGGAGAGCTTAGAGCAAAGAGAAAAGCAAGTTCATTTATTTTTCTTAACGTTTTTGTTTCCAAACAATTGTTAGAGCTCTCTCTAGGCTGCTTGCTTGCGTGCTGTTGTTCTCAGAAGGCATAGCCTTGCCAGCCAGGGGTATGTTGCTATATCTCAGACACATTTGGCGGTTTTCACTGAAATCTAGTGCGTAGAAGTCATTGATACTGATATAAATTCTCCAAAGGCACAGAAAAATCTGACACAGGAAACAATTTCCAGCCTTAAAATGTTTATAGCATCAAGGTTGATAAACTCTTATGTGACCTGTGGGCTCCAGGGACTATAATTCAATGTAATTTTCTTAGGACATTCTAAAACGTCCTCCCCATCTTGCTCAGCTTGCATTCTAATCCCCAAGAATGGCAGATGAGGAGGAAAAAGCTCGAGTTTGACTAATACAGACACTACAGGCTTATATATGAATTAAAGACTTGTTACGTGTTAGCTTTGAATCTTTAGATATATGTATTTAAAATGGAGTGCCTACAGAAGGCAGGGAACTAGTAAGGGACTGGTGGGGACTTTAGGGAAAGGAGGTAGAACACAGGTAGTAAGGATGGAGAAAGGGGAATAAATAACAGAACAGGAAGGGATGAATAAGGTGAAGGGTAGGAGGGCAAGATAGAGTAGGGAGTATGGAGAGTGATAACTAACGCTAAGACCTTTGGAAGCAATGTGTGGAAAGCTACCATGGTAAAAGCTTCTTAAACATATACTTATACGTGTCTAAAAAGGGATTTAAATGGAGTTGCTTCATAAAGTGTGACAATACCACGCCCATTAATTAATTGGCTATCAAATTAATTAATTAATCAATCAATTAATTGCCCATCAAATTAATTAATTGGCCATCAAATTAAAGTCCCATTACCAGATTTTGGTTACCTCTTTTTGAGTTGTTGATCAGTGGGGTACTATAGATTCCCCCCAAATATTGCAGTTCATTACCATTGTCATTGCTCTTGGTTATCCTCCAGAATTTGATGGGAAAAAATACATTGTTGAAGATACCACATAATTAACTCATAGGACACTGAAAAATTAAACTGGTACTGACTTGGAATCTTTATTTCTACTGGCTAGCTTTCAGAGTCCTGCAAGGGTCTATGAACCCTACCAAGCGAAAAAAAAAATCATCATCAGTATTTCCTAACTCTGATCTCTGTGAGTTACAATGGTACAAAAGTACTGGTACAACAGGGCAGAAATGCTATGGGAGCAATTAACCACTACCTGATTGAACTTGAAGCCCAATCCACAAGATGGACCCCATCCCTGGTACTGTTAAGTGAGTGGAAAATCTGTGGCTGTCTTAGCCATAGGCCTTAGAGCAGAACCATTCTATAAAATGGGTAATGGAATAAACCATACCTAAGTTCTTATTCTTATACTTATGGATCAGTACATCACTTTACCTTCATCAGAAAAACTTCTTGTTTCTCTCTCTCTCTCTCTCTCTCTCTCTCTCTCTTTGTCTGTCTCTGTCTTTGTCACTCTCTGCTTTATAGTAGATGTACAGAAACAATCACCTAGTCAACATATAGAGAAGAAGAGACTGTAGAGTGCTCAGTTCCAAATGTGACATTCATTTCATACCCTCATCCATCAAGGCTTAGAAGTCATTTTGGAAGAGATGGTAGAAAGATTGTGCAGGCCAGAGGCAGTTGATCAATCACAACAGCACACTTGCACACTGCATGCCCAAGACTGGAACAAGACCAAGTCAACCAAAGCCCTTTCCTAACATGGCTGGGGAAGGGGTTAATGAAGTCCTAGCCTAGAGAAGGTATCGATAATCATTGACTACAAGGAGAAGGAAGGTTACTTTTCTTCAGGGATGTGGGCGCCGAGTGGCTACCGATGCTCGAGCAGACGGTCCACAGCCATGTACATGCAGGTAGTACTAAATGGATTTAATTGTTGTTGAATTAGAAAATAAGGAGAAAGCACATGAAATTGGGAGGAGAAAATGTCAGTGGGGGATAGGAAAGGAACTAGAGGGAGGGTTTAAGGTTGAATTTGACACAAATACATTATGTGCATTTATAAAAATTAAATAAAGTAGTTAAAAAAGAAATTGTTGCATTATATTTTTTACAATCTTTTATATCTTCCTAGTTTTTGAGGATTTATTCTCAATTGTCTGAAAAAAGACTTGTAGTTGAAGGAACCAGTGAGATGGATTTTAATTATTTGTGGTGTGATTATCACAGCCTTTAAAAAGTGTTTTTTCACAAAGGATCTCCAAGTCCTAGAGCCATGGCCAAGCTTGCACTGTGTATGTATAAGTCTGAAAACTGAGATCTAGATCTAAGGCTGAGTGAGAGTTGTTTAACAGAGTCAGCAAGGCGTTAGGCCCAAAGACCTTCTTTTCTATACCTTTTGTACTTTGTCCTAAATATTAGTACATAGTATATAATAAATATTACTATATAGGGCTGGAGAGGGAGTTTGGCAGTTAAAGATACCTGCTGATTTTGCAGAGGATTAGATTCTCAGCACCCACATGACAGCTCAAAATTCTCTGCAACTCCAGTTCTGAGACTACAATGCCCTCTTCTGGCTTCCTCAGACATGCACATGATGTACATAGGTACATGGAGGCAAAATATCCATACAGATAAAATAAAAATGAATCTTAAATTTCATTCAATAAGAATAATTATAAAACATTAGTATGGAATTATACAAATAGAAATGTTAATTTTATGCCCCTGAAGCTTGAACTCAAGAATTCCTACCATCACCCAATCTCAGCTCAGATTTTAGAGAGCTTTGTTTGGATCTACCTTGTTTGTGTGTGAGTGTGTGTCTGTGTGGGTATGAACATGTGGTTACAGGTGCCATGGAAGGCCAGAGGAGGGCATGGGATCTTCTCAAGCTAGAATTATGGACAATTGTGAGTTGTTTGACACCAGGGGTGGGAACCAAACTTGGGTCGTCTACAAGGACAGCAAGCTTATCTGTCAGCCCTTACTTCTCACCAGCTCTCCTACTGGGGCCTGTGTTCCATGCTTTATAAATATAAACTCAAAAAGACACAAATGTACTTTTGTCCTGCCAACTCCTGGTCGTATTAGTCAGGAATATCTTTAACTACCCTTCAAGAGTGAGATAACGTCTACGTTCTTTGTGAATGAACTAGAGAAAAATATTATTTCCCTACTTCCCTCTGACTCTGTCCCCTTCTCCTTTGCTTCAATCCTTCCCTTATTTTTCTCCCCTCCCATTTTTCTTCTTTTGTATTCTTCCTTCTTCTCCTTTGTCCCTTCTTCCATTCCTTCCAAAATTAATTCAAAACATTTATCAAATTTGAATGGCTAGTAAAGAACTTTGAGAATTTTTTTAATTTTATAAATGGACAAAAAGAAAGGGTTTGAGTACTCTGAGGTTCAAATAGCAAATCAACAAATTTTGATTTTTAATCTAGGAAGTATCAGTTACATCAATTAGCCTTCCTAACATGTGAAAAAAATGTTCAGTTAGCAAAATAGTACCAAATTTCTCTTGAAAGATATTTTATGATCAAATTAAATAATGAGCACAAAAAACCCTCTGAAAGACATAAAGAAATATCAGATAGTATTGTCAATAATCTAAAAAAATTCCAGTGAAATTCGACGTGCTGATGCCAGATGTGTTCTGCAAAGTTCTAACCTGCAGTCAGCGTAAATAAACGAGAGCCCATGTTACAGCATTAACTTCTCAGTTAAGAGACTGGCTGGAATGGCAGTTAGAAATGAGAGGCGGGACAAGGTTACCACCGGACTTGACAGAGAATCTATGAAAGTGGAATGTGATTTTTAATATCCCTAGGACTATGATAAGAATGAATAAAACTTTGAATGCTTTATCATTTGTGAGCCAAAATAGAGAACCCTGAAGGCTAAATGGTTGGTGTGAAAAGGAGGTAATATTGCACTGGCCCTTAGATGGAATACTCCATGATGTGCAAAGGCTGTCTTATCAATCGTTTGTCTGTTGCATTTATTTATGTGTGTATGCATGTGTATGCAGGTATGTAGGTGGAAGCCAGAGGTTGGTTTCAAGTCTTTTGCTCAGTTGGCCTCTCTGTTTTTTTTTTTTTTTTTTAGACGGTCACTAACTCTCTAGCTTATCAATTTGGTTAACTCAACTAGGTGGCCAGCTTCTCTCTCCAGCTCCCAGGGCAGTGGTTATAGACATAGACATGTCAACTCATTGGCTTTTATTTGGGTGCTGAGGATCAGAACTCAGGTCCTTGTGATTGCACAGCAGGTACTTTACAAACTGAGCCATCTTTCTAGCCATATTGAAGCCTTTCTTGACTAGGGAGTGTAGATTTGAATCTGTGTTTGTGGCTGATAAATTTTCTTAATGTCTAGACTTCTGTAATTGGTGGAAAAATGGTGATCTTGAAATATGTCTGAGGGCGTCAAAAGTGGACACAGCTAATTTTCTATAGGAAAGGCAGGAATGATAAATAGGAAGAGTGCATTGGCATTGGCTAATAACTGATGAGTGGTAGCCAATCATTTATAGGTATGATGGGGTTGATTGTAGATAAGCTATGTGTAATAAATTGTGTGAGCATTATTACCAGAGTAATGATAAAATTAGAGGCTTATGAAATAATGTAGATGGAGGCTGCACTCCATTTCCTGGCCTCTCTGACCCTAATAATCACACAGAAACTGTATTAGTTGCAATACTATTTGGCCAATAGCTTAGTCATATTCCTTGCTAGTTCTTACATCTTGAATTAACCCATTTCTATTAATCTATGTATCTCCATGAGGTTGTGATGAAAAGTTTCGTTGCCTTGATTTCCAGCATTACCTTGCGTTTAGCATCAGAAGTGAGCCTCTGGGCAGCTCCTTCAGATAGGAGTTGGGCAACACCAAGGCTGTACACTCTGTCTCCTACACAGACACTGAGGGCACTCACAGGAGGGACTCTAGCATTGATAATGTGAAACAATATGCATCCTAATAATTGCTTGCCTGGTTGAAAAGGTCAAAGACACTAGCGCTCTCCTTGTGATGATGCTTCAATGTAGTTTTATCTCCCCCAGGACTGTGATGTGTTGCCTGCTTACTAAGTGCTCTGAGCTTTGAATGTCTTTCCAAAGCCTCCAAGACCATAACACAGCTGTCAAGTTATTGACTCACGTTGTGATTAGTTCCCATAAATCCCTTGAGCTTAAGAGAGCAGGGTGAGGTTGGGGCTTTGACTTCTGCTATCTCTGATAACCCCTCCTTGGGATCCTGATTCTGCCTGATCTGATTTCTCTTTCTTCTTGAGCATTTTTTTTGGGCCATTGTTACATGAATGACATTGTATTCTATAGCTAGTTACCTCCTTGCCAGGTCCAATTGCTTCTCTTAAAATGTAGCACAGCCTGAACTCCTGTGCCCTGGCATGGGTAAATTCAACCCTAGTTCTGTTGTCATAGTCCATGTCAGGCTCCATGCCTTGTCTCTTGAATTCTAGACCCCTACTTTTTTTTTTTTTTTGGTTATTTTTGCTATGCCCGTGTCCAGAATTGATTCTCAGTCAATCTCTTTGATTAGGATTTTGGAGTCTATACTGAAAGTTTGGGAAGTGTCTGTGCCCTAACAAAGCAAAACAAAACAAAACAAAACACAGCACAACAAAACATAATAATGAAATATTAGCCTCACTTCTAAAGCCTCAGGACTTTTCTGTATTGTGGCATTCTTTCTGTTCTCCTTCCCTTTCTACTCTTTATTTTCATCTTGACAAAACATAGCCCTGCTTTCTTTTGCACAGAATCACAGTGTTCTTCCCTTCCTAGCTCTTATCTTGGGCTTGGTCTTTCTGTGTACAGCCAAATGCTGCATCACTTCTTACACTTCAACCACTCCCGGAACAAGTTCTTTTCCAGCCACTTGTCTATATGTATACGATTCTCCTATTTCAGTTTCCAGGTAAGTTCCCTTAAGAATTGGGTCAGAGTTCTCTTTCTTCTCTGCCATCACGGTAGCATGGGCTATAAATAAATGTAACATAGGAGTTGACTCGCTCATACTTTTTGCCTGAATAGATAGGCTAGAAAGAAGAATACATATAAACATGAACCAGGGAAAAGGAAATAGACAAAATAAACATGATCCCATCACCTCTCCTATTACTCAGTTGTGCCTGAAAATCTGGTACCCCTGGAGGCTCTGCCTAATAGTGACTGTGGGGTTTGAATGACAGCTGATAGCCAGGGGCCTAATTATTTCTCCTTTCTGCCTCCAAATTCTTCTTACTTCCTATTTCTTCTGTTGGCTTCTTTCCCTTTTCCCATTTAATCATTTTATTTTCCTTCTCTTTTATTGTTTGGTGCTGTTTTGACTAATTGATCTCACAGCTCAGTGAACATACCCTCCTCTGGGAGGTAAATAGACTCCAGAACCAGATTGTTTGTGGGTGACATTCCCCAAAGTTGGGAACTGGTTTATAACAAAAGAGTCCAAGCACAATAAAAGAACTATGGAAAAACAGAAACCCGAGATACAGTCTGGGAGGCCAAAGGGTCAGCTGGACAAGCGTATTAGAGATGTGTGTGTGTGTGTGTGTGTGTGTGTGTGTGTGTGTGTGTTTGTGATGGTCATTTTAATTGGATTTTAAAAGTGCAGAGTGTTAGTAAAATGCATTTCTGGCCACGTTTGTGCTAGCAAAAGATGAAAATTAATGCTTATTTGAATTAGAGATCTCTGAACTTAGGGAGTGGTCGACACCCTGCATGAATGCACACTCATGACGGCACAACTGGCGGGAGTGAGAGGAGAAGGCAGACGGCTGGAGCGTGTCTTGCAGGGTTTTTGTCTTTTTCTGTCTCAATCCATCCTGGTCATTATTTCATTATTTTCCTCTAGGCTGCCACACTGTGAACCATACTACTTATGCTTCCTTGCTTTGGGACCAAACCTTCCAAAACCAAGATCCGAAATAAATCTTTCCTCACGGTAACCTGTGTTAGTCAGGTGCTTTTGCCTTCATGATGGGGAAAAGTCACCAGTACGATGTGGTTTTAAGTCGGGTTATGAAGTGGGAATTCTGAAAGTGAATACGCAAGGTGATGAGTAGACAGACAGTCTCACTAGAAATGGGTGGGGACTTCTGGATGCCAGGCCTTTTCTAGTGCATCCTTCGATTTCTATTGCTTTTGTGTGTTTCTTTGTTGTTTCTGCAGGCCAAAGGGCGTAAGCATATATTTTCAGCTGAAAGAGTAAAGGCTAGAATAGACTGGTGACTCTTAATTTTAAAGGATATAATCTTTTTTAAAGTTTGCTGAAATAAAGCTGTGTTAAAGAAGCTCTATAAGGTCTTTTCCCTTTTTAACTTTTTCAGCAAAATATTATACATACCAATTGTCAAAACATCACAGATCTCTAGATGCAGTTTTGTGTGTGTATATTTGTGTGTGTGTGTGTGTGTGTGTGTGTGTGTGTGTGTGAGAGAGAGAGAGAGAGAGAGAGAGGCACACACAGAGAGGGGATAGAATAGAAAGTCCTTATTCATCTCTGCAACCCTCCTATTCCAACTAGATTCTCTATGTAAAGTTTCTGCTTTAAGCAACAATGTCACTATTGCAAACATCCAAAATGTGCCATTTATTTGATAGCAAGAGATGACATGCCTCCTTTTTTTCTTATGAGCACCAAAGGGAATGTGCCTTTTGTTGCCATGAAATGGTCTCCTCAAAGCGTCCTTTGTTTGTGACCTGTGTTTTCAGACTGTGGATGTACTCAGTTTTAAATCAATGAGCAGCCCTTGTGTAGGAAAAGCTATGTGTTTTCCACAGTGCTGTTTTGTTTGTTGTGATATTGCAGGCAGCTTCTATATGGGTGGAATTAGGCTATTTTGTACTTTATTGTCCACAAAGGAAAATATTGGGGTCATGATAAATTGTTTTATAGGTCAGCCAAACCAGAATACCCGAACTTTACTGTATTGATGCCGGATTACAAGAGACCACCATCGGATAGAAATAAGTTATCTTTTTCATGGAAGCAAAATGCATGGTTCATTTAAGGAGGCAAAAGACATCTCTTGTTTCTTTCGAACTTGGACCACTTTAACTGAATATTTGTGTTGCTTTGTTTGCTGCCCATGGAAAACTTTAGATATTCCAAATTTCTAACTGAATTTGGAAGGATAGCTACAGACTAAGAAAAAAAAAAGAGTTTTAAAACTAACTAAAAAGTTAAGGAACATATGTAGTCTTATATAAAGAAGTGAGCTTGTTCTTGAAAACTGTCAAGCAGGTTCCATAGTTGGTGGGAAACCAAGTCATAAAATGGGACTAAGGTAAAGAAAAGGACAGACCAAGAAAACACCCCAAAGGTAAGGATGACATCAATAGAGTTCTCAAGCATTGCTTCTTTGTGTTCCTTTGTGGATTCATTAGTGCGTTATCAGAAAATGTTGGGCTTCAGTACTCATAAAATTTATGGTCAAGAAGCTATGGGTAAAATAATTTCATTTTCTCCCCATTTTCCATAGAATTTAAAAATGGATTATGTTCCAGGTTTGCTAAACGCTAAGCTGCTTGGGGATAGGGATCATACTTTACGTGATGGATACTGAACTGAAACTAATTTGTGTATTCAGTGTTTGCTTTTACTTATTGGTGCTTCACTGAGATCGATCTGACTGGCAGTTTGAGTCTGATTGACATAGACTGAGAACTACTAGGAAGAAAGTGGATTCATGTCAAACTAAACCTGTTCAGGTGGGCGCAATGAAGATCGAGGACAGAGGCAAATGACCACTGAACATCTTTCTCATCTGAAGTCCTCTGTACAATCTAAACTCTTAGGATGAACTATGAAACAAGAGGAAACAGTCATAAAGTGAATCTTTCCAAATTAACACTCTGTCACAGACCCATTTATTTTAATTGTTTTTTTCCTTAGGTAATATCAAAAAGTCAACCTGGGTAGAAGGCAGAGTAAAGGGATAAAAAGCAATTTGTTCCTCATTAAATGTTAGAAAAGCTCAAGATAAACCCTCTTAAAACTGATCTGATTAGGCCAAGAAAGTGGAGACTGTTGTGTTTTTCTTGATAATGTTCACAGGCAAGTATTTATCCTTTGCTTTGAGGAATCATTAATCTCTGCATGATGAAATTCCACAAATAAAATTTCTGGGGGCACTTAACCTTTCTGTATTTGTTGTCGCTTGAGTGTGGATGTCTTAGTTGCTATATATACTCAGCCACATTTCATTTACTTGAGTCTCTGTTGCTAAGAAAATGGCACCAAAGTTCATTTAAAATAGGTATTTCTCTTTCCACGACATAGTGATAAGTTCTTGAAGCATAACGAAGTTAAATTCATTTCACTGTCCTCCACTGGCGTTCTTATCCGGGCCAATTTTCTCTTCCTCACAGTGTGTTCCCACTATTTTTCTCCGTTGTAAACTGTCATCAGGGATGGCCACGGAGGAAACAGCTAAGTGTTATAAATATCTCTCTAATGAACTCAAATCTCCTCTTCAAGCTTCATAATATTAACGCCCTTCGAACAGTCTTCACTGGCTCTGCCCTTGGAAAGTTCCTAGATGCTTTTCTAAATATGTAGCTATGTCTTTACTCTCATCTCTGTGTCATCAGATCAGATTTTCTTCATTTTCTCCTTTTTCTTCTTTGTCCCCTTTTCTTTCGCTGCATCCCTCTTGCTACCCCGTTCTGGTCTGACAAGTAAGGCTTCTGTAAAAATGACCGAGGTCCTGAACAAAGCCTGCTGTTGCAAGTCATTGTGGAAATATCAAGGGTATTGCGTCCTCCGTTACTTAAGGGCTCATTTGTGGTTTTCACGGTTTTGAGGGATGTTTATGACTGACAGTCTTTTCTTTACGGCTCTATCCTTCAAGCTCTGGCCGATACCTCAGGGAATGACCGCTTGAGTGACTGATAAAATGTCAAGATGCTATTATTTCCAAGAGAGAGTTTGGGAGCAATAAGATCTGTTTCAATTTATCTCATTCACCTGAATTTAAGCCTTCAGGTTTAACTTTGTTAGCAGCTACAATCCAATTGTCTCCAGTTTGGGGAGAACAGTCATCATGGAATGCAGAGAGGGGGGTAATGATGATCACACCATGGCCTTTGTGTTATATTTCACTGTGCACATTGGTGCAATATTTTGGACTTAATTAATACTCTCCAGGAATCCCAGTATATGCATGGCAATAACCGTATTTTTGGTCATGTGAAATACTGCAAAAAAAATTGAATTCATAAGGCAGATGGCAAGGCCTGTTGTTTGAAGAACAACAAAACAGGAAGATTTACAATGAGCTCAATACTCTTTCAACTGGAGTCCTGCCACTGTGAATGCTCTGTTATTTCACTGGAGGGCAACAATCTGGGAGGGTCATTAGTGTCCTCGTAAAAATCGAGATTAAAAAGCAGTCAAATGAGATGAAAAGGCAAAGATTTCTTTGCTCAGTGCAAGTGGAGTTGCTTAAAAAAGGTTTCCAATGTCTTTTACTTTCTTTCTTTTTTCTTTTTTTTTTGACAAGGCATTCTGTATTCGTTTGGTTTGCAACCTTGAATTTACTAATGTAACTCTTCTTTTTAGTGTAATGAGAAAGATCTTGGCAAATCTTTAAGTATGCAGTATACAGAGAAACCAGAAGACACCTGCCACTCCACAGAGTTCAGCATCAGAAGAGAACTCAATGTGGAAGCCATTTGTTGGAAAGGGAGCTTGGTAGAATACTTTTAACACCATTATTCTGTTGCTACTTTGGTATCTCCAATTTTGGCTCTGCCATGGAAGTATATAAAATTCAATACTGTTCACATAGCATTAATATGATGAAGCACGAAGTGTATAGATTGTTCAGATTGTTGTCAAGGTTTCTGAGACACTCTAGGCAAGGCTTCTTGTTCACTTTTCAGTTGACCTGAGAAGAGCTAGGCTGCCAGATCTTAGCTCTGACAACCCAAAAGAATGGGGCAGACTACAGCCTAATGCTGTAGACAACTTTACTTCAATTTCAGTGTATTTTTATACACAAATGTCATAAAGAAAGCAATGATCCAAGGAAGGTTGTTAGAGTTCATAACCAGATAAACATGTAAATAAACGTCAATAAGCACATGGTAAATATTAACAGAGCAGCCCTTTCCCAGAACTTTCTCCAGGACAGACAAACTTAAACACAATTTCCTGGCACGTACAAAAGATTCTATCTGGGAGAACATGAAAGCAAGGCAGAAGACCATATCCAGATTCAGGGTACACTGAGAACAGTGCTCAGCACATTCTTTCTCCAGATTTGGTTCTACAGCTATGATCTGATTTGACATCCAACAAGAATAAACATGTCTTATAAGTTGAATGCAAGTGTTTGTCACAAGAGGCACACAATCACCTCCAAGAAGAATCCACGGAACAAGTGAACCTGAGGTAAAAGTTCTGCCTTGTCCTAGAGCCTCCTTCACAGTTCCCCTAGGCACTGCTCACCGTGAGTCATTCTTCTCATCATGTTCTAGCACTACTGATCACCAATTTTATTGCATAGCCATTCAAAAAAATAATAGTTAAGTGCAATTAAAATTATAATATGAGACTTGTAATATCAAAGGATATTAATTATTTCTTGATAGACTTACGAGTCCTATGTATGTGTGCATGATATATAGACTTAGTTGCATATATTCACAATAACATTTTCCTTTTGTTTTTTCTTTTAATCAAAGTTCTGAGTAATTTTATGAAAAATAATTGAATGAAGTAACTGTCTAAGGCTTTACACACTAATTCAAGAATTTAAAATTCTTGACCTATCTTATTTATATCGATACCATTTCAAAGACAAGACAAAAGATAGTTATCATGAATATGTTACCGAGCTGACTATTGGTGCTCAGGTAGGAAAAGGCTGATGCCACATACCTGGCTTGTGGCCATGTGGACTGCTGCCATTTCAGAGAAAACCATCTCAGCTCATCTTCCTTCCAGATTTACATTTGTTAGTCTCTGAGACCAAGTGTTTTATAGGAATGTGAATCATGAAGGCTTTAAGCATTTTGTATAAGACCAGTGGAAATCTCCTAGGCAACCACTGTTTTCATCCCTAAATCTTCCCCTGCTCTGAACTATTCTACTTCTTTCTAACTCATTCCTTTAATGTCAAAAGCACTTCAAGATAGTGCTTTTGAAAGGTTAGACATTCAAATATCACTTCTTCTTCCCTTGTAAATCTCCAATTATACTGACATCATAGATCATAACTGCTCCCTGATAAACTCTTCACATAGTATCGTAATATCAGTTGGTATATGTGCCTGATATTGGCTTGATTGCCAAGAAGAGCTGAGGATAGGTACATGGTTCCCATAGTTTCAAGCATCCTTTTTAGATGATCCACTGTGTGCCATGTATATGTGTTGCCGTGCTGTGAACACCATTGAGAGTCATGGATTTTGTTCTACGAAACAAGATGTTTGGCAGAGTTGATTCTGAATGTCCACTCCATATCTGTGCTTCCTTGAGCATATATCCTTTCCTTGAGCATATACCCTTTCCTTGAGGCTACAGTTGGAACACAAAACTCATTGTTCCTTCAGTCTCATTTCCCTCAGCCACAGAAGCTCACTAAAATAGAATTAAAAACACCGAGATCGTAATAGAGCATATTTCACGTACAGGAAATCTACTGCCTGATTTTTATTAGACTTTGAACAAGAGACAATTTCCATTTTGTGGTAGAGGTGAGACTATGAAACTAGGACATGATATATTAATTTAAAATATTGCCATAGTAACAGACCAGTGATTTATCCAGGTTTCAGCTTTCTCTTCCTGATTTGCTCTTTGGCTATCGCCAATGATTACCCTAGGTGGGCTTTCAGATTCTATGCCCAGAAGATCTTGTATGAGGGGGAACATAGGTTATTACCTACTTTTGTTACTCATCAAGATGTTGATTATGGAAAGAGAGAAAGGCAATGGTTCTTACTGGTGCTAGCATGTTCAGTAATAGTCTCTAAGGCATCAAATATAACTATTTGCTGAAAAATAGTATAATAATCTTTGAGATTTCAGAGAGTAGTAATAGGGAAACATTTTTATTTACTTGTCTTGTAGAAGTCCTTGTCATGTTTCCCATTGTCTCTCATTGTCTTCAAAATCCTATTTATTCTCTTAAGAGAGAAGCTAGTCTTCATAGATTTCATAGACAAAGCAAAATGATAAAATTTTCACTATATAAACTTTCATTTTAATATGCTATCACCTCTGGAGTCTCTCTGTGCTGACTAGAATGAAGTTTTAATTCATTCTTTTATGTGAGTATCAGTCACTCGCTACATGCTCCTTTGAGTACCTTTCTATGTTTAATGAGATATTCTATATGAAAGGGCTTTGTACACCAAATGTCTTCATTCGTGAGTTTTTATCACATAGACTTTAAATTATAGTTTAATTCTAATATACACAATATATATTAAATGGAGCAAAAATTGATTTGTTCAGTATTTTTACCACTCACTATTTTTTGACCATGTCTCTTCCTTAAACACTACTTTGTATTTAATTCATATTTCTTTGTTGGAAAATAAGGCAGATAAAATGTATGTTATTCTGTAAACTATCTAGCCAAGTTGGTTTTACTCTGTTCTGTGGAAGGGCAAAGAACTCAAAGAGTCCTTTGTATACCATATTTTCCTTAACTGTGAAAAGATTGCAATTTCATGGAGGAAATAAGGCTAACTTTCACAGAAAAATATGAGAAAGAATTTAAAAAGTTGCAAATCACTTCTAGACACTTGGTATCATGGGAACTGGAGCCAAGAAACATACTCAGTGTTGGGTGGTGCTGAGCTGGGCCTGCCTGAGAAGGAGGACTCACATGTACAGATGGGAGAAATGTGTGTGACTCTTTCTTTCACAAATGTCACAACAAATGGGATATGTTAAACTAAACAGATTTGCACAGCAAAGAAAATAGTGGAGAGAGGTAAAAGGTAATCTGCAGAATGGAAGAAAATATTGCAAACTGAATCCTGAAAAATGGGTATCATTAAAAATGCATAACACACACATACAATACAAGAGAAAGAAAGAAAACCAAACCAAATCAAAACAAAATCATTAATGGCTTGCAGAGATTCAGAGTGGACTGTTAGAGGAGAGCCACTTGATGGTTCCTGACTGCCCAGCTAGCTTAGACCCAAAATTACCACACAGAAACTGTATTAATTAAATCACTGCTTGGCCATTAGCTCTAGCTTCTTATTGGCTAACTCTTATATTAACTTAACCCATTTCCATTAATCTGTATATCGCCACGTGGCTGTGGCTTACTGGGAAAAGTTTCAAGCATCTTTCTCTGGCAGCTCCATGGTTTCTCTCTGATTCTTCCCTTCTTCCTCCCCTCATACAACCTAGTTTTCCCCACCTAGTTCTGTTCTTTCCTGCCATATGTTCAAAGTAGTTCTTTATTCATTAATCAATAAAGGCAACACACAGACAGAAAGACCTCCCACACTATTTCCCCTTTCTGTTTAAAAAGGAAGGCTTTAACATAGTAAAATTGCATATAACAAAACAAGTATCAAGCAAGAATTACAGTTACAATATTTATATCTATTTTATCTCTTATCATAACTAATGAAAACTATAACTATCACTACAAATTCTTCAACTCCACCAAAGACTCCAGAAGGATATAATATTATCTAAGTAAACAGGAAGTGCATTGTAAGCAACTTCCAAAGTTCTAGAAATGACAGAGACATCTTGCTGCCTGGACAATCACCCAAAGTTCTTCTGTATCATTGGGGCATACATGTTCAGCCAATAAGCCCATAATATCCAGCAGATTTTTCTAAGAAGCAGGAAATTTCAAAGACCTATATTGGCAGTTTGTCAGCCACTTCTGTGTCCTGCAGAATGTCTAGCAGACTCTTTTATGAAGCAGGAACCCTGAAGGAACGTCTCACTTTTAGGCAAGTTCAGCAGTCATTTCTCTATAGATCCTGCATGTTCAGTTCATCAAGCAGTCCAGGCAAGAGCGGTTTCTTGCCCAAATGGCTAACCAACTCCACAAGTAGCCTCTTCAATGCCCATTTTCCTCTTGAAGTAATTGGTGTTGCCAGGAGTAGATGTGTCTCATTGCCATGAAAAATTCTAAGTTTTTAAAACATTTTAAATGCCATATTCTGAAGGTCTCTGAAGGATTTGAAGAATGTTATCCATCTTAAATATATCT
Organism: Myodes glareolus; assembly: GCF_982192425.1. Taxonomy (NCBI): domain Eukaryota; kingdom Metazoa; phylum Chordata; class Mammalia; order Rodentia; family Cricetidae; genus Myodes; species Myodes glareolus. Next base: position 57,165,378 of record NC_142038.1, read on the forward strand.
CCGTACATCTAGAAAACCTAACTAATATGACTACAATCTTGACTATTATAGATGACTCCCTATTAACCTATATTTCTTAATTATACATTACATTTTAAAATGAGCTGTACAAACACAATACCTTAATCAAGAGCACAATTATTCATATAACAAAATTGACCTTAACTTTGTATCAATAAATCAAGATCCACACCAAAGCAAATTGTTCATCTCTATAGCATATCCCTTTTTAAATGTAAACAATTATAAACAATATTTGGTATGGGTGTAGTTCTGTTCATACTGCTTCCAACTGTTTATTCGGCCAAGTATTTTCTTTGTGAAGGTATTCGCAACAACCTTTTGGCAGGTTCTTGTTCCATCAAACTATGTTGGTCTGGAGGCAATCTACAGGTTCTCACCTTCTGTGGAAACAAAAGCAGAACCTCTTTTATGAAGCAACATATCCTTACACTCAAAGTTTAGAATCAAAATACCTTTATGTTGGTTTAACTTAGCAGTTCATACAATGAAATGTTTCTCTGTACTTAGCTCCTTCAAAGTCAAAAATTTCAAAGAACTCACAATAATATACACAATCCAGACTCTTTGTGAATTTTCCATCTTTAACATGACTTGTTTTTCTTTAGTTCTTTTAATCTATGACTGTCTGTACTGTGTGTCTTTAAAGATTTTGTTTTATTGTTTTAAAAAAAAACATTTAATTTTTTTATAACTCTTTTTCTTCTCTCTCCCAAGCAATGGTGTGAGAGGTCCTTCTGTCTATGTGTTGATTTTATTGGTTAATGAACAAAGAAAACTGGCTTGGCCTATAGCATGGGAGGAGGAAGGCAGAGTTAGAGGAAGCCATGGATCTGCCATCTGAGACAGATACTGGGAAGTTTAGCTGGTAAGCCACAGCCATGTGGTGATATGCAGAATAATAGAGATGGGTTATCTTAGGATATGAGTTTAGTGAGAAATATACTTAAGCTATTGGTCAAACAGTATTGCAAATAATATGGTTTTCTGAGTGGTTATTTCATGGCTGGGCAGCTGGAATGAACAAGTGACCCTTCCCCCAAGAGTGGAAATTTCTCAAAGGATCCAAGGGTGGCTAGTGGGTATGAGAGAAGATTTTCAAACCACTGACAACCTAGAAAAAGCAAATAAAACCAGGAAGGCCAGCGCTTAACACCCATTACCATGGCTGCTATTAAAATGGTGAACAATGACAAGTATTGATAAGGAGCCATGTTCATTGTTTGTACATGGAATGTTAATTAGTACAGGCATTATAAAAACTATGCTTTGTCCTTTAAAAATTGGGAATATAACTATTATATGATAAACCATCCCACTACTGTGTTTGATTCCAACTGAAATGAATTCAATGTCTCAGAGATATGTTCTTTGCAGAATTGCTCCCATTAGCACAGATGCAATTAGCCTAAATATTTATTGACAAATGAATGGATAAAGGAAGTGTGATTGTTCATAACAGTACTAGTCAACTGTTATAAAATAAGAAAGTTGCTGGGCAGTGGTGGTGCACACCTTTAATCCCAGCACTCAGGAGGCAGAGGCAGGCAGATCTCTGTGACTTCGAGGCCAGTCTGGTCTATAAGAACTAGTTCCAGGACAGGCTCCAAAACTACAGTAAAACCCTGTCTCAAAAAACAAAGCAAAACAAGAACAACAAAAAGAAATTCTGTCATTTATAACACAGGTGAACCTGGGTGACACTGTGGCAAACAGAATAAGACAAATGGAAAGGTGTGGTGTTTGGAAAGAAAATGGCCCCAGAGTATAACCATTAGAAGGTGCCTTTGTTTCAGTAGGTGTGGTCCTGTTGGTGGAAGTGTGCCACTGTGGAGGAGGGCTTTGATGTTTCATATATGTTCAGGCCACACCCTATGAGGCAGACCACACCCTGTTTCCTTCTGATTGAGATGTAGCTAGCAACATATAATTAAAAAAATATAATCAAAAAATTATGTTTTTCTTTTCCAAGACTTGCTGTGAGCATGGTGTCTCCTTACAGCAATAAAGACCCTAACTAAGACAAAAGGTAAGTGTCTATGACCTTACTCTTGGATTGGGTCTGCAAAAGTTGAATTGATAAGCAGACACAGATGAGTATTGATTATGATGGTTGAAAGAGGCAGTGGGGTGACACTGGAAAAAGAAACAAATTTCCACCTTGATGGGATGTGTCCAAGACATCTATTTTACAGAAGAGTGGTTATAATTAATAGTGGTGTATTTTATTTTTACGAATCACTAAGAATCATCCTTTTTTTTTAAAGCACCAGTATTATCATCCTCAATTCATAGACAAAGAAAGCGAGGTCCACAAAGCTGAGCAAATGCATCTGCCCACACCTTCAGCAACAGTTTCGTTTTTTTCCCCACATGGATAACAGAACTGAAAACTAAACACATATTTTAAATGTGTAATTATTTTATCTTTTGTGTATGAATGTTTTGCCTGCATGGGTGTATGTGTATCTCATGCGAGCTTGGAACCCATGAAATTCAGAAGATGAAGTCCGATGCTCTGGAACTGAAGTTGCAGACGGTTGTGAGCTGCCATGTGTGTGTGCTGGGAGTCAAGCCTGTGTCCTCTGGAAGAGCAGCCAGTGCTTTTATACATGGGGGCGTATTTTCCCCGAGTCCTACCTCCATATTCTGTCACTGTGAATGCAGTTTTGGAATACAGGCCAGAACCTGAGCACTGCTTCAAGCTGCTTCTCTGCCCATCTGGGACCTAGCCCACCTCATCCCTCTCATCGCTGAAGGCAGTGGTTTCAGCCCTTTGATGACCCCTGCCCTGTCCACAGTTTCCCTGTCTCCTACAGGTGCTCAGTGGCTTCACTGCCCAAGGAGGCTTATAATCCTCAGAACACGGGTGTTGTGGTCAGTTCTCCTGTTGTAATGTGATTTTTTTTTCTCAAGTTAGGATGGGCAGTATTCTGAAGCTCACCGTTTCAAAGAGGTGAGACGAGTTCAAGGGAAGGAGGCCAGGTGGTTAAAATAATCTTCCTATTTTTTACACCACACTGGGTGGGACTGATGGTCTTCCTCTTCAAATTCCGGGATGTGAGCCAAGAGGGGTACCTGTAGAATTCCCTCTGCTTTGCTAGTACCTCCCTAAGCTGAGCACTGACACAGATATTTGCCATTTAGGTCTATGACACCACCACAACCTGCCCTTGTTCCAATCTACTAGAACCATATGGATTTCCAGTTTCCACATCTTTCATGTTTTAGGAAAGCAGCGTAGTGTGCTTGCTGTGGATGTTTCACTAAGAATCCCATATAGGGTCTGCAGTAGCAGTGATGATCATACATTTCTTCTTGCATCATAGCTGTGTGAAACAAAACCAAGCACATCTTTTTCCTTTGGCAAAAATATTTAAATTTTTCTTATATATCTAATATTTTAAATATAATTTGATACTTCTCCACTCTTTCCTCCCTCCCTCCAAACCCTGCCACACTCCTTTCTATTCTCTTTCAAATTCATGGCTTCTTTCTCATTGATTTTTATTACATGCATATATGTATATGTATATTTTTAAATACAACTTGCTGAATCTATAGGATATTATTTGTATGTATGTTTTCAGGGCTGATCATTCGGTATTGGGTAACCAGCTTGTGTTCTCTTCCCTGGGAAGGACTGTTTCTCCCACTCTCAGCATTCCTTAGTTGTCTGTAGGCTTTGTGTGTGTGTGTATGTGCGTGTGCGTGTGTGTATGTATGTTGTGTGTTTGTGTGCAGAACTGAGGCCTCCTGTCTTTTTTTCTTAGGCTTTGGGAGCCTGCCACCCAGCTCCAAAATAAATACACAGAGACTTATTTTTACTTGTGAATGCCTGGCCTTAGCTTGTCTTGTTTCAAGCCAACCTTTCTAACTTAAATTATTCCATTTCTCTTTAACTATGTTTTGCCTGTGGGCTTTATACCTCTATTTATTCTATATATTTTTCTTCCCTTTTTACTCTGTGGCTGATTGGGTGGTTGGGTGACTAGCCGCTGGTATCCTCCTCTCTTTTTCCTTTTCTTGCTCCACCTCTTCTTCTCTTCTTCCTTCAAGCTTACATTTCTCCTCTTATTTATTCTTTTTGCCTGGCAGCTCCACCTATTCTTCTCCTGCCTAGTTATTTCCCATTTAGCTCTTTATTAGACCAATCAGTTGTTTTAGACAGTCAAAGTAACATAGCTTTACAAAGTTAAGCAAATGCATAAAAGAATGCAACACATCTTTGCATCATTAAATATTCCACAGCATAAATAAATGTAACACATCATAAACTAATATTCCAAAACAGTGAGACTATATGGAAAAAACTTCTAACATTTCTAGGAGACAATATCACAGCAAACTCGTTGGTCCCTGGCTCTTGAAATCTTCCCACCCCCTCTTCTGCAATGTTCCTGGAGCCTTAGGTCCTGGAGTCTTTTTGGAAATGTATCCTTTGGGACTAACAACCTCATTCTTTGAAAAGAGAAGTTTTCTTGGTGAGGGTGAGGACTACACACATCTGTGAGTATAAGAACAAACACTCAGAATGTAGTTAGTGACTATGCCGCATTCATAAAGCAGCGATTGTAGGTTCTCCTTCATGTTCCATGACTTCATTGGTCCTAGGTAGTTGCCTAGGTCTCCAAGCACCAGGGCATCAGTCATGGTTTTCATCTTCTTGAGTGGATCTTAAACAAAATTTTAGATTTTTGGTTGCCACCAAGGTATGCATATTACTACTGTCACAACTGGGTTGTTTCTTCCCTCCCTTGAAAGTTTGCATGGTACCTTCTGGTACCACAAAAGATGGTCCTCACATAGGTGACATTTAATTCAGTTCCAAATCAGATGAATCTCGGCCCTCTTTCTCCATGTTGTGGGTTTTGAGAAAGCAGCATACTGTTGTGGGAATTCATTCTGCCGATAGATTTGGGGTACTGGCCTTCAGGTCTGGCTTCTTGTCTGCGGACATGGTATCTTATAAGAAAGAGGAAGGCGGCCACTCTCTCTCTTGCTCTCGAGCTGGCTTGAATGCTAGGAGCAGAGCAGGCAGCTTGCTTTTGGTGCTCATTTTCTTTGGGCACAACAGCTGTGGTGACATCTAACCTGTCCTGTATCAGTGAGTGTTTACCCTGTTATACATCTAAATAAATTCTTTAGAATCTCTCCCACGGTGTAGCGAGAATCCACTAGAGCCTGGGAGTGACCACCTCCCTCTTTCCTTTGATCAGATTACTTGAATGCTATTGCTCACCTTTCTGTTGTTCTCTCAAACCTTCTACCCTGGCAATGATTGCTTTAATTTCCTGGTTTCTGAAGTAACTCCAGGATATGTACTCACATCTGAAGACTGAAGCTGGGAATTTCCATTGAGCGAGAACTTGCAACATTTGACTTGATGCATCTGAGTCACCACACACAATATGATCCTTTCTAATTTCATCCATTTGCCCACAAAGTTGATTTCATTTTTCTTCACATTTAATAGTGTTCCATAGTGTATATGTATCACATTTTCATTATTCATTTGCAAGAAATTTAGGTTTGTTATTCCCTAGCTATCATGAATAGAGAAACAATACACATGACTGAGCAAGTATCTGTGGAGAAGAATGGTGGGGCCTTCAGGTATATGCTAAGGAGTGGTATAGCTGAACCACAGTGGGGTTTATTTTTAGCCCTTTGAGAACTCTCCACTTGATTTCTATAGTGGCTGCGCCAGTTCGCAATCCCACCAACAGTGAATGGATATCCTCCCTGTATTTGTTGCTGTTACTTTTGTTAATCTTTGGCATTCTGACTGGGTAAAATTAAATATCAAATTGTTTTGATTTGCATTTCCCTAATTATTAAGAATGATAAACATTTTTAAGGTATTTCTTAGACATTTTATTTTTTCTTTTGACAACACTCTGCTCAAGACCATTTTTTGAATGGTTTATGTATTTTTTGACTTTCTTTTTTTTGATTTTCTACTTTTTATGCATTTAAATATTAAACTTCTTTCAGATGTATAGCTGGTAAATATTATTTCTGTGGGCTTTCTTCACCCAGTTGATTTTGCAGGTTTTTAGTCTTATGAAGTCCCACTTTTTAATTGTTGGTCTTCTTGGGAAAATTAGGTCTTATTTAGGAAGCCCTTTCCTATACCTACATCTTGTAGGGTACTGCCAATGTTTTCTTCTGGTAGTTTCAGTGTTTCATGCATACATTTGGAGTTAGTTTTTTTGTGCAAGGTGATAAATACAGTATAATTTCATTCAACTGCATGTGGACACCCAGTTTTTCCAGTTGCATTTATTGAAGATGCTTTCTTTTTTTCTTGCTATTTTTGGGTTTTTTGGGGGCATCTTTGTCAAACATTAAATGGCTGAAGCAATGTGTACCCCTATTTCAGTCTTAAGTTTTGTTCCATTGATCTACATTTCATTTCTATTTTTGTATTAGTACTATGTTGTTCTTATTACTATGACTTGATATTATATCCTTTTAAAAAATATTTGAAATTTTTTGTTTATCTTTAATGTCATATTCTGTGGGATCAGTTCTCAAACTGGATATCATATTCTAAAACAAAAACAAAGGCTGAGGCGCTCTTCCCAGAGAGCTGAGTGGGTGCTAGCCTGGGCAGCCTGCCTGCCTGTCCAGGAAGGGAGCACAGCCCTTCCCCCCTCAGCTTCTGCAGCAGGGTCTTCGGTGTTCCAAGGGACCCCTCCCCTCCCCCCACTGCTGCGGGCCCTTTGTCTCCTGGGTCCTGGGAAGACCACCTAGCCCTGTTGCCCTGCTGAGGAGTTCTTCCCAGAGAGGTGAGTGGGTCTCACCTGGGCAGCCTGCCTGCCCAGGAAGAGAGCACAGCCCCCCCCTCCCAGCTTCTGCAGCAGGGTCTTCGGTGTTCCAAGGGACCCCTCCCCTCCCCCCCACTGCTGCAGGCCCTTTGTCTCCCGGGTCCTGGGAAGACCAGCTAGCCCTGTTGCATTGCTGAGGAGTTCTTCCCAGAGAGGGCTGAGGAGCTCTATCCAGAGAGTGCTGTGAAGTCCTACCCAGAGAGTGCTGAGGAGATCTATCCAGAAAGTGCTGAGGAGTTTCATCCAGAGTGGGGGAGATGGGCAGGCGCCAATGCAAGAATTCCTCCAATAACCTGAAAGGCAACATGACATCGCCAAAATCCAGGGAGCTCGAAACTAGAAGAATTGAACACCCTACTCCAGAAGAAATAGAAGAAATCGACTCTAAGCGCTTCTTTATGAAAATAATAGAGGAACTTAAACAGGAGGTGAAAATCTGCCGTAAAGAAATGGAAGATAAGTATAACAAAAAATTGAGGAAATGAGTAAAGAAATGGAAGAGAAATATACCAAAAAGTTTGAAAAAATGAGTAACTCCGTAAATGAAATTCTGGGAAACCAAGAAAAAACAATCAAACAGGTAATAGAAACAGTTCAAGATTTGAAAACTGAAATGGAGTCAATGAAGAAATCACAAACCGAGGGCCGGCTGGCTATGGAAAATCTGGGTAAACGAACAGAGACTTCAGAAACAAGCTTAACCAATAGAATACAAGAGATAGAAGAAAGAATCTCAGACTCTGAAGACACCATAGAGAAATTAAACATTCTGACCAAAGAAAACAGCAATCCAACAAATTCTCATCACAAAACATTCAGGAACTGTGGGACACAATAAAAACACCAAATATAAGAATAATAGGAGTAGAAGAAGGAGAAGAATTGCATTTCAAAGGTCCAGAAAATATACTCAACAAAATTATAGAAGAAAACTTTCCCATCCTAAAGAACGATATTCCTATGAAGGTTCAAGAAGCATACAGAACACCGAATAGACTGGATCAGAAAAAAACATCCCCTCGCCATATAATAATCAAAACACAAAACATAAATATTAAAGAAAAAATTTTAAGAGCTGCAAAGGAAAAAGGTCAAGTAACTTATAAAGGTAAACCTATCAGGCTTACACCGGATTTCTCTATGGAAACCATGAAAGCCAGAAGATCCTGGATAGAGGTACTGCAGAAACTAAGAGACCATGGATGCAAACCCAGACTACTATACCCAGCCAAGCTATTGTTCACTATCAACGGAGAAAACAAAATATTCCAGGATAAAAACAAATTTAAACAATACATAGCTACTAATCCAGCCTTACAGAGAATATTAGAAGGAAAATCACTACCGAAGGAATCCAACATTCCCAACACGGCCTACAATAACTCGAACATCTAGCGACCATTCACAAGCACAAAATCAAAGAAGAAAAACACATACACTCTACTACCTAAAAAAAAAAAAATGACCAGAGTCAACAACCACTGGTCATTAATATCACTTAATATCAATGGACTCAATTCACCTATAAAGAGGCACAGACTTAGAGATTGGATACGAAAACAGGATCCAACATTCTGCTGTTTACAAGAAACACACCTCAACCACAAAGACAGACACCTACTCAGAGTAAAGGGTTGGGAAAAGGTTTTCCAAGCAAATGGACCTAAGAAACAAGCGGGCATGGCCATTCTAATATCTAACAAAATCGACTTCAAACTAAAATCAATCAGAAGAAATGGAGATGGACATTTCATACTCATAACTGGAACAATTCATCAGGAGGAAGTCTCAATCCTGAATATCTATGCTCCTAATATAAAGGCACCCACATATGTAAAAGAAACTCTTCTAGAACTCAAGGCAGTCATCAAACCACACACACTAATAGTAGGAGACTTCAACACTCCTCTTTCACCAATGGACAGGTCAATCAGACAGAAACTAAACAGAGAATTGAGAGATTTATTGGAGGAATTGAATCAAATGGACTTAACAGACATCTATAGAACACTCCACCCAAATAGGAAAGAATATACCTTTTTCTCTGCAGCTCATGGAACCTTCTCGAAAATTGACCACATACTCGGTAACAAAGCAAACTTCCACAGATACAAAAAAATATTAGTAACTACCTGTGTCTTGTCAGATCACCATGGACTAAAATTAGAATTCAACAACAATGCTTCCCCCAGGAAGCCAACAAACTCATGGAAACTGAACAGTCAACTACTAAATCACCCCTGGGTCAAGGAAGAAATAAAGAAAGAAATTAAACTCTTCCTTGAATTTAATGAAAACAAAGACACAACATACTCAAACCTATGGGACACTATGAAAGCAGTGGTAAGAGGAAAGTTCATAGCACTAAGTGCCCAATTAAAGAAAGCAGAGAAAGCACACATTGGAGACTTAACAGCACACTTGAAAGATCTAGAAAAAAAAGAAGCTGATTCACCCAGGAGGTCTAGAAGACTGGAAATAATCAAACTGAGGGCTGAAATCAGCAAAATAGAAACAGAGAAAACAATCCAAAGAATCAATGAATCAAAAAGCTGGTTCTTGGAGAAAATCAACAAGATTGACAAACCCCTATCCAAATTAATCAAACGGCAGAGAGAGAACATGCAAATTAATAAGATCAGAAATGAAAAAGGGGACATAACCACAGACACAGAGGAAATTCAGAGAATCATTAGATCTTACTATGAAAGTTTATATGCCACAAAGTTGGAAAATGTAAAAGAAATGGACATTTTTTTAGATAAGTACCATATACCAAAGTTTAACCAAGAACAGGTGAACAATCTAAATAGACCTGTTAGTCGCGAAGAATTAGAAGCTGTTATCAAAAATCTCCCTACCAAAAAAAAGCCCAGGACCAGATGGTTTCAATGCAGAATTCTACCAGAACTTCCAGGAAGAGCTAATACCTATACTCCTTAACGTATTCCGCAATATAGAAACAGAAGAGTCATTGCCTAACTCCTTTTATGAAGCCACAGTTACCCTAATACCAAAACCACACAAAGACACAACCAAGAAAGAGAATTACATGTCAATCTCACTCATGAACATCGACGCGAAAATTCTCAATAAAATACTGGCAAACCGAATCCAAGAGCACATTAGAAAAATTATCCATTATGATCAAGTCGGCTTCATTCCAGAGATGCAGGGCTGGTTCAACATACGCAAATCTATCAATGTAATCCATCATATAAATAAACTGAAAGAAAAAACCATATGATCATCTCACTAGATGCTGAAAAAGCATTTGACAAAATTCAACACCCATTTATGATAAAGGTATTGGAGAGACTGGGGATACAAGGATCATACCTAAATATAATAAAAGCAATATACAGCAAGCCGACAGCTAACATCAAACTGAATGGAGAGAAACTCAAAGCCTTTCCACTAAAATCAGGAATGCGACAAAGCTGTCCACTCTCTCCATACCTCTTCAATATAGTGCTTGAAGTTCTAGCAATAGCAATAAGACAACATAAGGAGATCAAGGGGATTCGTATTGGAAAGGATGAAGTTAAACTTTCGTTATTTGCTGACAATATGATAGTTTACATAAGTGACCCCAAAATCTCTACCAAAGAACTCCTACAGCTGATAAACACCTTTAGTAACGTGGCAGGATACAAGATCAACTCCAAAAAATCAGTGGCCCTCCTATACACAAAGGATAAAGAAGCAGAGAGGGAAATCAGAGAAACATCACCTTTCATGATAGCCACAAATAGCATAAAATATCTTGGGGTTACTCTAACCAAGGAAGTGAAAGACCTATTTGACAAAAACTTTAAGTCTTTGAAGAAAGAAATTGAGGAGGATACCAGAAAATGGAAAGACCTCCCCTGCTCTTGGATTGGGAGAATCAACATAGTAAAAATGGCAATTCTACCAAAAGCAATCTATAGATTCAATGCAATCCCCATCAAAATCCCATCAAACTTCTTCACAGACCTTGAGAGAACAATAATCAAGTTTATATTGCAAAACAAAAAACCCAGGATAGCCAAAACAATCTTATACAATAAAGGAACTTCTGGAGGCATTACCATCCCTGACTTCAAACTCTATTATAGAGCTACAGTATTGAAAACAGCTTGGTATTGGCATAAGAACAGAGAAGTTGACCTATGGAATCGAATAGAAGACCCAGATATTAACCCACAAACTTATGAACACCTAATTTTCGACAAGGGAGCTAAAGGTATACAATGGAAGAAGGAAAGCATCTTTAACAAATGGTGCTGGCATAACTGGATGTCAACCTGTAAAAAAATGAAAGTAGATCCATATCTATCACCATGCACAAAAATCAAGTCCAAATGGATTAAAGACATCAACATTAATCTGTCCACTTTGAACCTGATAGAAGAGAAAGTGGGAAGTAGTCTACAAGATATAGGCACAGGAGGCCTCTTCCTAAGTAGGACCCCAGCAGCACAGACAATAAGAGAAACAATGAATAAATGGGATCTACTGAAACTGAGAAGCTTCTGTAAAGCAAAGGACACTGTCAGTAAGACAAAAAGGCTGCCTTCTGACTGGGAGAAGATCTTCACCAACCCCTCATCAGACAAAGGTCTGATCTCCAAAATATACAAAGAACTCAAGAAACTAGGCACTAAAACTGTAATTAACCCAATTAAAAAATGGGGTACTGAACTTAACAGAGAATTCACAACAGATGAACTTCGAATGGCCAGAAGACATTTAAGGTCATGCTCAACCTCCTTAGCGATCAGGGAAATGCAAATCAAAACCACTTTGAGATACCATCTTATACCTGTCAGAATAGCTAAAGTCAAAAACACCAATGATAGCCTATGCTAGAGAGGATGTGGGGTAAGGGGAACACTCATCCATTGTTGGTGGGAATGCAAACTCGTGCAGCCACTGTGGAAATCAGTGTGGCGGTTTCTCAGGAAACTGGGAGTCAATCTCCCTCAGGACCCAGCAATTCCACTCTTGGGAATATACCCTAAAGATTCCCTAACATACTACAAAAGCATTTGTTCTACTATGTTCATAGCAGCACTATTTGTAATAGCCAGAACCTGGAAACAGCCTAGGTGCCCCTCAATAGAAGAATGGTTAAAAAAGGTGTGGAACATATACACATTAGAGTTTTACTCAGCGGTAAAAAACAATGACATCTTGAATTTTGCATGCAAATGGATGGAAATAGAAAACGCTTTACTGAGTGAGGTAAGCCAGACCCAAAAAGAGGAACACGGTATGTATTCACTCATAAGTGGATTCTAACCATAATTAAAGGTCTTTGAGCCTATTATTCGTGATCCTAGAGAAGCTAAATAAGAAGATGAACCTGATGAAGATTATTTAGCTATCCACCAGGAGGTAGGAAATAGACAAGAGTCCCAGGTAACCTCGGGTGCATGGGGGGTGGGAGGGTTGATGGAAGGGGAGAGGGTTAGAGAGAAGGGAGTAGGGGAGGAATGGGGAAAGCTCGGTGGCCTGGGATGGGGGGAGGGAGGAAGGATGAATATGGGATCAGGGAAGAATATATTTCAACTAAGGGAGTCATTTTAGGGTTTACAGGAGACTTGATTATATATGGGATCCCAGGTCCAAGGAGAGATCCCCCAGATTGTTCTCTGGACAGAGGAGAGGGTGCCTGAATCGGCTGTGACCCATAACCATACTGATGTATATTTTGCTTATCACCATAGATCCTTCATCTGGCGAAGGACGGCGATAAAGTCGGAGACCCACATTGGAGCACCAGACTGAGTCCCCCGAGGTCCAAATGAGGAGCAGAAGGAGGAAGAACATGAAAAATGAAATCAGTACTGCGAGGGATGCTATCACCCACTGATACAAGGAAACGGATCTAATGAGAGTTTACCAAGGCCAGTTGGACTGGGTCTGAACGAGGACGTGATCTAACCAGATTCTCGGAATTTGGCCGGATTCTCTGAATGTGGCTGGCCCGAAGTCTTTCTGAAAAGCCATTGACTATGATACTGGGACCTGTTTCCTCTGCATATTCTGGATTTTGGGGATCCAGTCTGTTTGGATACTCACCTTCCTGGACCTGGAGGGAGGGGGGAGGAACTTGAACTTCCCACAGGGTAGGAAACCCTGAGTGCCCTAAGGGATGAAGAGGGAGGAGGAGAGGGAGTGGGGGGAGTGGGAGGGTGTTGGGAAGAGGGGCGGAAATGGAAACTTTTATAATTTAATAAAATTTACTTTCAAAAAAAATAAATAAAACAAAAACAAATTATGCCATTTAAAATATTTCCCCTTTTATTGAAAGTGAATTATTTTTTCATACAATACATCCCAATTACAACCCCATCCAATACTCCTAATTTTTCCACACCTTTCCCCCATCCAGATCTACTAATTCCATTTCTGCCTCTCATTAGAAAAGAACAGGCTTCTAAGAGATAACAACAAAATATAACAAAGTGAAGTATAATAAGATAAAAGGAAAACCATCACATCAGCGTTGGACAAGGCTACCCAACAGAAGGAAAGAACCCAAAATAAGACACAGAAACCCACTTGCTCACATACTCAAGAGTCCCATAAAAATACTAATTTTGGAAACTCTGTCTCAACAAACAAACAAACAAAACAGTTAATCAACAAACAAATAAAAAACTCCACTAACTTGGAAATTGTAATTTATATTCAGAGGACCTGGTACCAACCCATATAGGCTTTGTGATGGCTGCTTTAGTTTCTTTGAGTTCATATGAACTTTGTTCAGTTGATTAAGAAGGCCTTGTTCTCCTGGTATTTTATCCCTTCTGGCGTTTACACTCTTTCTGCCTCCTCTTCCATGGGGTTCCCTGAGCTCTGAGGGGAAGGATTTGTAGAGACATCCCATTTAGAACCGAGTGTTCCAAAGTCTCTTTCGCTCTGTGTAATGTTTGACTGTATTTGTTTCCATCTGCAGCTGGAGGAAGCCTCTCTGATGATGGCTAAATAAGGCACTGTTCTGTGAGTATAGCAGAAGAGCATTAGTATGACTCTGTAATGCAGCTTAAGATCCAAAATGGTAATTACTTCAGTATTGTTCTTTTTGCTCTGGATTGTTTTGGCAATCTGATGTCTTTTGAGGCTTGGTTTCATATGAATTTTAGGATGGTTTTTGTCTTTATATGAAGAATACAATTAGGGATTTTGACTTGCATTATTTTGAATCTATAAGCAGTTTTTTGATAAAACTGTCATTTTTTTACAGTATTAATTTTACCAATCCATGAGAACAGGATGTGCTATTTTGTCCTCTAGTCTCTCTCTCTCCCTACCCTCCATTCCCTTTCTCTCCATCCTTTCTTCGGAGGTTAAAGAGGTTTTTTTTTTAATATGTATAGAGAGAGGTCTATCACTTCCATGGTTAGGTTTATTCATAGATATTTTATTTTCTTTGAGGCTATTATGAATAGGAGTGTGTCCGTGATCATCTTTTATGTATGTTTGTTGTTGTATTCAGATCTATCTCTTGAATCCCAGAACTAGCATGTACCTTGCAGTGAACACTCCATTGGAACATCCTAGAAACACCTCAAACTCAACACACCCAAACTGAAACTTATACTCCAAAAATATGTGGCTTTCAGGTTTTTTCCCCTCTAAATGGTAAAACCATCTACCCAGTTATCTGAAGTAGAAAGCCTGAGAAGTTACCCTGACTCTCTGTTAATGCTTTCATCATCCCCCCACCCAAGCTGAGACCAAGCCCTCTGTGATGACTATGCTTGGTTGTCAACTTGACTATGTCTGGAATAAATGAAGATTAAAAAATAGAGGGCACATCAGTGAAGGATATTGAGGTGGGAAGACACACAACTTTGATCCAGATCTTGGGATCTTGAGGCAGGGAGACACATGTTCTGGAAGTCATGTAAGCACGTGGAAGAAGGAAGCACTTTGCTCTTTGCTTGCTTCTTCTCACCTTGCTAATGAGTCCATTTCTTTACTGGCATTAGAGTTTACTTCTTTGGGATTCCAGAGTATACCATAGACCAGCTGAGACAGCCAAACTCATGGACTAAGCAACTTCTGGGTTCTAGGATTTTCCGTTCAAAGGTAGTCATTGTGGGATTAGGTGGACCGCAGCATGTAAGTCATTCTAATAAATCCTCTTTATAACTCTATTCCTGAATAGTACCCAATTTGAGTAAAATGACACGGAGATAGATAGATAGATAGATAGATAGATAGATAGATAGATAGATAGATAGATAGATAGAGTCATTTTGTAAGTTCTGCTACCCTAGAGAACCTTGACTAATATACTCTCTTTCCTTTTCTTCAGTTACTCAAAGCCATTCACTATTTGCTCTCTCAAGGCAACAACATAATACAAGATACCATCTTCTTTATTTGTCATATGTTACCATTTTACCCTTCACCTTGAAGCTCACGGTATAATAAAATCTGAAGTAACAGTCATTACTTTTTTTACATATCTAAATTATATCCATCAGTCTAAATGTGTTCAGTTTCTGTGTGGTCACTTAACTTTGATCTCCATACTTGTTTTAATCTCCTTGCTATGTTGCTTTTCATATCCAAGCTTTATAAACACAGTTCACGACTAAGGACAAGTACATCACAATTAAGATTTTACCACCAACTTTCTTTAATTTCACCAATGAGATTGCCATCTGTCTTGCTATTTTAATTCCTACATGGTATTAATTAGTGAGGATTCAGAAGTACTAGACATGAACATTCATTATATGGCTAGGGTCAAGACACTTAACATCCCTGGGTTCTGAGTTCAGTTTACCCATCAGTATAGGAAGATATGATGGCATCTGTCTCAAAGGACTATCAGAAAGACTAATCCAGATGAAGCACTTATGTAAATGCTTGACACAAGACAAACTTTGTGGGCTTTTCCCTCTATTATTTCATTTGATACATCTCTCTTTCTCTGCTTTCCCCAAGATCATAGCTTATGCTCACCCCTTAGTGTCATTCCTCTGATACTGGGACCATTCACTCTGGCACGCCCTCCATCCTTTCAGGCTAGCCTCACAATTGTACCCAAAATGTTAACTTCAGAATTTTCATTATAGAAATGAGGGAGTTCAGGTATGGAAAGATCACAAGGGTCTCTATTATTTAATACAGTACAAGCCAGGGAAATAACTTTGTGGTAGATGGTTTGCTATGCTCGGCATGTGTGAGGTCCTGGGTGCACCATCTCCAGAAGAGAGAGTGGAGCAGGGTGGGGAAAAAAAGGAAGGAGGAGAAGAGGAAAGAAGAAAAGAGGAGAGGAAAAAGAAGAAAGAAAGAGAAAGACGAAAAGACCAAAGTTCAGAAGTTGAAAATAGTTCGTTTCAGACTCTTTTTATCTCTTGGGAGAGATTTTATTTTCGTTGTGGTATAGGGATCACTTTGCATCCCTGCATGAAGCATAATTTCTACACAATAGGAAAACATGGGGTCAAATTGTGGTTCCACCTTATCATATAGAGTTTACACCATTAATAGGACTCCCTAAAGTAACCTATAGAAACTTTCTCTAGGAAGACCATGATTTCCATCTTCCTTCCAGACAACTTTTTCTTCTTTTTTGCTTCAATAACCATATATAGCCATCATACATCATGACCACACTGATGTTACTACCACACTGTAGTGCAACTAGTTTACATTTTTTAATGTTTTTCCTCCAAGCCTTAGCTACAAGTCTGTGAGCTCTGAGGAGGGTAAAATGTCTTATTAGTCTTTAGAACCCAGAGCCCAGCTTGGGGCCTGTCTCACAGAAAATAAAATGTGTATTGAATTAGTAGACATATGCTCTAACTTGGTCAAAGCACAAAATAGTTGAACTATGCAAAACTGCAGGAGAATGTTATAGATGATGCTAAATAAACCAAAACAAAAAGTCTAGATCAGATGATTTTTATGAAAGAACGCTCTTAGTTGCAACTGAAATCAAGTAACTAATGGTGGCTTCGTTTTAAATGGCGACTTATATTTATTGTTTTACAAGAAGTTCATAGGTAGGTAGCTTGTGGGCCAAAGAAGATATGCCAAGGGCCACCTTGAAATTAAAAAAATAATATCTCTCTCTCTCTCTCTCTCTCTCTCTCTCTCTCTGTGTGTGTGTGTGTGTGTGTGTTACTGTTAACTGAGCCCAAGGCCTTCACTATATAAAGATGCTTAGTAAAATATCCTACCACTGAGCTACGTGCCCAGCAAAGTTTTGCTTTTCTCCTCTGTGTGCTGTAGTCTACTGATGAGCTTTCACGCTCCTAAACTCCATGAAATTTCCTCCTCATACTGCATGTCTATGATTTTCCTGTCTCCTGGTGAGAACTGATGCTGAGTGCCTTATACTCCTCCTCAGCTGGCACCACAAATTCAATACATCCTGCTCGTCACTCACTCCTTGGTCA
Organism: Myodes glareolus; assembly: GCF_982192425.1. NCBI lineage: Eukaryota > Metazoa > Chordata > Mammalia > Rodentia > Cricetidae > Myodes > Myodes glareolus. Next base: position 57,182,644 of record NC_142038.1, read on the forward strand.
TCATGTAAATCAAATTGACTCAAGATTTTGCACACATCCAGACTACAGGAGTCCTCGTGGAAGCCAGTGGTGTCCTTTGATGGAATGCAGGTGTCAGGGCTTGAGAAGTGTACCTGCTTGGTCACTCAGCAAACTAACTCAAACCCCCTTTCACTTCCTTGCTTCTCTGTGGATGTACTGCATATGTCTAGTATGAATGTATCTGTAGTGTGTTCTTCAGAGGCCTACTTTTCTGATGTCAACATTTCTATAGTTTTCTCTGGATTTCAGTTCAGAGTATTTAATTCAGAAATGCATTTATGACAGACAGCTGGGTAACATTCATCACTGTATTTCACTTCCAAGTCAAAGAGATTGAGGGGAGATATCATTACTGTTTGGGTGGTGGTGGATCATAGACATGGTTTATTTCTATCATAAATTATTTGTTTTTTAAACATGTATAAATTCCTAGGGGAAACTAAGGAGTACTTTAAACGCCTTTCAAATAAAGATGTTAATGTTCTAGAATAAAGCCTGCCTTGGTTTCTATATCTGAGAGTCTCTTTCAGGGATGTTCCATTTAATTTAAGTTTTTCATTTATATCAGTCAATGGTGCAAAAATTGAATATAAGTGCCTTCAAAAATTCCCCTCTTTCTCTTGGCACATATTTTGTAGAGGACAGGTCTGTTGGTCTCACATCTGTGATTCCCTGACAGCCTCAGTAGGGAGGATATGTGAGACTTTCATTAAAAAAAAAAAGAGGAAGTGGGGTTAGCGTAGACAATCTGTCAATGAGCAGAAAAGTGATTCATGACTCCTGCCAGAATTTAGTTTTCTATAATATTTAACAGCTGAAATCAATATGGATGTGAAGTTTCCATGTAGAGAAAAATCCCTAACCACATTAGCACAGGAATCTCACACAATTAGGTATCCTCTAGCCCATCATGATACCCACAAATAATCGATGGTGAAGACTCACAAAACATGTACGGTTTACCGAATCTTAAAGATAAATGAACTTGAACTAGGTGTGGTGGTGTACATTTGTAATCTCAGCACTTGGGAAGTGAAGAATGGAGGACCTGAGTTCAGGTCCAGCCTGGGCTATAAAGGAGACTCTCTCAGAACTAACACATATTAATGATGCTGCATGAACTAAGGAAAGGAATTATATGCCATAACTTGCCAGTACTCATATGGATTGACCTCCATGTACAGAGTTAGGCAACTGTCACACTTAAAGGATCATGGAACAATCAAGCTGTAATTCAATCATAAACAATCAATTATTTATTTTGTAACCCACTAGAAAAAAATGGACACGAAGTAGAAGACAGCCCATTTCCTATAAATGATGCCATAATCTATCTCCAAGCTTCTGAAAGCATTACAACAGAATAGAAGCCAACAGTGAGTGTCTGAAAGCAGCATCAACAATGACCTGGGCCAGACGCACTGGAGAACCAGGGTTCTCCTGATGTTGACAGAAGAGCTTTTCTGAATAAACAGTCTTTGGTAATCAAAAACACTAAGACGTATAGGCACCATAGATTCACTGATTTTTCAGATGGCTACTTTTTAGAAAGTCTCTCCATGTAGCCATCAACACATCACCAAAGTTAAACAGGTAATGACATCTTTTTGTGGCTCTGCTGTCACTTTGGTTAAGCAAGAGAACAGGAAAAGAACTAGTGACATTTGTCCATCATCCATCAGGGCAGACAAGAGGTGGACACAGAAAGAAAGAAAGAAAGAAAGAAAGAAAGAAAGAAAGAAAGAAAGAAAGAAAGAAAGAAATGTTTCTTTTAAAAATATACTGTAAATTAAGTGGCAGATGGGTTGTTACTTACTGTCTTCTGGCTTTTTGCAAAATTTCCTGAGATTTCTTGGATCTGGCGTCTTCTCCTATCTAAGCGTTCTGAAGTAGATATAATTATTCACAAATGTTGGCATGAGGAGAAAAGAACTATTCACTAAAATGGCAATTGCCTCTAAATTTAAATAGTCTGGCTGTGCCGTCACCCAAATCACTACAGAGTTTCATAAATTTCTAGCCTCTTTGCCAGTTCATTAGTGTCTCTTGGAGCATCCGTTACTTCAAGTAATCTTTGGAGAAGCATTCAAATCCAGCTATCTCAGCAGTTCAATAAACTGGTGTCACCACCCCACGAAGTCTGCTACTTCTGTAGCTCGCCATTCCACCAAAAACTGGCCAATATGGCAGAAGATATGCCTGCTTTGCGATTTTGCCCAGCTCCCATTTTGTCTCAAAACGCCAACTTCTCTTTCCTGTCTAGGCTTATAATAATGTCCTCATATCTCATTTGTGTGTGTTTTCACTGCCGTAAAATGCAGAGCACAGACTCTTTATTCATAAGTTCATTTCTTTGAAAGTATCTGTTGAGTGTCTCCTAAATGCTAAGTATGAATGAGTACAGCATGGTAGACAGTCTCAGCAAGACAGAGGGCCTTGAGCAACAGACAAAGGCAAGATAGGCGTCCAATGAGTAAAGTGCACAGCGGCTTCAGACCCTGTGGAGAGTGACAGCAGGGAGGGAGGCACCAGGAAAGGAACAGAAAAGCGATCAAGAGGACCTATGGGCAAGCAGATTTCTCAGGGATTCGAAGTTAGCATCCAGGAAGGTACAGGACTCCGGGGAGGACAATTCAGCCATAAGCCAGGAGCTGAAGAGGGGACAATCCTGCAATGGGGAGTCCAGAGTGCAAAGCCAGGGATGGAGAGCTCAGAATGAGAAAGAGCCTCCTACACTTTGCAGAAAGTTCAGAACTTCCCCAACAGACTTCAAAAGCCGTGATGAAATGAGTATCTCATGGTCAGATTTGCACTATCCTTGGATTCCTGGTACATGGATATGAATAGCAGGCATTGGAGAAGGAAATCACGAGGCGCGGGAGTGCTAGTTAGTCATACCTAAAGATGGTCCCAATGCAGGGACAATAGGAGTCCTCCAAACATGCTGGAAAGACCATGCTCTCTCCTAATTCAGTGAGTCCAGGTGACAGGCACAACTAAGGGCCTAGAAAGAGAAGAGGATTGCCCCATATTCCGATAGAAAATCAAGGCAAAATTTGAAATGAAATGAAAACGAACCAATTTCTCAATTTCTTCATAGTCAAACTGATGAATATCTTGCATATAACTATAGAACCTTCATCTGGCAATGGATGTAGATAGAGACAGAGACCTACACTGAAGCACTGGACTGAGCTCCCAAGGTCCAAATGAGGAGCAGAAGGAGGGAGAACATGAGCAAGGAAGTCAGGACGCGAGGGGTGCTCCCACCCACTGAGACGACAGGGCTGATCTAATGGGAGCTCACCAAGGCCAGCTGGACTGGGACTGATGGAGCATGTGATCAAACTGGACTCTCTGAATGTGGCTGACAATGAGGGCTGACTGAGAAGCCAAGGACAATGGCCCTGGGTTTTGATTCTACTGCATGTACTGGCTTTGTGGTCTAGTCTGTTTGGAAGCTCACCTTCCTAGACATGGATGGAGGAGGGGGGAGGACCTTGGACTTCCCACAGGGCAGGGAACCCTGACTGTTCTTTGGACTGGAGAGGGAGGGGGAGTGGGGGAAGGGGGAGGGAAATAGGGGGAGGTGGAAATTTTTAATAAAAAAAAATTGCTGAAAAAAGATATTAAAATTATATTTCTAACCCATGAGTCTTTGCTCTTTAATGAAATGAGATAGTGCTATCCTTCTTTACAGTCTTCCTAACACAGTAGAGATTCCCATGAAAGGGATGCCAGAAAGCATTTCTTTTTACTCTTCACTTTTGTGTTTTTGCAGTAATGGAAATCAAAACCAGGGCCTTGCAGATGGTAGGCAGATACTCGACCACTGTTCTGCATTCCAAGCCCGAGATAATTCCCTGCCTTTAATTGATGTTTTAACCATTTTTTAGTGACAACTACTGAATCACATGTACCACAACCATGGTCTACAATCACACTTATTCTTGCAATAGTCTCTCCAATAAAAGGGTTATGGTTTGTAAAAGCCCAAAAGGTGTGATTATTGTATGAAAAGTAGAATTCTGAGGGCCTGAAGGAATGTCTCAGCAGTTAGAAGCCTCACCACTCTTCCAGAAGACCTACATTACTACAATTCCTGATGATCTAAGAATCTCTTTGACTTCTGCCGGCACCAGGAACACACATCGCACACAAACATACAAGCACAAGGCCTTGGGTTCAGTTCTCAGCTTCTGATGGAGAAAAATGAGACATCTAGCGAGAAAAAACTCAGAGAGGTCCACGTGAGAAACTTGGGGGGAGGGGCTGGGAAAGTGGTCCTAAGCCTCCCTCCCGAGAAGTGATGGACCTGGAATAGGGAAGAGCTGAGACAGAGGGTGAGTTATCCAGGTGGTGGTTGCTTTTAGCATCACTAAGGAAGAAAATGGGACTGTGGAGATGGCTTCTTCTTCCTTTTTTTTTTCAGTAGTTTTAATTCACATGAATAGCTGGGTGAGTCACTTACCATTCTTGTCCTCTCTTTCTTTAGCAGCCAGAAGGGACTCACAAAGCAAGGCTGTGTTGGGGAGACTGGGAGGCATCATGAATCAGAAGCGTCATAAAGGATTTTATTCACATAAAGGGGAAGGAGACCATGCTCCACAAAATTCTACAGCTAGGATTTCAAAGCATCATTGTTGCCTAACGACAATTCCAGCTTTGCCCTCAGTGAATATGGAGCTGGAGTTTTGAAACGGAACAATATCTTTGTTATGATTTTGCCTGGATCAAAGCACATATACAGCCAGATCAAATGGGAAAGAAGAGGAACGATACAGGCAAGGGCCTCAGCATGGCAGGGAGCGGCCCTCGGGTTTCTGCTAATTCTTTCCCTGGTTAAAATGTTTTGAAACCTTTGTATGCAGCGAATGAAAATCTAACACATTTCTATATATTTCCCAGAGTGAGCAATCACTCTGTATTTGAGAACAAAATTGCTAGAAAGACCGAGTGAGCACCGAATCTTTCCCACAAAGTAGCCATGCCTACAGAAGACAAACTAGTTGGAAGAGAAGTGAAGTTGCATAAAGTTAGGGAAGAGTGAAGGAGATGAAGATAACAGGGGGATTTAAACAAGAACTCACCTGTGTGGAAAACCCAAAGGTTTCACTCTCATACTCCCAACGAGATCTTTGGGATGGGCTTCCATGAGCAAGCAGATGGAGATGGCATATGCGGAATTTATTAACTGCTTACATATAAAGGAAACTTTGGCATGATATTCAGAGAACCTTTCTTAAATGAAGTCAGGTTGGTGTTTCTATTAACACAGGGCCGAGAGATATTTTCCTTTCCCCTAAGCTGCAGTTCTTGATGGGATCCATACCTATAGACATTTTCCAGATAACAGGTAAAGCAAGAATCTTAATGATACGAATCCCAAGCTTAAAAAAGTCAGTCAGGTCTGAGAGTTCTTGATGCCTACCCTAGTATTGTTGGCACCTCATCTCCTACTTTTCCTTCCCCTCCTTTTTTTGTGTGTATTTACATACACACAAATGTGCATACTTGTATGTTCACATATCTAAATGTGTTTGCATCGTGTCTCATTCTCATAGAATGAAGGCAGATACCGGAAGATAGCACTGCTTGGAGGAGGGAACAGGATAAGACCAAAAAAAAAAAAAAAAAAGAGGGCTCCTAAAACACTGGATAGACATCATAAAGGAAGACTGTGAAACCTTGGGTATAACAATAATACAAGCACCAAGGACTGCCCAGAATAGGAATAACTGGAGAATCACCAACCTCCTGTATTCTTCCTCTGGTGCTGATCCCTGCTGCCTCTTGTTTTTGATTTTAACAGCATCTCTTATGTAGGCTAGACTGGGTGTTACCAAGTTAGGAAGACCCAGGAATTCATTTGTCTCCACCTCTCCCCCAGGGGAGCACACTCTCCATAAACCCAGCTCTTTAGATGAGTACTCGGGATTAAATTCAGGTTTTCACACTTATGTGGCAAGCACTTTACTGATGAAACTAATCTCCTTGCCCCTGATAAATACTCATTTTAGGAAATGAATAAGTATCTAGTCTTCCGGCATAGAGGAAGATCCCCTGGGACCTCATGTCTCTCTTTTTTTTTTTTCAGTTAGACTTGTTTATTCAAGTATCTGAAAACACTCTTTCCACTTCCTCCCCTCCTCCTAATACCCTCCCACTCCCCCCACTCCCTCTCCTCCTCCCTCACCATTCCCAAGAGCACATTAGGAAAATTATCCATTATGATCAAGTAGGCTTCATCCCAGAGATGCAGGACTGGTTCAACATACGCAAATCTATCAATGTAATCCATCATATAAATAAACTGAAAGAAAAAAAACCATGTCTCTTGACTGCATAACAGTAACATATAATAAGACAAAGAGAAAACTAGAAAATCCACTTCTAAAAGGTGTATAATTTTTTGAGCTCCAAAATTAAAAATAAACAAACAAAATCACCTAATTTGATTTGTTTTATTTTTCAAAACTCAACTGTTCCATTAGGCTCTGTGATAAGAACTTATACCATCAGATTAAATATATACTAAAAAAACAAGAAAATTCTTGCTATGTGATCTGGGCTTTCATTGTTGAAAATCTAAAGCAACAATAATAAAGGTTACTCCCCTTCAGGGTATATTACCTCTCTGACTGGCCACCCATCATAACATGGAAGACAAGCTTTTTGGAGCTATAAGTTTCTCTCTCACGTGGATGGAGAGAGACTATGAAAACCACTTACCTGGTCAACATTATTTCATAGGGTTCTGAGGAATAAATCAGGCTTGACACGACCTTCATTGAAATTTCAGGTTTATTCACAGGGGTTTGTTCTGATCGCTTTATCTACTGGCGGCTCCATTTCCCAGGGGTAACTCATGAGCAATGTGGTCCACGCAAGCACGCGTATATAGAAGTAATATGTCAAGAGAGATCATGCTATATACGCTTCCCTTGAGAATAGATGATGGCTGGCTGCTTGGCTGATATGAATTTATCATTGTGAGGGCAACGAGGAATTGTGTGGCCTATAAGTCAATATTTAGGGTTTGTGAATCTTAAGGGGAATCACAGCACACAGGAACCTAAGTGAGATTTTGTCTTCCACTTCTGAACAAAGATTGACTAATGAAAACAAAACAAAATAATTTGCTTAAGTTTTAAATAGTCTACAAAGTCAACATTGATTTTTCTCAAGTTGTTTGTCTATTTTTTTTTCTGTTGAACTCCTAAATCCAGAAGGCACCAAAGAAGAATTTGTCCAACAGTGAACAAAACTTTAAGCTACCTGCCTCTCTTGGTTCTCCTCCAGCTTCCTGTTCACATTCTCTCACACGTCCTTCCTTCGCCTGTGGTGGGATATGCATACTTTGGGGATTTCTTTTCTTTTTTCTCTCCTCTCCTCTCCTCTCCTCTCCTCTCCTCTCCTCTCCTCTCCTCTCCTCTCCTCTCCTCTCCTCTCCTCTCCTCTCCTCTCCTCTCCTCTCCTCTCCTCTCCTCTCCTCTCCTCTCCTCTCCTCTCCTCTCTTCTCCTCTCCTCTCCTCTCCTCTTCCCTTCTCTCCTCTTTTATCTTGTCTTCCTTCCTTCCTATCTATTTTTTTTCTGAGACAGGGTTTTAGTTCCAGGCTGTCCTGGAACTCATTTTGTAGACCAGGCTGGCCTCAAATTCAGAAATCCACCTGCTTCTGCCTACCAAGTGCTGGGATTAAAGGCTTGAGTCACCACCTCCCAGCATAGGTATTTCTTATACATACATATACATAGCTTCACTTACCCAGGTCTACTTTGACTCTGTAACCAGCAGATTTCTTCAGTGTAAGTAAAAGGTGAAGATACCTACACATTAACATATGTTCAGGATGAAAGAAACAACAGAATCAAGCTTCTCTTTGTAAATCTCCCTCTCTCTCTCTCTCTCTCTCTCTCTCTCTCTCTCTCTCTCTGTATTATCCTATACCTCAAGAGTTCTGGATTTAATTAGAATCTACAAACATAATTAAAACATCTGGGGAGAAATCGGGTATACATGGATAATGTTAATCAAAATCTAGACATTAAACCTGTTCTGTGTATTCAATGTTTCAGCTTGCTTTATGGAAGAGTGATCTTTTCCTCAAGAAGTAAGTCTAACACTCTAGAAAGAAGGACTGGAATTCTCCAGTTTGCACACTATTAGCTAGGTGGTATGAAGTACAATTTCCCACTAAAGCCATATGTGATCATATTGTGCTCATCAAATTTTCCGGAAAGAACAAATCTAGGTTCCTTTCTAGGATGTCCCATAGCTTCTTGTGGCCCTAGTTTCTCTAACCATGTCTCTTTCAGGGTCCAGAAACAGTTTTTTCTTAGATGCGTGTTCACATAGTTTTATGTGTTTTTGCACAAGGAAGCCAATGGCAAATAATCCTGTCCCATGCTAGACTTTGTGAACCAGAAAGGCTATGTGTTGTGGGCGAGACTTTCTACTAGTTCTGTATACCACTTCCCATTCTGCTCTGCTTCACCTAGAGGTCTTCTCCCTGTCCCCTGCATCTGTTGAAAAGCATCACATTTCCTTGGAAATCTTCTCTTACTGAAGGAGAGTAGCATATTTATTAGAATGATGATGACTTTCCCTTGACTTACCCTAAGTATCACTCTACAATGCTGGCCAATTGTCCATCCTCTTTACCTACCTGAGTGGTATGAGCTGCCAAACTATGAGAGGAATAGGTGTCTGGCACACAGCTAGGTACCATGCATGCTTGCTAGCTGAGAATATTAACTAAGCCTCTAGGCCTGGTATTTCAGAATTATTAAGAGATACACCACATAAAGTCAGTTTGTGATTTAGTTTAAAAGCCTTTAAACTGATTAACACTTAATACTCTGGGTTAATGTCCAACTTCACAGAGGAACACTCAGGCACACAAATACATGCATACACATATCGATGAAAACATAATGTGAGCATTATGTTTACTTAATTATGTGGGGTGTGTGTGTGCATGTGTGTTAAGCAGAACATTGAGGTACAGATTCCCTAAAAATAAGACTCTGAGGCAAGGAGTAAAAAGTAAGAACATTTCTCTTTTCTCCTGGCACTCCCTGAGCATTAAGGCATCTCTCTTAATATAATAGTATAAAGGATTATTGTTGAAAAGGTCTGCTTTTGCTGTTTAAAATACACAATGATTCCAAGCAACAACAATTGTACTAAATATTGAAAAGAAATGCATTGAATGCTTGGAGGAAAAGATTTCAAATCAAAGGACTTGTTAAACTTGTGTTTGGGACGTTTTACACTGAAAATTCCTATGGTGGGCAATTATTACCATGGCATGAGTGACCCTTTTCAGTGTGGTTGAAAGTGCAATCGTGAGATCTTCAGAGAGCCTTTGGATGTTCATAGTATAGAAGCTTCTATTTCTACTGAACCCACACAGCTACCAGTATCTCAGAAACCCTCAGAGATGGGCAACATTGTGTCCTGCTGTTGTTCAGTCTGAGCGGGCTACTGTGTTGGAAGTGGGGAAATGGGGGTGGTGGTGGTTGTGATTATGATACATGGAATCTCTCAACATCTCACTTTGGCAGATGAAACAAGAGTATTCCAGGTCACAAATGTGTTTGCATGCCAAGAAACTTTTGGCTTGTCATTGTTAAACATTAAAGTGTAGATTCTAGTTCAGGCTCCTTGGAGTGGGTCACCTAATCTGGAGAAGGTACTGAGTGGTTGGCACTGATGAAGGGTACTAAGGTGCCAAACCTTCAGTGGTCACCAAACATAAACCTGAGACAGTGACTGTGAGATTGATGTTAAATGCCAATGAAAGTTAAAGACATGACGCCTTGTGGGAGTATGCCAATTGGAAACAAACTTTATTAAGAATTGCAGAAAAGCAAAGAATTGAGAAAAATCGAGAGAAACTCCTGAGAGTAGGTGGGATTCCCAGCAGAGGAAAATACTATGGCACTCCTTTGTCAAGAGGTTTTTATAGAAACATCAGAAACCGGAGAAAGACCAAGGTAACTTCAGTGAAATTGGTTAGTCCTCTAGGCTCCCATGGGTCAAGCCAATGGGGAGCCTTTACTCTATGCATGCTCCCCAAACACAACAGGGAATGACTATGTGTTGTTCTTTCTATCCTGTTAATCCCCTCTCTGTCAATCTTTGATTCCGATTGCAGCTTTGTTAGTTATTGATCTAGGCTGTCTACTAGGGCAGAGTAACTTGGTGCTCGTGACTGCCATCCAACCCTGTAGGTATTCCAAGTGCTGTAATTATTCGAAACTCTCATTCCTCTCATGTTTACACGACCAGCTTATAGCTCTACCATGACAGAGAAGTATTGCTGTCACAACCACTAAGATACGACTGTTGTCCTTGTTGGAAATTTCACATTTAACTCTCTGTCTGTGAAATATGAGGGAGCTGGCTAGCTGAAAGTTTCTATTTAGGAACCACCCTTAATTACAATTTGACCTGTCATAATTAAAAGCATTAGAAAGGACCATACTACTGTACACACATCCTTCAAGAGAAAAGGCTGCCCAGTAATGTCCCATAGCCCTATTCCTCTTCTCATGTCTTTAGGCTGGTTAATTTACATCCATCTACAAGAACTCTTGTTACCCATCTTGTTCGGTGCTTTAAACTCTGCTGTTTTTTAACTCTTATTCTTCCTTTTTAATCCCAGCCTCTGATCACATGGTAGCATATATGAGCACACGGCCTCTTTTCCCTGATTACCCACAGGGAGCTAGCTCCTGCATCCATACCATTGTTCTTTCTTAATCTCCAACTACATACTCATTTCGCTTAATAAAGTGATGACTGTAGGAGAGGGGGAGCGGGGGAGAGACAGAGAGAGAGACAGAGAGAGAGACAGAGAGAGAGACAGAGAGAGAGACAGAGAGAGACAGAGAGAGAGAGAGGAAAAGAGCAAAGAAAAAGTGAAGACAGTGGCTATGGAAATTGCTATTTCTCTGTTGAAAATCCCAGCAAGCAGATTCTCAGTGAAGATACTCCTGGAGGCTAAGAGTTTGAGAAAGATAGGATAGAAAGCCTGAGGCAAGTCAGCACGTCCACCTGTGACCAAATGCTCTGCTGTCTACAGCCCAGGCTCGAAACTTGATTGCAAAGAAACAGTCAGACAAATCAGAAAAAGAAAATTATCCAACTCCAATGTCATTCAAACCTTGAGACCTTGCCTCCCAATGACTGCTCTTTGTGGGGAGAGATGTGAGGCAGAGGCAGATACCAGGAGACACACAGAGAGAATGTCAGCATCCCTCCTGGTTCCTTGTTAGCAGAATCCTGATAATGAGATGTTGGGTATGTTCAGAGCTTTCAGTTATCAAAACGCTATTGCAAGGTTTCTGGAAGTTTGGGAGTTTGGCAGCTGGTGTTAAAAAAAGGGGAACATCAGCATTCAAAACTAGTAGCTTTTATCTCCCTCCTCCAGTTCTCTGAACACGTTTTTTCCCCTGAGAAAAGAAAAGTCACTTATCTCTGAAGATATTTAAAGATATTCTAAAGAGAAAGAATTCCTGCAATGTGTTTTGCTGTTTTTACAGAGAGTAAAAAAATAACATGTTGACTTTTTGTTACAAGTCTCATTTTGATCAGTTTTTAATTGCCAGCAAAAAAGTAATGAAGAACAATTCTAATTTAGTCTTGAAAGAGAGGAGGAAAAATCCTTACAAATTATTTAAAAAGAAAAAAAAGAGTGGGCAGGTGCACTGTGGATGGCCTGTACTCGGTTTCAATGAGAGTAACAACTGCTCATCAGGAGAGCGAGCCATCTTTTGAGGCTCCAAAGTTTTTACAAATCATCTATAACCAGGTGTCTCAATGTTCCTTAAAGTAAAACCACAAGAATTACATCAATTATGCCAAACACACTTTACAGTTGAATAATGAATAACCAGGACCTGGAGCTGAGGCTGGAGGCACAGCCTTCTCTATTTCCTTTGCAGGCAGCTTACTGTTTTCATTTTGGGCGCCTCTCAACCTCTCATAGCTCCCAGAAGAAGCTGGTCTCTATGTTGTTATCTCTATGTGGACACTCTGCCCCGTGCCAAATCCACCAACCTCAGTTCCATTTTTTGATCTGTTTTCCACTTCTTTCACATGCTCATGAAATCAACATGTGGTTGCTCTACAATTTTTTTGTGTGTGTCAAACAAGTTAGAATAGGGCTTCTACTTCTTTGCAGAACACAGTTGATGACCATAATTCTAGCATATGACAGCAGGATGGACACAGTGACAACAGGTTACAGAAAACATGGGTCCTTCCTGGAAGAAACTGTGAGGAGGTGAAGAGACAGCTCAGGGCACAAGGTTCAGTGGAGAAGACTGCCAGGCCCTGCTCTGTGCCTCCTTGTGTATTTCCAAGTTGTAGAAACATAGTACTCAAACCAAAGGGCAGAAGTCAAATTGAACTCTTAGACGAGGCTAGTTTGGTATATGATATTGGAGCTTTGACAAATAGAGTATAGGAAAGTTACGAGCACAGGGTAAAGGAGGTGGAAGTTGTCTGTCTTGCCAGGGAACAATAAAATGAATGATTTTGGTGCCTTTCCTTGGAGAATGTCCTATCGGTTTTTGAATCTATAATATACTCAAGGAGTAGAATGTGGGTTTAAGTGTGGAGTAGGGCTTAGCACAGGTACAGTAACTGGGCACACAATTTGGTCATATGCCGAGAGGATATTTCTTTCTCATGAAGCAAGCCAAAGGTAACACTGCCTAATAAGGTTATTTATCCTCACATCATTTAACTTTCATTCTTACACTGGCAGTCTTGACAGTGTTTCATGACAGTGTTTTATGACGGTGAGCCAGAGACTCTATTGTATGTCCTTCTCTCAAGGGCATGTGGATGGAGCTAAGAAGGGAGCTCAGCTGCTTTTTGCTTTGCGAACTTGAGGACCTGAGTTTGGGCCCCGAACCCACTTTAAAAAGCTGAGTGTGGTGGTAGGTGCTCATAATCTCCTGGGGACAGTGTGTGCATGTGTGTGTATAAAGCCGGAAGTCAACCTTGAATGTTGTTCCTCAGCATCTGGCCACTTCATTTTTTGAGGCAGTCTCTCATTGGCCCAAAGCTTCTGAATAGAAGGATTGGCTGACCAGTGAGGCCCAGGGCTTGATCTTCCTGTCTCTGCCTCCCCAGGAGATTATGTAAATGAGTATCAACATATGGAGATGGTGACTGGTGTGTGTCTGGGAGGAGTGGGAATACAGGTATGGTCAGGTGTAGTTGAAATTTTCTTTGGATGCCAACCAGCTCCCAAATAAAGACATAAAGACTTGAAATAATTATTAATGTTTTCCCTTAGCTTAGGCTTGCCCCACTAGCCCTTTAACTTAATTTAACCTGTTTCTATTCATCCACACTTTGCCTTGGGGCTTTTTGCCTTTCATTCTGTATGTCCTGCTTTCCTGCTTCCTCCATGTCTGTCTGTCTGGCCCCTGGCATCTCCCTGACATCTCTTTTTCTTTCTTCTTCCTGAGCTTCTACTTACCCTTTCTGCCTGGAAGTCCAATGTATGCCTCATCCCTCACTTTTGCATGAGCAATGGTGGGCTTACATTTCCCCCAATAATATGGCTATTTAATAGAAATTTCAGTCAAGATCTAGACATAGATCTCCTGACACAGGACCCTGTCCCCATCCCTTGTCAACATTAAACAAGGTCAAGCAGAGAAATGCCGTGGAAGTGCTAAGGCTTGTGTTTTCTTCATGATCCTTAGAACCGAGAAGCAGCCAGGAGTCTTCCCAGCAGGCATAGCCGATCCTGGCTCTGCAGTTCCCAGTCTCCAGTTGAGCTAGCGCTTTAACTATGTTTCTTCTCTAGACAGCTTAGTGGCGGGCCATGCACACAGTAGGTATTCCATAAATGTTTGTTGGTGAGTGGATGTAACATGACTGGCTCACAGCAGGCCACAATACCCATCACAATGGAAAGTGCTGGGAAGAGATTGAAAATAAAAAATCTCATCAATAATGAAGTCTGTTGTTTTCTTTTCTCTGCCCAGCGAGGCCTTGGATCCTCTGTTGCATTTTCAAGTATTTTAAGGTGGGAATAATTTTCACAGTGGCAGGTACAGCTGGCAAGAAGCAGTTTTAATACGAAGGAAAATGCTAAAATAGAATTTAAGAATATTAAGAAGGGATTTGGTTTCTGACAGAAATATTATCCATAAAGGCCGGTATGAAGATTTTAAAGAAATTTAATTAAAATTTAATCTTCTTTCTAATTAAAGTTTCTTTTAATTAAACTTAAAATTAAATTTGCTTTAATTGGAGGAATTTAAAGAGTATTGCCTTTTGAGTGTCAATCATTTTCAAAGGAAAAAAAAGCCACTTTAGTTTAAAATGAAGAATGGTGTCAAGTTTCTAGAAAAGTAATAAAAAATACTGCATTTTATCTAAGGTAGACCTCCATGGTACATGGTCCCCAGCTTAGCTGGTTCAGAGATAATTTAGCTTTCATGTATGTCCATCTATATGGTGAACCTATGGAGAATGTCAGTTTAGCCAATGGACGGCCTTACTGTGTGAGTTCTGTGTTCCCTTGTCCATTATTGGGATTTGTAGGGAGCTGCTTTCCTGCTAGCTGGATCACTCCGAGTCTCTTCGGCTTGTTCTGGAGAATGTGTTCAGATACAAAGACTGGAAATGGTGGCCTCCTCCCCTTCCCTCTTTTAAAGCCCATTCCATGTGATATATAATAATCTTTTCAAGCACCAGAAATCTGCCAGCTCAGAAATTGAAACTTGGGTTAATGTGACCTCATGGCATTGCTCCCTCTTTTTTTTTAAGTTTATTAATTTACAAAAGTTTCCATTTCCTCCCCTCCTCCCAACACCCTCCCACTCCCCCCACTCCCTCTCCTCCTCCCTCTCCATCCCTAAGAGCAGTCAGGGTTTCCTGCCCTGTGGGAAGTTTCTCCCCCCTCCCTCCAGGCTCAGGAAGGTGAGCCTCCAAACAGACTGGATCCCAAAAATCCAGTATATGCAGAGGAAACAAGTCCCAGTGTCATTGTCAATGGCTTTTCAAAAAGACCCCACATTCGTGTCAGCCACATTCGGAGAATCCGGCCACATTCAGAGAATCTGGTTGGATCACATGCTCGTTCAGATCCAGTCCAACTGGCCTTGGTGAACTCTCATTAGATCAGTTCCCTTGTATCAGTGGGTGAACGCACTCCTCATGGTCCTGCCTTTCTTGTTCATGTTCTCCCTCCTACTGCTCCTCATTTAGACCTTGGGGGCTCAGTCCAGTGCTCAAATGTGGGTCTCTGTCTCAATCTCCACCCATCAACGGGTGAAGGTTCCCTCTGTTCTTGCCTTCTTTGCTCATGTTCTCTTTCCTTCTGCTTCTCGTTCGGACCTAGGGAGTTAAGTCCAGTGTTCCAATGTGGATCTCTGTCTCTATCTCCATCCATCGCCAGATGAAGGTTCTGTGGTGATATACAAAATATTCATGAGTATGGTTATGGGCCAAGGCCAGTTCAGACACCCTCTCCTCTGTCCAGAGAACAATCTGGGGATCTTTCCTTGGACCTGGGATCCCCTTTATAATCAAGTCCCTTGTAAACCCTAAAGTGACTCCCTTAGTTGAGATATATACTTCCCTGATCCCATATCCATCCTTCCTCCCTTCCCCCCATCCCAATCCCCCGAGCTTTCCCCATTCCTCCCCTACTCCCTTCTCTCTAACCCTCTCCCCTTCCAACATCCCCCCTGACCCCCCCATGCACCCGACGTTGCCTGGCACTCTTGTCTACTTCCAATCTCCAGGAGGATAACTACATGATTTTCTTCAGGTTCACCTTCTTATTTAGCTTCTCTAGGATCACGAATAAAAGGCTCAAAGACCTTTAATTATGGCTAGAATCCACATATGAGTGAATACATACCATATTCCTCTTTTTGGGTCTGACTTACCTCACTCAGTAAAGCGTTTTCTATGTCCATCCATTTGCATGCAAAATTCAAGATGTCATTGTTTTTTACCGCTGAGTAAAACTCTAATGTATATATGTTCCACACCTTTTTAAACCATTCTTCTATTGAGGGGCACCTAGGTTGTTTCCATGTTCTGGCTATTACAAATAGTGCAGCTATGAACATAGTTGAACACATGCTTTTGTGGTATGATAGGGCATCTCTAGGGTATATTCCCAAGAGTGGAATTGCTCGGTCTTGAGGGAGGTTGACTCCCAGTTTCCTGAGAAACCGCCACACTGATTTCCACAGTGGCTGCACAAGTTTGCATTCCCACCAACAATGGATGAGAGTTCCCCTCTCTTCACATCCTCTCCAGCATAGGCTATCATTGGTGTTTTTGACTTTAGCTAATCTGACCTGTGTAAAATGGTATGTCAGAGTTGTTTTGATTTGCATTTCCCTGATCGCTAAGGAGGCTGAGCATGACCTTAAGTGTCTTTTGGCCCTTCGAAGTTCTTCTGTTGAGAATTCTCTGTTCAGATCAGCACCCCATTTTTTAATTGGATTAATTAGGGTTTTAGTGTCTAGTTTCTTGAGTTCTTTATATATTTTGGAGATCAGACCTTTGTCTGATGAGGGGTTGGTGAAGATCTTCTCCCAGTCCGAAGGTAGCCTATTTGTCTTACTGACGGTGTCCTTTGCTTTACAGAAGCTTCTCAGTTTCAGGAGGTCCCATTTATTCATTGATTCTCTTATTATCTGTGCTACTGGGGTTCTACCTAGGAAGTGGTTTCCTGTGCCTATGTCTTGTAGACTACTTCCCACTTTCTCTTCTATCTGGTTCAAAGTGGTCAGATTAATGTTGAGGTCTTTAATCCATTTGGACTTGATTTTTGTGCATGGTGATAGATATGGATCTACTTATGTCATTGTCACCATCTCCACTATGAATGCTTCATTTCCTTAAGTCACTCATACTCAGGAAAGGGGTGCTTCATTTTTCCATCATATCCTTCCTAGTGATCAGACCCTTCTAATCAGCCAGCACAGAACCAGCTTCTGTCCTCATTCCATCCTGTAGGAGCGAAATGGCAGCTCCAAGTGAATTCCGCATGCTCTCAAGCCCTCCCTGATCTGTCTGAGGTACCCGTCACACTGAAGACTCTCAGTCACCTGAGCAAATTCTGAAGGTCTAAGTATGATATCCATCCGAGGTCTCATTCACCTCTTTCACACTCATCCTTCCTCATCTCCCTAGCATGCTTGCCCCCTCCTGGCTCACCATCTGACTCAGCTCCTTGAAAATACCACAAGCCTTTGGCTTTTTTGCTTTTTTCTACATCATTTCCCATGTCTTTGATGTTTTTTCCTCTTCCCCTTTCCTACAAAACTGTTTTGAATTTCAGATTTTTCATGAAGGATCTTCCATCCCTCTGCCTCCCTGGAAGATTCCTGGTGCACGCTAACACATTTGTGTGAGTCGGATGGATTCTGCAAGATTGGCTGTGTGAATTCTGACTTCCACAGCCACCTGTGGTGAGTGCCACGGGAATGTTATCATTCGTATCGTTCATCTGACTATTATGGGCTTCCACTGGGTTTGGTGACGATCTCTTGGCCAGAGTGGGATGGAGTGAGAATTAGAACCCCACTTTTCTCCTGGCCAATTTCAACCTTTACCTTTCTCTATGTGGTGATTACCCCCAGATTGGCATTTGGAATTGCACTGTTTAAGCAGCTTAAATACTTCAGAAGAGAGGGCCACGGTCCTTTAAAGAGCTCAGATTTAAAAGCTCTCGGGACTTACTGAGCTAGTTAAAAAGATCATCTTTTGCTATTTTATTCAAAGTAAGTTTGACATAAATGAAAATCTTCAAAGGAAGATAAATGACCAGCTGTCTACTGTCTTGTCATTGTTAATGGAGAGGCACATGCTGAATGCTCTCTTTCTACTTTAATTCTCTCCCCTTCCTCCCTGCCTGCCTCTCTCTCTCTCCTCCTCTCTTTCTCTCTTCTTCCTTTCCTTTATCTCTCCTTCCCTCCTTCCCTCTCTTCTTTCCTTCCTACCTCCCATTCTTCTTTATTCTTTTTGGATCAAAGCCAGAGGTGTCTGCAGTAGACCCAGCTGGCTGTGTGAAGCGAAGTGCTTGTCACTATATATAAAGTGGAGAAAGCTTTTAGAAAACACAGTGGTTCAGGGGCTTCTCTCCTCCTGGGGATGCTTTTAGTCAACAGGTGGTAGAACATTTATAAGTCTAGAACAGGGTACCTAAGAGGCAACTTTCCACTGGACCCAGATGGGAACATCAGACAAAGTAACTCCATCATTCATGGGAAAGGCAGTTTGTCCACTAAGAAAGAGGCACAAAGCATTGAGGGGCTTTTGTGTTTGCATTTTCCATCAAATGAAAGTGACCTTAAACAGACTTCTCTGTTTCTGGGGACACGGTTCTGGTTTGACAGCAGCAGAGCCTGCTTTCCTGGCATGGTCCTGATCACAGACAGGGGACATACTGAGGGCTCTCTCCAATCACACGCCACAGTATGTAATGAAGCATGCCCCGTGCTAAGAGGTAGAGATCTGGTCCCACGAGGCGGCTTGTTCTATGTTGTTGTTTTTGTTGCTCTATGAAGAGTCCTGGAGAAAAGGAATATCATTCTGTGTGACTTAAATGTCCTGTGATCCAGAAGGGTTTTACTGTGTCTGAGGCAGTTGCCTTGCCAATCCACTCCATTTAATGAAACTGTATTAAATGTTCATTACAAAACACCACTGGGGAAGCCATTCCTTTGGAATCAAAAGGGTTTGGTGCAGTATTCTTTGATTTCCTTAGGATTATGAGTTGATAACCCTGCGAAGAGTTGAAAACCTCATAGGTGGGAAATGCGCTTCCTGTGCCTCGCCCGCCGAACACCACAGATTAGGGACTAGCATGCCACGGACTTCCTGCTGCTCCCTTTGGCGGTTACCCTGAGTGACAGAGCTTATGGCTTCCATCGCTGCCCAGCATTTTGAGGTTATTGTTCTGAGCATTTTTTGCCTTAATGAGAAGATCACAACCACATTTGCAAATTATTACGTTACCAAATGAATTTTCCTCCAAAACACTGTAGAGTTAAAAACTTGTAGGTGAAACTATTTTATTTGGTGACCATTGGTATCCTGACTAAGTCATCTTTGTCTGAATCTCTCCCATAGTTCTCCAGCACTTTTTCATTTTGCAGTGTCAAGCCTGCTATGGGTTGACTGCATGCTACTTTCTTATGTTATTTAATCTCAGTAGATTCTGTGTGGAGCCATAGCAAACACTTCAGGCTTTGCTGGCCCAAAGCTTAAGTCACTTCCTAAAAGCAGCCAAGCACAACACAAAATGCATGAGCATGACTGAGTTTGGGTAATTTTATTAAGGAATACTAAAACTCCAAATAATTTTCATTGTGGTTCTTTTCCCTTAAAAATGTGAACATTATTCTTTAGCCACAAGTGTAACAAAAACGGGTGGTGAGCCAGGGCTGGCTTATAAGTCGCTTGTTACTCACACTGCTTCTTTAGAGACATTCTGTTTACGCTTTCCTGCACAACCTCTGTATCCAAGAGACACTGAAAGGAGTGTTTGTATACTTCTGTGTTTTTTTGGAATGTTTTACATGATGCTGGCCAGGTACAGCATAAGCTCAAAATAGCAAGATTTATCATACTCCTAGGCCCTGAAGGCACACAACTTGGAATAGATCCAAGAAGATCAGAAGGAGAAAAACAGGAATGGAGATGTTGTGGGACTCATTTCTGAGATTTCTAAGAAGGACAAGGGCTAGGGCCAGGAGAACTATCTTCTTTCAATAACAAGAAAAAGCTTTGGTCTACATTAGTCTTTAGCTGTTTGTGACTTGGTTTGAGATAATTAAAACACAGAAATAGTATCTGCCGGGATTCAAGGACCATATAAGGGAGGAACACACGTGAAGATACTATCATCTACTTACGTCTATCAGTTATCATTGTCTTACCATATACTATCTGTAAATATATCAATATATAGTTATCTATTTATCATCTATCAATATATAGCTGTTATCTATCAATGTGTTATTTATCCTCTATCTTTAATCTATATCGATCACTGCTTATCTGTATTTCTATCACCTATGTATTATTTTTCTATCTACACATGTACAAAAGCAGAAGAGGTACTTGAAAGTGGGA
The DNA here is from genome assembly GCF_982192425.1 of Myodes glareolus. Taxonomy (NCBI): domain Eukaryota; kingdom Metazoa; phylum Chordata; class Mammalia; order Rodentia; family Cricetidae; genus Myodes; species Myodes glareolus. The sequence goes on from NC_142038.1 coordinate 57,202,802, forward strand.
ATGGGGTAATGGAAATAAATGGGGAAGAGAGCAAAAAGATACAAGAAAATAAAGCACTCACCTATGAATCAATTAAAACCCATTATTTTGTACACACACACACACACACACACACACAATGAAAATAGAAGTATGACTTTAGAATCTCTTTGCTTAACAAAGGCTTGTTACCAGCTGTGGCTTTTCACTTGCTGTAATAGTTAAGCAGCTCAAGGAGGGTCAGGTGACTCTAAGCTAAAAAGGTTATTCAATCAAAATTTTACAAGAAAAGGGAACTGTATATGTATACTTTGTATGCACATCGGTGTTGACACTGGCTTCTCGGACTGAGGCAATCTCACCCCTAATCCAGCTTTATCCAGATTCCACCTACTGTTGAGAATCGAGATCAGGCATAGAATTAAGATGACATTCCAGATTGCTCCTCCTCAAACCTCAGCAGGTGGAGAAAGTCATTAGGAGTTTGACATCCAAGTACCGGGGGCTGAGTTCTGACTTCATGGTCCCCTAACTGTCATCGTGGGTAACAATGTTTGTTAGTAATCCCCATCTGTAAAGGGGAGATAATAAGGGCTCTCAGATTTACGGTGCTCAAGGCTCTTCTGAGGATAGAGGACTATAAGTAGGTAAGGAGCTTAGGCCAGCCCGGGATGAAGTCATCTGCCTACCTTGCAGTTATTGCCCTATCTTGTGGTACTTGGCTGGGTTGCAAGTTGCCCTTCTGCAGAACAGAGAAGACACATTTCAAGAAGGCTAGACTTCCTGCATTAGCCTTTGTTTTAGCAAAGTCTCCATTCTGGCACACACATTCTAAGTTCTTCCTCCCTGGGTTAGATGTAACTTAAAGGAATAAATATACTTGTCCACTCCTGTCTATGCTTACTCCCATAAATCAAATAAATCTTTCTTTTCTATTTTCCCAAAATTCTTCTTGGCTTGTAATGCATAGTGATAGGGTGACCATAGTTTCTTTCCTCTTATACATCAAATTCATACTGCTGTGTCATATCCAGCCACCGCATTTTGGTTCTGGTACTAGAAACATCAAGTTATATCAATCCTGCTTCAGCAATAATGTTAGTTTATTAATTCTTTTTGTAAAGGATGGACGCAAGGTTAGATCTCTGCAGAAAGAATCTTTCCTTTTCGCTTTCTTTTTTGACAAAGTTCAAAAAGGGCAGAAGCAGGTGGGTAAGGCTTTTTTTTTTCTTTGTCTTTCTGTGTGCGTGTGTGTGTGTGTGTGTGTGTTTTATTTTAACTCAAACTTATTAAATTATGTCAGGAACAAGTGTTTGAACTTTGTAAATTCGGGTGTGGTTTTCCCTACTCACAGATTCTTGCCTTTTCTGGTTCCTCCAGCTGTCATCTCCCTCATTCTGGTAATTTTGATGAAATCGAATGACAGGAGTTACGGCAGTACCCAAGAGTGCGTCTAGTGCTTCAGTGAGTGTAGAGCTTGTCTAGCATGTATGAAGCTCTGGGTTTTGTCCCCACCACTGGGTCCCAGCACTTGAGTGGCAGAGGCAGCATGATCAAGAGTTATAGCTTATCCTCAATGACATAGTGAGTTTGAGGTCACGATGATTAGGCTACATGAGACCTGTCTGGAAAAAGAGTACAAAGCCATACATTAAAAAATTCTGACACAGAGTGAAATTTCCTGATCTGGGCACATGGCCACTGTGCAGCCAGGAGTGGGCCATTATGATGGTGCTCTGGGAAAAGATTCAAAGTCAGCTCCATCGGGCTGAAGAGGGGAGGATGAGAGTGTCTGGCAGGGTGAGAAAAACTTGACATCAGTGATCACTGAAACTCAATGGGATGAGAGAAGGGACAGGGGCTATGAAGCTCTCATTGAAAGCCTGATGTACTCTTTCAAAGACATGGAACCAATTAAGGACAATAATCATCTTTTCAATTAGAAAATAATTGCCAGAACCTTATTTAGAGGAAAGGATATGGAATGCCGGATTTTCCTGATGCTTTAGTGGTTAGTTTTGGAGACTTAATTGCCAAATGACAGTCCTTAGAATTAAGGACTTTTAAAAGGTTTTGTCATCCAATTTCACCCTAGTTCAAGTTTAGACAATCACAAAAGTTTAGGACAAAAAGGAGCTATGAAATTTCCTTAACCCAACATTTAAAAGCATTTCATAATAAGATAATTCTCATTTTAACTTCTCTGACTTCTGAGACTGTTTGGAGTTCTGGAAACTGACTTTGGAGTTAGTGTTGCTGATAATGAACCCCAAGCTCACCGGTGCTGCTCCACGTCTCTGGTGTGGTGAAGAAAAGTTGTCACAAAATGTGCGTGGATAATATTTTTTATTTAGCCTATCACTAGAGCCCTGGACTCAAGAGATAGCTGCTGTCCTCAAAGAACTTAGTAAGTTGCTAAAGCACCAAGAGGTTAAAAATAACTAACAGTATACAAGGCTCAAAATGGCAGCACAGGACTGAAGCCACTGCCAAGCAAAGACGCTGAAAGACTTTGTCAACTGTCACGTGTTCTCGCAGACCCAGACAAAGCACAGACCCAGATGAAGCCAGAGATTGTGTGGTGAATGAAGATGTCATAAAAGTGTGAGTCTGGAGGTCAGAGTAAGCAACATTTCCTTGATCACAGTTTCAGGGATTCGTCTTAAATCCCTCGACAACGAATAGCAGTTTTCCAGTTGGTCAAAGCCAGATTGACAGCGACCCAGCCTGGGAAATCCGCCATCACTAAGCATTGACAAAGCATGTCAGGCAATTGCTGGGTGCTGGGTGTGTTTCCAATTCTCTGCAATCAGAGTGGGTTACTGTACAGATAACGGACTGCATTGAAACACACAATATGTACATGTAACTCGGCCACATTTGCAGTGCCTTCCGGCGACCACAACTCTGTGTCCTCAGGGAAGGTACTCCCCAGTTTAGCGGACCCTTGCTTGGGAGCTCTTAACAGCAGCACATATATGTTTGCTTTCTTTCAATCTCATCTCATTGTTCTGACAAGTCCCCTCTAGGTGATACAGGGAACCCTTCCCCCATCTTTCTGCCTCCATGATCTTTCAATAGTTGCCCATTTCTTACTTTTAAACACTGTCGTCCCATTTATGTATCTTAGCTCAAGTGTTAATATAGGTACTCTCATCTAAATGATCCAGCACTTGGGATTTGTGTTTGCTTTGTTTTTGACTTTTAAGCGCCGTGTTGGAAGAGGTTAGGAGGAAATCGGAAATGGCTGTAGATTTAGAATAGCATATTGTAAAGTAGTAGAGGGAAAGGGATTGTGTGTGTGTCTGGTGAGCCACCTGCCAGTGGTGCTTGGTTGCCAGGACGGTGGAGTGGCAGGAGTCAACAAGAGACCAATTAAAGGCTGACCTGGCAGGCAAGGGCCCTGGATGTGGATAGCTGGGCCAGGCGGGTGGCCTTCAACTCTCAACCAAGCAACTGGTGTAGAAGCTTCTATCCTGAAGTCACACGAAGGCAGGGGTAGAAGGGCATGCTTCGAAGAAATCATAGCCTGCAAATGGCTTCCAATAACAGGTCTCTGGGAAGCAAACTGTGAAGAGGAATAAAATATTTTGGGAGGAAAGAGAGCAGAAGGCACTGAAAGGAAAAAAGTGTAATGGGGCAAATGGGGATTTGTCAATTTATTTTAGAAAATGGGAAGGATCTTTGACAGAGGCAGAAACACCAGGGACATCAGTGCACAGGGCACAAACACTACACAATACATGCAGGGTGAGAAAGCCTCTGCTAGGCCCTCTGGCTGCATTCAAGAGGTCCCCATGATACAGCAGGACTGAGAGATTCTTGTCTGCAGCTCAACCTCCATCTCTGTCACTTTCTGGAATGGCATTAAAAGACTTTCTTTTTAATTTAGCTTTCCTGGAAAACTGTTACCATCATAATTAAAGACACTGAGTTGCTCTATGACCCTTCAAATCACCGTTATACAATATTGGCGTCTCCAGTCCAAATTTCCCTGTTATTTTTCTTTTTAAGCCTTTTTTTTTTCTCAGCAAAAGTTCTTCAGTATTTAAGACCTTGTTTCTTTTCCTCTGAAAAATGTTCAATAATGGAAAATCCTAAGTTGCATTGCCCTACTTTTTTTTTCAGTCTGTCTATAACAGCCTGCAAAGTATTGAAGGCAGAGATCGTGTAGGCTACTACCAATTTTCTGAAATCATGTATCTTGACTTTAAGACTCAGTGCCATCAATAATTAGCCCTTCACTTTGACTCCTTGAGGCAGTTGGGCTATTGTATGAATCAGCCCACGACTGATACATCAAATTATCCCACTGTTCAATTTATTCCCTGGAGCATTCTGATTTGCTCGTTGTGATGACTGCAGATACTTATGATGGCATCCAGACACTGTGGTGCCTGGTCTTACCATCCTCCTCTGCTTCCACTCAGTCAGTTCTTCCCACTCTCAAGTCCCCAGGCCTTCTTTCTTAGGAAAGAGACTCTGACTACTGTTTCTCTGGACATGCCTTCAGTTTTCTATTTATTTACCCACTAGAATTTCTTTCTAGATCTGTTTTAGGCTAAGTAAAGGCACAGGGGTTGGTGTGCATCCTTCAACCTTACACAGGAGCCCTATTAGTTTAGCTTCTAAACAGAGACTTGATTTTTGGTGAGGAAGTGTGTGTGTTTGTGTGTGTGTGAGAGAGAGAGAGAAGAGGGAGAGGGAAGGAGGGAAGGTAGGAAAAAGGGAGGGAGGGAAGGAGGGAGGTAGGGAGGGAGAAAGAGAGAGAGAATGTCTTTCCCATAGGAAGATAAGGAATCTGGCCTTGTTTTGGTGTATCTCAGGTGGTAACAATATATAATTGAGAAATCACACTTTGGATGAAAATGTCACTGTTTTCCTTCAGAAGGAAGCACAAGATGTTCTCAGTGTTGTTACTCCCAGTGTATCCTGCTTTCTTCACCTGTTGAGGCAATACTCAACTGTAGGCAGCTTCTTATGTACTAACACAGGCACAAACTCAGGCACATATAACTTAGTCATATGCACACAATAAAAGTACACATGGAGGTCTGTGGTCACCTAGCCTTGGTACAGGTACGCAGGAGTGACTGCTAAGGAAGCAGGCCCAAGTCAACAACCTCCATAGGAACAGGTATGAGGGAGCAACCATAGAGGGAGCAGGCCCGAGCCAGAGACTATTGTGGGACCAGGCTTGAGCCCAAGCCAGGGACTTTCCCAGGAGCAGGCACAAGCCAGGGATATCTGTGGGGCCAGGCCGGAGAAAGCGAGCTCTCCAGAAGCAGGTATGAAGGAGCAAACGCTAAGGGACCAGGCCTGAGCCAGCAACTTTAGCAGGAGCAGGCCCGAGCAAGTGACCTCCGTGGGAGCAGGCCTGAACGACCTCCAGGATTGCGGAGTGACCCCTGCCAAGCAACCTTTGGGGTTACTGGAACCATGGCCCTGACTGCACCACGAGGAGCAACCATCAGAGCCATGCATGGTTCCACTGGCACCTGGAAGATTGATCACCAGAGATATAGCCCCAACTACTCCAATCAGAGCAGGAGATGGGTAGACAAGGTAAGAACACACTCAACATGTCAAGGAAAACCATGACACCAACAAAAACTAGTGGCTCTGCAATAGTAAGACTTGAACATAACAATATAGATGAAGCAGAAAAAAGGGCCTAAAAATAAATTTAGGGGAAGTTTGAGGCCTTTAAAGAGGAAATAAAAAATTCCCTCAAAGGAATGGAGAAAAAGACAAACTAAAAATTGAAAGAAATCAACAATTCCCTTAAAGAAAACCAAGAAAAAGCAATCAAACAGATGAAAGAAATGATTCAAGACTTGAAAAGCAGAATAAAGATAATAAAAAAATCCACAAACCGAGGGAATTCTGGAAATGGAAAACATGGGAAAATTATTTGGAACCACAAATGCAAGCATAAACAGCAGAATAAGAAATGAAACAAGAGATGAAAGAGAGAATCTCAAGCATTTAAGATACAATAGAGGAAATAAACTCATCCATCAAAGAAAACAAATCCAACAAAAACTTAACATAAAATATCCAGGAAATATGGGGTACCAGGAAAAGTTCAAACCTCAGAATAAAAGGGATAGAAGGTGAAGAAGTCCTACTCAAAAGCACAGAAATATATATATACAACAAAATCATAGAAGAAAATTTTCCCAACCTAAAGAAAGATATGCACATAAAGATACAAGAAGCTTACAGAACACTAAATAGACTAAATAAAAACGTCCCTTTGCCACATAATAATCAAAACAATAAACATACAGAATAAAAAATATAAAGAACTAAAGGAAAAAGACCAAGTAATACATCAAGGCAGAATTACATCTGACTTCTCATTGGAAACAATGAAAGCCAGAAGGTCATGGTTAAGCATTATACAGACATTAAGAGAATACAAATACCAGCCCAGACTATTATACCTAGCAAAATTTTCAATCACCATATATGGACAAAACAAGATATTTCATGACAGAACCAGATTTAACCAATATCTAGCCACAAATCCAGCTCTACACAAAGTACTAGAAGGAAAACTCCAACTCAAGGAAGTTAGCTACATTCACAAAAACACAGACAATACATGATCGGCAAATCCCAAAGGAAAGGAAAACACACACAATAACATCACCAACAATGAAAACTTAAATAACAGGTATTAGCAATCACTGGTCATTAATATATCTTATTATAAATGGACTCAACTCATCTATAAAAGGACGCAGGCAAACAGATAGGATATGAGAATAGAATCCATTCTTCTGATGCGTACAAGAAACACACTTCACCCTCAAAGACAGACATTGCCTCAGAGTAAAAAGTTGGGAAAAACTTTTCCAATCAAGTGGACCTAAGAAACAAGCTGGTGTAGCTATCCTAATATATAACAAAATAAACATAAAACTAAAATCAATCAAAAGAGACAAAGAAGGTCATTTCATATTAGTCACAGAAAAAATCCAGCAAGAGGAAATCTCAACACTAAACATCTATGCCCCAAATACAAGGGCACCCTCATATGTAAAAGAAACACTACTAAAGCTTAAATCATACATTAAACCCCACACACTAATAGTAGGAGACTTCAACACCCCACCCTCACCCCTGGACAGGTCTGTCAGACAGAAAATTAACAGAGAAATAAGGAAAGTACCAGATGCTATGACTCAAATGGACTTAACACATATCTATAGAACATTCCATCAAAACATAAAAGATTATACCTTCTTCTCAGTACCTCATGGAATCTTCTCAAAAACTGAACACATACTATGTAACAAAACAAATCTTAGCAGATATAAAAAATTGGAATAACCCCATGTATCTTATTAGATCACCATGGCTTAAAATTAGAATCCAATAGCAACACTTATCACTTAGTCCAGAAAGCCCACAAATACATGGAAATTAAACAATGCTCACCTGAATCACCAATTGGTCAAGGAAGAGATAAAGAAAGAAATTAAAGACTTCCTAAAATTCAATAAAAATGACCACACAACATATTAAAATTTATGGGACACAATGAAAACAGTGTTAAGAGGAAAGTTCACAGCACTAAATGCCTACGTAAAGAAGCTGGGAAAATTCCACACTAGTGAATTAAGAGAACATTTGAAACCTTTAGAACAAAAACAAGCAAACTCACCTAAGAGAACTAGATAGCATGAAATAATCAAATTGAGAGTTGAAATCAACAAAGCCAAAGAAAACCACACAAAGAATCAATGAGACAGGAGTTGGTTCTTTGAGAAAACCAACAAAATAGATAAACCTTTATCCAAACTAACCAAAAGGCAGAGAGAGAATAACCAAATTAACAAAATCAGAAATGAAAAGGGGGACATAACAACAGACATGGAGGCATTCCAGAGAATCATTGGGTCCTCCCTCAAAAATCTGAACTTCACAAAATTGGAAAATTTAAAGGAAATGGACAACTTTTTGGATATCACTTATCAAAATTAAATTAAGATGAGATAAGCAAGTTAAATAGACCTATAACTTCTAAAGAAAGAGAAACAGTCATCTAAAGTCTCCCAACCAAAAAATAACTCAGGACCAGATGGTTTCAGCACAGAATTCTGCAAGACTTTTTTTTCCTTTATTTTTTAAAAATTTTATTATTTAAAAAAATACCAATCCAAATTCCCACTCCCTCCCCTCTTTCGACTCCCCTCCTGCTCCTTCCACAGACCCTCCCACCCCACTCCTCCAATCCTAAGAGAGGGCAATGCACCCTTCCATGTGGAAAGTTTATAAGATTTTTAGTAAAGAGCTAATATCAATACTCCTTAAATTGTTCTACACAATAGAAACAGAAGGAAATTGCCAAACTCTTTTTATCAGGCTACAATTACCCTGATTCTCTAACCACACAAAGACATTACTAAGAAAGAGAATTACAGACCAGTCTCACTCATGAACATTGATGCAAAAATACTAAATAAAATACTGGCAAATTGAATCCAGGAACAAATCAAAAAGATCATCCACCCTGACCATGTAGGCTTCATCCCCAATAAGCAGGGATGGTTCCACATATGGAAATCTGTCAATGTAATATACCATATAAATGAACTGAAAAAAAAAACTACCTGATCATCTCATTATATGTTTAAAAAGCCTTTGACAAAATACATCTCTTCATGATAAAGGTCATGGAGAGAGCAGGGATACAAGGAACATTTCTTAATGTAATAAAGGCAATATACAACAAGCCAACAGCCAACACCAAACTAAAAGGAGAGAAACTCAGAGCAATCTTACTGAAATCAGGAACAATACAAGGATGTCCACTCTTTCCATTCCATATCTATTCAATATAGTACTTGAGGTCCTAGCTAGAGCAATAAGACAACAAAAGAGATCAAGGGGATACAAATCGGAAAAGAAGAAGTCAAACTCTCACTATTTGCTGATGACATGATAGTTTACATAAGTGATCCCAAAAATTCTACCAAGGGACTTCTACAACTCATAAACACTTTCAGTAGCAGGATATAAGATTAACTCAATAAAATTAATGGCCCTCATTACACAGATGATAAATGGGCTGGGAAAGAAATCAGAGAAACATCACCCTTCACAATAGCCACAAATAACATAAAATATCTTGGAGTAATTCTAGCCAAACAAGTTATAGACCTGTATGACAAGAACTTTCAATCTTTAGAGAAAGAAATTGAATAAGATTCTAGAAAATGGAAAGATCTCCCATGCTCTTGGGTAGGTAGAATTAACATAGTAAAAATGGCAATCTTACCAAAAACGATCTACAGATTCAATTCAATGTGCATCAAAATCTCAGAAAAATTCTTCACAGACTTTGAGAGAACAATACTCAACTTTATATGGAAAAGCAAAAACCCCAGGATAGTCAAAACAATAAAGGAACACTGGAGGCATCACAATACCTGTCTTCAAACTCCACTACAGAGCTACAGTACTGAAAACAACTTGGTATTGGCATAAGAACAGACAGGAGCACCAACAGAACTGAATTGAAGACCCGAATGTTAATCCACACACCCATGAACACCTGATGTTTAACAAAAAAGCAAAAAATACAAAATGGGAAAAAAGCATATTCAACATGTGGTGCTGACATAACTGGATATCAACATGTAGAAGAATCAAAATAGATCCATATTTATCACCATGCACAAAACTCAAGTACAAATGGATCAAAGACCTCAACATAAAGCCAGTCACACTGAACCTCACAGAAGGTAAAGTGGGAAGTACACTTGAATGCAATGGCACAGGAAACCACTTCCTAAATATAATCCCAGTAGCCCAGATACTGAGAGCAACAATTAATAAATGGGACCTCCTGAAACAGAGAAGCTTCAGTAAAGCAAAGAACATGGCCAACAATACAAAATGGCAGCCTACAGAATGGGAAAAGATCTTCTTCATCAACTCCATATCAGACAGAGGGTCAATATCCAAAATATACAAAGAACTCAAAAAACTTGTTATTGAAAGAGCATATAATTCAATAAGAAATGGAGCACGGACCTAAACAGAGAACTCTCAACAGAGGAATTTAAAATGGCTGAAAGATACTTAAGGAAATGTTCAACATCCTTAGTCATGAGAGAAATAAAAATTAAAACAACTCTGAGATTCCATCTTACACCTGTAAGAATGGTCAAGATCAAAAACACTGATGACAACTTATGCTGGAGAGGTTGTGGGGTAAAGGGAACACTTCTGCATTGCTGATGGGAATGCAAGCTGGTACAGCCCGTTTGGACATCAGTGTGGCAATTTCTCAGAAAATTAGGAAACAACTTTCCTCAAGACCCGATATTCAACCATGCCACAAAGACATGTGCTAAACTATATTCATAGCCAGAACCTGGAAACAGCCTAAATGCCTCTTGACCGAAAAATGGACAAAGATGTGATACATTTACACAATAGAGAACTACACAGTAGAAAAAAATAATGACATCTTGAAATTTGAGGACAAATGGATTGATCTTAAAAACATCATATTGAGTGAGGTAACCCAGAAAGACAAATGCAATATGTACTCACTCATAAGTGGCTTTTAACATAAAGCAAAGAAAAAACAGTCTACAATTCACAACCCCAGAGAGCCTAGACAACAATGATGACCCTAAGAGTGACAAACATAATATAATCTTTATGGGAAGTAGAAAAAGAGAAGATCTCCTGAGTAAATTGGGTGAGATCATGAAAGAGGGTAGAAGTGGGGGGAGTAAGTGAGGGGAGCAGAGAAAAATATATAGTTCAATAAAAGCAATTAAAAACTTACTCCATCTTGATTTGTTTTAAATAAGCATACAAATTATTAATTGAAAAAAATACGCATGGACCTATTGTCTGAACTTGTTTCAGTTGTTTCACAGAATAACAAAAATTGGGTAGTTTATAAGCCACAGAAATTAATTTCTCATAATGAAGACGGCTTAGAATTCCATGGTCAAAGAATGAGCAGATTGGAATCACTTTCTCCATGTTGGTGCCTTCTAGCTGTGTCCTCACAGAACAGAAGGGGTGAGTCAGCTCCCCAGTGGCTTCTTTTACGAGGAAACTGATCTCATTCTGAAGTCTCTGCCCTGAAGGCATTACATACCTAAAACATTCAGCTCTCAGTATCATTAACTTAATATACCCTTAAGGTACCCTTAAATCTGAGGTTTATTATAGCAATCTGGGGGCAAGGAAACACAAACGTTTGCACCATAGCAAAAGACACATACATACATACATTCATGTGGGCACCACATACCTTTATTTCTCTTGTCTGCAGATGCATTTATCATTTGGATTATTTCTTCATAAGTGAAATTATACTATATGCATTTTCAAGTTTTGGTATTTATAAGGGAAAATGTTCATTTCATTTTCTTTTTTGTTCTCTAGTAAATTGTTCCAGAATTTTGTGGCATAAGTAGCCATTAATTTGCTCATGGATGCATAGAATCAATGTTCAGAAGGCATTTGAAGAAAATGTTTCCTTATTTCTCAAAAGAAGTAGAGGCTGGAAACATCTGAAGTTCCTCTGCTCATGTGTCTGGAGACTGGGTACTTCAGTCCTCTCCATGTGGACTTCCCCATGTGGTCTGCCTGTGTAGGCTGGGTTTGGCTTCCTCACTGCATGGTAATGCCTTCCTCTAAATTGAGAGAGAGAGAGAGAGAAAGACAGAGAGAGAGAGAGAGAGAGAGAGAGAGAGAGAGAGAGAGATATTTATAAAGTTGTTTCGATCAAAGAAAAATGAAGACCTGATTTATTTACATGTGACAGCAGGTTCTAAAAACATCAATTGTCAACAATGACAGCACAGGTGAAGTGGCCTCCATAAGACACAGGTATTCTTCACTGAAGCGTACAATGATTATCCCAAAAAAAGAGAAAAAGATGACCACAGATCTTTTTGTGTCTTCTTATATTTCACATATCTGCACCTTTGATAACTTTCTTAAGTAACCATCAATATACCCATTTTAAGCACCAACAATTGAGGCTCAGAGGTGTTCAGTAACTTGTTCTAAGTCACTAGATGAGAAATTGCTAAACTGAAAATCAGACATGACTTTAAAGTCATGACTTAATCATGCCAGCATCAGGAGGTTCATTTGCTTGTAAATTGTTTCTTCACATTCATAAACATGAGTAGTATTCTGTACTGAGTTATTGCACAGCCTTATGCATTTTGTGCACATTATTTTAATCTATTCTTATGTGTGTACATGTTCATCTCTGTAGACATGCACATATGGGGTCTGAAGTTCCATGCCAGTGATCTTCCTCAATCTCACTCCAGATTCTTTTTGAGATTAGTTTTAACCTGATGTCCACCGATTAGGCTGGACAGGCTAGACAGTAAGCCCCAGAGAGTTCTGTAGTTATGTGATATGTTCATACACCTGGCTTTTTATATGTGTACTGGGGTTCCAAATTCAGGGCCATATGTCTGTGGTGTGTGTGGCAAGCACTTTACAGACTAAGCCATTTCCCCATCCCTAAACTTTTAATCTTTGTGGAAAACCTCCATGAGATAATTATTATTACCTTCATTTTCCAGGGAGGGACCAGATATCAAGTATTTTACCTATGTTCTTCCAGTTGGTAAGCTGAAGTGTTGGCAATTCCAAAAAGAGATTGTCCATGAATATGAACCCATTTGAGAGTTTGTGTTAACTCACCAATTTAAGGATTATAAATTATTATTACCTGAATGTTGACCTTGAGTCTATACTAGAACACTGTGCAGCTATCCTGCATTCCCTACCAAATGTCCTTCATGGCTATTCTTAGAGGCAGGATTCTGACCTGAAGAGAGCCAGTGAGCCCAGAAAAGCATCATTAAGTGCTGAACTTAATATGAAACTTGAACATTATGCCCTGGCTAAGTGAGCCATGAATTTACTTCATGTTTAGCAATAGGATTCCCATCCCACCTGGTAGATCTAATTAACCCACCATGTCTTCTCAGTGTGGCCAGATAAACGCATCCACGGTAGAGCAGAGAACCTCCTTCAGCTTGCTGAAATGTGAAGGGGTTGAGCACCGTAGAAAGGCTTCTCTGAAGTCAGCAGATTGTTGGTGAGCAACTTCCCCGACAGAGAGGGGCAAGTTGGAACCCAGCAGCTCCTCTGCTCCAAGAGCATGCACATCCATTCGTGGAGAGGTAAGGTCCAGTCAAAACTGATGGCTCAGACACCCTAATTACTAACTCAGCATGGGAAAGGCTCAGCCTCCAGGCATGACTACTGCTGTCACCTCAACTTGTGGAGGAAACTGAGGAGGAGCAGTTATCAGCTGTTGCTTCCGGGGAAAGAATGCCAGTTGTGGACATCTGGCTTTAAATGAGTTCCTGCAGAAGAAGAATGATAAGTTCGGGCAGCGGCAGAAGTCACAACTCTGAGGTTCTCTTCTCAAAATCATAGCCTTTCAGAACCCAGAGTTTTCACCCAACCTTCCCATTTTATGCGTGAAAAACTGGGTGAAAACAAGTCAATAAAAAAGTGGTAAAATTAAAAACAGACATTTGTGGTAAAAACAGACTAAGCACCTATCAGAAACCGATTAAAGAGTAAGCAACCTACTTTTCAGAGAGGTGTACTCTAGGAAAAAACAAATAAATAAAAAACAAAACTCCTTTTCATTAACAAAAATAGAACTCTAATTTCAATGATCAATCTTAATCAGCTTGACTGAGTTTTGAATCACTTAGGACACCTAACTCTGGATTTGGGTGTGAGGATGATTCTTCTAGTCAGTTTTAATTGAGGACAGAGGACCTACCTAGAATGTGGGCAGTGTTCTCCCGTGGGTTGAAGCCCGGGAGTAAAAGAGAAAGAGCAAAGGGAGCAAAGCGGTAGAATGGTAGCATTCATTTCTCTTCTTCCTGACTGTAGATGCAGTGAGACCAGTCACCTCATGCCCCTGTTTCCGTCACTTCCCCAATACAACAGACTGCATCCTCAAACGATGGGCCAAAATGTACTCCTCCTGCTTTAAGATGCTCTTGTCAGGTACTTTTTTTTCATAGCATCAAGAAATGTGACTAATGCATGAACAGTTATAGTATTATAATATTGACATCTTAAATCATGGCTCTGAACTATTATTTAATTTCTTAAAGATTAAATTAAATACAGCAAAATTTAGTATTTTCTTGAAACATTTTAATCACCATAGAGCATAAAATAATTTAGGCATTCAAAATCTTTGAACTAAAACAATTCCTTTCAAGAAAATGATGTTAAGGAAAGGGTATTTTATCTTGGAGCTAAGCTGGTTATTGTCTAGTTTCCTTAGGATATTCGTACTCAATAAATGATGATTTATCTACGATCATGGGTTCATTATTCAAATCTGGCAAAAAATTTAAAAAATACAATTTAAGAGTTTATTCCTTGATGAATTTCCTGGAAAGCTTGTGTCAACTGTGAGAAGCCTGCTGCCATCTGGTCCAGGTCTGGTGTGGGGCTGCCCACGCTCGTCTCCTGAGGCAATAGTTTAATCCAGCAACTTTTCTTTTTATTAGACAATAAAGTTCAACTTTTGGAGCAGAACTCAGTGCTCAACAGTGAGGCACATAAATTCTGTTTGATCCAAAATAGTGAATATGAAACTGTGCTCTCCCCATCTTGCTTCCTCTGCCCTCGGCTCCTCTGCCCTCGGCACGACCGACTTGAATCTGATAAAGCATCTCCAGCCTTAATTCGCAACTCAGTCTAGCATCTCAGTCTATGGCAATTTAGGGCAAGGAGGCAGTTCTCCCAGCTGTTTTCCAGGCCACAGCCCTCTAGTTACCAAATCACCATTCTTAGTAAAGAGTTCTGACCCTGAAGAGGTGGCACTTGTCCCCTCCTTGGGTCCTTAGCCCCCAGCATCTACTGCAACCTGCAGTACTGGGAGGGGGTACTGAGGATCTTATGTAGGAATCATGCAGGAATTCCTTCCTGTCTAGGGAACTGGGTAAGGGGGAACGTCTTCTTCCACAGCAGTTTCTAATCAATAGAGTTGGTGAAATATAAGGAAATCTTAAATTCTTATATTTTTAAAGAGAAAACCTTATTTAAACCTTTAGTTTTGTTCTAGATTGGTTTATACACATAGCTTAATGCTTAGTTTTAGTTTTGATGCTGTGAGAATATTAAAAGAATCTTGTAAAACAGCATCAAAACCTCTGGTCTTGCACAGACATCCTGCTCTCTCTAGTTCTGCTCTCAAGATGCTTGGGTCTAATGAGGCCTCAGTGTGAGTCACCACTCAGGGGAAGCTATTACGTGTTCATTGCCCTGCTATCAGCTTTACTCACATGAAGGCACCTGCAGGAGGCAACTCACAAAGCATGTCATGGGTAGGAGAGCTCTGAACTCGGCTGCTCCCCATTGTCTCTCAGCTGTTCCACAGACGAGCGCTGAACCACCTCCCAGCACTCCACATCTGCTTGAGTTCACTCTTTACCTTCATTGTTTGATCCAGGATCTGCTATGGAGTTCTGCTCCAAACATAGCTGTTAATAGAATTCCTTATAGTCAGTGTAGGAAAAACAGTGGTTTGCTATGGAAAAAGTTGAAATACACTTCAATACAACCTTATTTCCCAGAGACATGACCGTGTTTAGAATATGCTATTTCTTTAACATAAATATTGGATTTATCATATATGAGTCTATATTTCCTTAGAAGTCTACTCACAGGTATATGGGCTTTGGTATTTGTTCTTTGAAGACATTGTAGAAAACTCAGAAAAATTTTGACCTCAAGTCGTAATATTTGAACTCTAAGTTAATAAGTCAGAATTCAATGAACATTGATGGATTTTAGTCAATGAGTTTCCATTGACAAAGCAGTTCTGGTCATCATCTCAGGCCAATTTAATATCCTGGGAAAATTTCTAAGCAGTACAATTAAATGATTTAGTGTTTTCTTTTTATGCAATTCTATTTCATTTAATTAAACTTATTTTCATCAGGAATAATTAGTCTTGTATAAAATTCACAATTAGGATTTGATACATCAATCATCCATATAAAATTTTATAGTAATGTTTCTTACCAATCTGAATTTTTTTCATGGCAGTTATGTCTACTATAAATAACTAAATAAGACTCTCCAGATCAAAACTTGGGCTAGAAGATTAGGTTCTGTCAATTTTAATCAATAACACATTTTTTTCCCACAATGTAGTTTTAGCCATTTCCAGTTTTATGTTGCAGTGACTTGTTTCTACTAAGAATCTTGAGTCGATTTTTGCAGTTTGGGAAGTTATTAAAATGATGGGATCTTTCAATTGATTTTTCTTTTAATTTTGCTGTGTGCAGTTTTAGCTTTTCTCGATTTAACCTTGTTGATTATTTCTTGCAGTATTTATTTATTTCTGGGAATAAAAAATCCTCAGTGAATCAAAGATCTTGCAAGATGAAGACAAAAGACAGGACTAAATATTATATCAGAGAGCATGGAGAGCTATGTTCATAGAGAACTTCATGCATTATTACCTTCAGAATTACTATTTAATTATCTCCAGTGACAGACACAGGAATGGAATGACCTAGGAGGCAATTTCATCTGAAAATGCAAAAAATATCTAACAACCAAAACGATTCCTGTTGAAATGGAGTCGACAAGAAACACATATGGGTGAAAACTTGTTGGAAAATCCATTCAACTATTTTAGCCTTTCTTTCAAAAGTCTCTATCAAATAGCACTTTGGGTATCAATTTATATTCCATTTTATCCCAAATTATGGTTTTCACAGCAATGTGCATCTGTAACAAGTCAGGCACCAAGCTCACTCTTGGGGAGACAGATATAGCTGGTTTTCCAGGATTCTAAGTGGATGAAATCTACATCTATCCTGCCTTCTGAACAGTAACTGCTCCGACATTTTAGTAGCTCTTATTCTATGCTGAGTACAAAGCATAGCTCCATTACAGTGTAAGCAAGGTGGCCTAGCAGACGTGTGGTGCATACCAGTCAAAGGGGATGGAATGCAACGGAGAGCAGAAAGCTAAGTAGAGGAGGGTTATCTAATTATCAGAATGTTCTTTACAACCCAAGGAATCTGAAGCCTCGCATCCTTCATCCAGGCCTACTGATCATGCTTCCTTGGTTTCCACATTTGCTCTGTAGATAGAGCTGATTCCCCACAAGGTGTTGCACTTACAATCAAGTATGAATGTTCCCTTTCCAAGAACCTAAGAATACTCATGTTGAAAAACAGATCTGAAACGTATACATTCTCATATTATGTACATGTTTTCCCTTGAAGGCGGTACCATATGGAGCAATAATTATAGCAAGAATTTCTTCTGTCAGTACCATATTTAATTTTTTACATAGACTATTCATTCTTTTAAGTGGCCTAAACTCAATTTTTCCCTGAGTAACCTTTGCTGAGCTTTTATGCACATAATCTTAGTTAATCAGCCTAATCCAGTTTTTAGCAAAGCACAATGATACTCACAAAAACTTCTTTTGGTGGCTGTCGTGATGAAGCTATGCAGTTCGATTGCCCCATTGTCTTTTATAATTACTCTTGGAGTGTGTGACACTAATTACTTTCCCCTTTCTGTCCTTCCTCTTCTTCTCTCTCCCCTTTCCCTCAGTTTTGAAGTTCCCTCTCTTTTTTCCTCTTCTTTTTCCCTACTTTCTGTTTTCCTGTTTTCTTCTTTTTTTGTTTGCTAAGACACACACAGGTAAATAGTCTTCCAATTGCTGATTTTTGCCCACAAACCCAAAAAAGAAATGTGGATTCTGTGCTTCTAACCTTCTAAATTTGGGTGACTTTTCCCTAAGAATTACTATGCTCATGTCTTTCTCATAAAGAGTTTGGGATCAAAAAGCAAGAGTTCCCCACCCTACCTCTTGCATTATATTGTAGCATCACTTCCTAATTACTCTTCTGTGCTGGCTTTTCTCTCTCATTGATCTGGTGTGATGGTCACTGTACTGGTCATCAACTTCTACTTGAATAGTATCTCTTGCATTTGACCCTCTTCCACAAGGCAGATTGTCAGAAACTCCACATAAACCTTGCTTCTTTAATAGTAATGCCATTGCAATGCATTTACATCATTGTCTACTTTCCTGAATTATGGAAACTGAATTTTACAGTAACAAATTTGAGGCAATGTCTTTATTTCTTTTTATTTATTTATTAAAAATTTCCACCTACTCCCCTCCTCCCTTTTCCCTCCCCATCTCCCCCTCCTTCTCTAGTCCTAAGAGCAGTCAGGGTTCCCTGCCCCGTGGGAAGTCCAAGTTCCTCCCTGCTTCATCCAGGTATATAAAGGTGAGCATCCAAACAAAACAGGTTCCCACAAAGTCAGTGACTTTTTTTCCCTTATTTATTTATTTAAAGAATTTCCACTTCCTCCTCTCCTCCCAATACCCTCGCGCTCCCCGCACTCCCTCTCCTCCTCCCTCACCAGTCCCAAGAGCAGTCAGGGTTTCCTGCCCTGTGGGAAGTACAAGTTCCTCCCCTTCCCTCTAGGTCCAGGAAGGTGAGCATTCAAACAGACCAGGATCCCAAAAAGCCAGTACATGCAGACGAAACAAGACCCAGTGCCATTGTCAGTGACTTCTCAGTCAGCCCCCATGTCAGCCACATTCAGAGAATCCGGTTTGATCACATGCTCATTCAGTCCCAGTCCAGCTGGCCTTGGTTAGCTCTCATTCGATCAGTCCCCTTGTATCAGTGGGTGAATGCACCCTTCGCGGTCCTGTCTTCCTTTTTCATGTTCTCCCTCCTTCTGCTCTTCATTTGGACCTTGGGGGCTCAGTCCAGTGCTCCAATGTGGGTCTCCGTCTCTATCTCCATCCATCCTCGGATGAAGATTCCCTCTGGTTCTGCCTTCCTTGCCCACGTTCTCCCTCCCTCTGCTTCTCATTTGGACCTAGGGAGTTAAGTCCAGTGTTCCAATATGTGTCTCTGTCTCTATCTCCCTCCTTCGCCAGATGAAGGTTCTGTGGTGACAAACAAAATATTCATCAGTATGGTTATGGGTCAAGGCCAGTTCAGGCACCCTCTCCTCTGCTGCCCAGGGAACAATCTGGGGACCTCTCCTTGGGCCTGGGAACCACTCCAGAATCAAGTCTCTTGCAAAGCCTAAAATGGCTCCCTTAGTCGAGATATAAACTTCCCTGCTCCCATAACCATCCTTCCTCCCTCCCCCTCCCATTCCCCCAAACCTTCCCCAATCCTCCCTCTCCCCCCTCTCCCTAACCATCTCCCCTTACTTCCATCCCCCACCCCCGTACACCCAAGTTTACCTGGCAATCTTGTCTACTTCTAATATTCAGGAGGATAACTATATGATTTTCTTCTGGTTCACCTTCTTATTAAGCTTCTCTAGGATCACGAATTATAGACTCAAAGACCTTTAACTATGGCTAGAATCCACTTATGAGTGAGTACATACCATATTCCTCTTTTTGGGTCTGGGTTACCTAACTCAGTCAAGCGTTTTCTATTTCCGTCCATTTGCATGCAAAATTCAAGATGTCATTGTTTTTTACCACTGAGTAAAACTCTAATGTGTATATGTTCCACACCTTTTATAACCATTCTTCTATTGAGGGGCACCTAGGTTGTTTCCATGTTCTGGCTATTACAAATAGTGCTGCTATGAACATAGTTGAACAAATACTTTTGTAGTATGATAGGGCATCTCTTGGGTATATTCCCAAGAGTGGAATTGCTGGGTCCTGAGGGAGGTTGACTCCCAGTTTCCTGAGAAACCGCCACACTGATTTCCACAGTGGCTGCACAAGTTTGCATTCCCACCAACAATGGAAGAGTGTTCTTCTCACTCCACATCCTCTCCAGCATAGGTTATCATTGGTGTTTTTGAGTTTAGCTAATCTGACCAGTGTAGAATGGTATCTCACAGTTGTTTTGATTTGCATTTCCCTGATCGCTAAGGAGGCTGAGCAAGACATTAAGTGTCTTTTGGCC
Source organism: Myodes glareolus (assembly GCF_982192425.1). NCBI lineage: Eukaryota > Metazoa > Chordata > Mammalia > Rodentia > Cricetidae > Myodes > Myodes glareolus. The sequence goes on from NC_142038.1 coordinate 57,222,763, forward strand.
ATTCAACGTTCTTATATTGAGAATTCTCTATTCAGATGAGTACTCCCTTTTTTAATTGGGTTAATTAGAGTTTTAGTGTCTAGTTTCTTGAGTTCTTTGTATATTTTGGAGATCAGACCTTTGTCTGATGAGGGGTTGGTGAAGATCTTCTCCCAATTGGAAGGTAGCCTTCTTGTCTTACTGACAGTGTCCTTTGCTTTACAGAAGCTTCTCAGTTTCAGGAGGTCCCATTTATTCATTGATTCTCTTATTGTCTGTGCTACTGGGGTTCTACCTAGGAAGTGGTCTCTTATGCCTATGTCTAGTAGTTTGTAGACTACTTCCCACTTTCTCTTCTATCAGGTTCAAAGTGGTCAGATTAATGTTGATGTCTTTAATCCATTTGGACTTGATTTTTTTTTTGAGAAAGTAATTTTATTAAATTATAAAAGTTTCCATTTCTGCCCCTCCTCCCAACACCCTCCCACTCCCCTCACTCCCTCTCCTCCTCCCTCTTTGTCCCTAAGGGCAGTCAGGGTTTCCTGCCCTGTGGGAAGTTCAAGTTCCTCCCCCCTCCCTCCAGGTCCAGGAAGGTGAGTATCCAAACAGACTGGGTCCCCAAAATCCAGTATATGCAGAGGAAACAAGTCCCAGTGTCATTGTCAATGGCTTTTCAGAAAGACTCCGGGCCAGCCACATTCAGAGAATCCAGCCACATTCAGAGAATCTGGTTGGATCACATGCTCGTTCAGTCGCAGTCCAACTGGCCTTGGTGAACGCTCATTAGATCAGTCCCCTTGAATCAGTGGGTGATCGCATCCCTTGCAGTCCTGATTTACTTTTTCATTTTCTTCCTCCTTCTGCTCCTCATTTGGACCTTGGGGGACTCAGTCCGGTGCTCCAATGTGGGTCTCTGTCTCTATCTCCATCCATTGCCAGATGAAGGATCTATGGTGATAAGCAAAATATTCATCAGTATGTTTATGGGTCAAGGCCGGTTCAGGCACCCTCTCCTCTGTCCAGAGAACAATCTGGGGATATCTCCTTGGACCAGGGATCCCATATATAATCAAGTCTCCTGTAAACCCTAAAATGACTCCTTTAGTTGAAATATATTCTTCCCTGATCCCATATTCATCCTTCCTCCCTCCCCCCCCATCCTGGTCCACGGAGCTTTCCCCATTCCTCCCCTACTCCCTTCTCTCTAACCCTCTCCCCTTCCAACAACCCTCCCACCCCCCATGCACCCGAGGTTACTGGGACTCTTGTCTATTTCCTACCTCCTGGCTGATAGTTAAATAATCTTCATCAGGTTCATCTTCTTATTTAGCTTCTCTAGGATCACGAATAATAGGCTCAAAGACCTTTAATTATGGTTAGAATCCACTTATGAGTGAATACATACCGTGTTCCTCTTTTTGGGTCTGGCTTACCTCACTCAGTAAAGCGTTTTCTATTTCCATCCATTTGCATGCAAAATTCAAGATGTCATTGTTTTTTTACCGCTGAGTAAAACTCTAATGTGTATATGTTCCACACCTTTTTTAACCATTCTTCTATTGAGGGGCACCTAGGTTGTTTCCATGTTCTGGCTATTACAAATAGTGCTGCTATGAACATAGTTGAACAAATACTTTTGTAGTATGATAGGGCATCTCTTGGGTATATTCCCAAGAGTGGAATTGCTGGGTCCTGAGGGAGGTTGACTCCCAGTTTCCTGAGAAACCGCCACACTGATTTCCACAGTGGCTGCACAAGTTTGCATTCCCACCAACAATGGAAGAGTGTTCCCCTCACTCCACATCCTCTCCAGCATAGGTTATCATTGGTGTTTTTGAGTTTAGCTAATCTGACCAGTGTAGAATGGTATCTCACAGTTGTTTTGATTTGCATTTCCCTGATCGCTAAGGAGGCTGAGCAAGACATTAAGTGTCTTTTGGCCATTCAACGTTCTTCTATTGAGAATTCTCTATTCAGATGAGTACCCCCTTTTTTAATTGGGTTAATTAGAGTTTTAGTGTCTAGTTTCTTGAGTTCTTTGTATATTTTGGAGATCAGACCTTTGTCTGATGAGGGGTTGGTGAAGATCTTCTCCCAATTGGAAGGTAGCCTTCTTGTCTTACTGACAGTGTCCTTTGCTTTACAGAAGCTTCTCAGTTTCAGGAGGTCCCATTTATTCATTGATTCTCTTATTGTCTGTGCTACTGGGGTTCTACCTAGGAAGTGGTCTCTTATGCCTATGTCTAGTAGTTTGTAGACTACTTCCCACTTTCTCTTCTATCAGGTTCAAAGTGGTCAGATTAATGTTGATGTCTTTAATCCATTTGGACCTGAGTTTTGTGCATGGTGATAGATATGGATCTACTTTCATTTTTCTACAGGTTGACATCCAGTTATGCCAGTACCATTTGTTAAAGATGCTATCCTTCTTCCATTGTATACCTTTAGCTCCCTTGTCAAATATCAGGTGTTCATAAGTTTGTGGGTTAATACCCGGGTCTTCTATTCGATTCCATAGGTCGACTTCTCTGTTCTTATGCCAATACCAAACTGTTTTCAATACTGTAGCTATGTAATAGAATTTGAAGTCAGGGATGGTAATGCCTCCAAAAGTTCCTTTATTGTATAAGAGTGTTTTGGCTATCCTGGGCTTTTTATTTTGCCATATAAACTTGATTATTGTTCTCTCAAGGTCTGTGAAGAAGTTTGATGGGGTTTTGATGGGAATTGCATTGAATCTATAGATTGCTTTTGGTAGAATTGCCATTTTTACTATGTTGATTCTCCCAATCCAAGAGCAGAGGAGGTCTTTCCATTTTCTGGTATCCTCCTCAATTTCTTTCTTCAAAGACTTAAAGTTCTTGTCAAATAGGTCTTTCACTTCCTTGGTTAGTTACCCCAAGATATTTTATGCTATTTGTGGCTATCATGAAAGGTGATGTTTCTCTGATTTCCCTCTCTGCTTCTTTATCCTTTGTGTATAGAAGGGCAACCGATTTTTTGGAGTTGATCTTGTATCCTGCCACATTACTAAAGGTGTTTATCAGCTGTAGGAGTTCTTTGGTAGTGCTTTTGGGGTCGCTTATGTACACTATCATATCGTCTGCAAATAACGAAAGTTTAACTTCATCCTTTCCAATTCGAATCCCCTTGATCCCCTTATGTTGTCTTATTGCTATTGCTAGAACTTCAAGCACTATATTGAAGAGGTATGGAGAGAGTGGACAGCCTTGTCGTGTTCCTGATTTTAGTGGAAAGGCTTTGAGTTTCTCTCCATTCAATTTGATGTTAGCTGTCGGCTTGCTGTATATTGCTTTTATTATATTTAGGTATGATCCTCGTATACCCAATCTCTCCAACACCTTTATCGTAAAGGGCTGTTGAATTTTGTCAAATGCTTTTTCAGCATCCAGTGAAATGACCATATGGTTTTTTTCTTTCAGTTTATTTATATGATGGATTACATTGATAGATTTCCGTATGTTGAACCAGTCCTACATCTCTGGGATAAAACCTACTTGATCATAATGGATAATATTTCTAATGTGTTCTTGGATTCCGTTTGCCAGTATTTTATTGAGAATTTTCACGTTGATGTTCATGAGTGAGATTGACATGTAATTCTCTTTCTTGGTTGTGTCTTTGTGTGGTTTTGGTAGCAGAGAAACTGTAACTTCATAAGAGGAGTTTGGCAATGATTCTTCTGTTTCTATATTGTGGAATACATTAAGGAGTATAGGTATTAGCTCTTCCTGGAAGTTCTGGTAGAATTCTGCATTGAAACCATCTGGTCCTGGGCTTTTTTTGGTAGAGAGATTTTTGATAACAGCTTCGAATTCTTCACGACTAACAGGTCTATTTAGATTGTTCACCTGTTCTTGGTTCAACTTTGGTATATGGTACTTATCTAAAAAAAATGTCCGTTTCTTTTACATTTTCCAGTTTTGTGGCATACAGGCTTTTGTAGTAGAATCTAATGATTCTCTGAATTTCCTCTGTGTCTGTAGTTATGTCCCCTTTTTCATTTCTGATCTTATTAAATTGCATGTTCTCTCTCTGCCGTTTGATTAGTTTGGATATGGGTTTGTCGATCTTGTTGATTTTCTCCAAGAACCAGCTTTTAGTTTCATTGATTCTTTGGATTGTTTTCTGTGTTTCTATTTTGTTGATTTCAGCCCTCAGTTTGATTATTTCCAGTCTTCTAGACCTCCTGGGTGAATCAGCTTCTTTTTTTTCTAGAGCTTTCAATTGTGCTGTTAGGTCTCCAATGTGTACTTTCCCCATTTTCTTTAATTGGGCTCTTAGTTTTATGAACTTTCCTCTTAGCACTGCTTTCATAGAGTCCCATAGGTTTGAGTATGTTGTGTCTTTACTTTCATTAATTTCAAGGAAGAGTTTAATTTCTTTCTTTATTTCTTCCTTGACCCAGGGGTGATTTAGTAGTTGACTGTTCAACTTCCATGAGTTTGTTGGCTTCCTGGGGGTACCATTGTTGTTGAATTCTAACTTTAATCCATGGTGATCTGACAAGACACAGGTAGTTACTAATATTTTTTTGTATCTGTGGAAGTTTGCTTTGTTACCCAGTATGTGGTCAATTTTTGAGAAGGTTCCATGAGCTGCAGAGAAGAAGGTATATTCTTTCCTATTTGGGTGGAGTGTTCTATAGATGTCTGTTAAGTCCATTTGATTCAATACCTCCAATAATTCTCTTATTTTTCTGTTAGGTTTCTGTCTTATTGACCTGTCCATTGGTGAGAGAGGAATGTTGAAGTCTCCTACTATTAGTGTGTGTGGTTTGATGACTGCCTTGTGTTCTAGAAGTGTTTCTTTTACATATGTGGGTGCCTTTATATTAGGGGCATAGATATTCAGAATTGAGACTTCTTCCTGATGAATTGTTCCAGTTATGAGTATGAAATGTCCTTCTCCATCTCTTCTGATTGATTTTAGTTTGAAGTCGATTTTGTTAGATATTAGAATGGCCACACCTGCCTGTTTCTTAGGTCCATTTGCTTGGAAAACCTTTCCCAACCCTTTACTCTGAGTAGGTTTCTGTCTTTGTGGTTGAGGTGTGTTTCTTGTAGACAGCAGAATGTTGGATCCTGTTTTCGTATCCGATCTCTAAGTCTGTGCCTTTTTATAGGTGAATTGAGTCCATTGATATTAAGTGATTTTAATGACTAGTGGTTGTTGACTCCGGTCATTTTTTTTTTTTTGGGTAGTAGAGTGTATTTGTTTTCCTTTTTTGAGTGGTGCTTGTGAAGGGTCGCTAGATGTCTGGGTTATTGTAGGCAGTGTTGGGAATGTTGGATTCCTTCGGTTGTGATTTTCCTTCTAATATTCTCTGTAAGGCTGGATTAGTAGCTACGTATTGTTTAAATTTGTTTTTATCCTGGAATATTTTGTTTTCTCCGTTGATAGTGAATAATAGCTTGGCTGGGTATAGTAGTCTCGGCTTGCATCCATGGTCTGTTAGTTTCTGCAGTACCTCTATCCAGGACCTTCTGGCTTTTATGGTTTCCATAGAGAAGTCTGGTGTAAGTCTGATAGGTTTACCTTTATAAGTTACTTGACCTTTTCCCTTTGCAGCTCTTAATATCCTTTCTTTAATCTGTATGTTTTGTTTTTTGATTATTATATGGCGAGGGGATTTTTTTTCTGATCCAGTCTATTTGGTGTTCTGTATGCTTCTTGAACCTTCATAGGAATATTGTTCTTTAGGTTGGGGAAGTTTTCTTCTATAATTTTGTTGAATACATTTTCTGGTCCTTTGATCTGCAATTCTTCTCCTTCTTCTACCCCTATTATTCTTAGATTTGGTTTTTTTATTATGTCCCAGATTTCCTGAATGTTTTGTGATGAGAATTTGTTGGATTTGCTCTTTTCTTTGGTCAGAGCATTTATTTTCTCTATGGTGTCTTCATAATCTGAGATTCGTTCTTCTATCTCTTGTATTCTATTGGTTATGCTTGTTCCTGAAGTCTCTGTTTGTTTACCTAGATTTTCCATATCCAGCCGGCCCTCGGTTTGTGTTTTCTTCCTTGTCTCCATTTCAGTTTTCAATTCTTGAACTGATTTCATTACCTTTTTGATTGTTTTTTCTTGGTTTCCCAGGGTATTGTTTAAGAATTTACTCATTTCTTCAAACTTTTTGGTATATTTCCCTTCCATTTGTTTCCTCATTTCTTCAATCTTTTTGTTATATTTCTCTTCTATTTCTTTAAGTGAGTTATTCATACCCTGTTTAAGAGACTCTATTGCTTTCATAATGACACTGTTTTCCACTTCTTCTGGAATGGGGTATTCAAGTCTTTCTGTCATAAGATCGCTGGGATCTGGTGTTTTCATGTTGTTTTTCAGATTGTTGGAGGAATTCTTGCCTTGGCGCCTGCCCATCTCTTCCTGCAGGTGCTCTCCAATGGCTCTTCCCTCCACTGGGTCTTCTGCTACAGGATCAGTGCCCCTTGATGGCCAGGAATCACTTTGCCTGCAGTCCTACCTTGCTGCAGGCAGGCCTTTCAAACAAAGGAACTCCCTCCTGCCCTTTGCACTCATTGCCCCGTCCCAGCGGTGCCCACACAGGTTGGGTTGGAGGATTTTATGCCCCGAAAAAGGGAGAGCGGAAGGGAAGGGGTTCCTGGCTGAAAGCAGGGATGGAGTAGGAGGAGAGAGGGTTTAGCTGGGGGAAGCCGCCCCTTTGGAATACCCAGGGAGATAAGGATGGCAGGAAAATTGTGTGTTCCCTTACCGAGCTTGTGTGGTGGTTCAGGAACACACTTACCCCTCCCTTGTATCTTCTGCTACAGGATCAATGCCACTTGCTGGTCGGAAATCTCCCTGCCTGCAGTCTTACCTCGCTGCAGGTGGGCTATTAAAACAAAGGAACTCCCTCCTGCCCGTTTGCACTCACTGCCCCGTCCCGGCAGTGCCCACACAGACTGGGTTGGAGGATTTTATGCCCCGAAAAAGGGAGACATGAAGGGAAGGGTTTCCTGGCTGAAAGCGGGGATGGGGTAGGAGGAGAGAGGGTTTAGCTGGGGGAAGCCCGAAGCAATGTCTTTTTGCTCCAAAGCAAATATTCTCTTTTCAAAATAAGACATTCTCAACCATTTGAATGTTTCTTCAGGGCCCCACCCACTTTTTCTTGATAGAGTTCTGTTCCTAGGCAGGCCTCAAGCTCTCTGGTTAATGTGGCCCTCCAATCTCAGCCTCCTGAATAGTTGAGACAACAGGCAAAATAGATGTACACACAATTTCTTGACTGATTTTTGCATCACCTTTAAATATTTGCAGATACTACACAATTTTACATGAATATATTCTCTATCTGATAAAGGTACATAACAGTTGATTAATCACAAACCCCAGGTGTTAGTACATGAAACAGGAATGAATGTGGTGCCTCTACATCTGGGCAGAGATGTTTAACTTACAGACCCTGACCACTAGAAAGAGATTTAAAAATTAGTTTCTGTCTCTGTGAGTCAGGGAACACTTCCCCTTTTCCTCAATAGGCACCCAGATGGGAAGAATTCTCTCGGTGCTACTTCCAGGTGTCCTCTGAAGAGCCAGTCTTCAAAGAGGTGAGCTGGATTTCCCAGCAACTAGATTAGTGGATCCAGCTGCTGAATGCTGCCCTCATGATGAGGAAAGGAGCAGTTGTCAGGCTATCAGTGAGAGGAGGCTGCTAAGCCTTCCAGTAACAAACAGCCTGCTATAGGATGCTGAACTTCAGCATGGCTCAACTGGCTCATCCTAACTGCTAGGGGCTCTCCAATAGTGCGTTGTGAGTGGCAGATAGGCAATTTCTCAACAGTGGGCTCCACTATGACTAGACAAGCCAACAGCGAGGTCTGTCAAATGGATGTCCAGGGAAGAAGAAGGTCTGGGAGTCAGGACTGAAATCTAAGACATCATCTCCCAGCTCATGTTCAGATCCCACCATTTACCATTTATCTTATACCCTGTTTTCTTTGTTGTGAAGACCTTCCGGTCAGTGACTCACATTTACCTTCCCTTAGGCCTTCTTAATTTTACTTTTCTAAATCAATAAACACATGAAGCAAAACATATTCTTATGGAATTTTCATAAATCTTAGTTTTTGTTGAGCCCTCTCCTCTCTTCCCCCCTTTTCTTTACCCATCTTGACCTCCTTACCCTTGCAATGTGCATATTCCCTTACATATGTTTTATTCTCTTCCCCCTTTGTTTAAAGCCTCTATTTCACTCATCTCATGTCATTTCCTGTCTTCTACATGCCTTCATCCACACATAAATACTCATAAAAATTAAAATTCATGATCTCCATATGAGAGAGAACACGTGACAGTCATGTTTTAGAGTCTATTACTTCTTTACACACCTCTAGTTTTTCTTGGCACCTCTCTCTCTGCTGCCTCTAGTCCTCAGCAAGCATCTTGAGAAAAACATCCTTCTCCTGGGGTTCTGTTTTTATTGTTAGTATTCTGATTGGTAACTGTTTCACTGTGCTCCATCCCTATCTCCTAGTGGCAAGACTCACCTCACCTCATGAAATGAGAACTAAGGGCCACTAAACTCCTGAACTTGGAGACTCTTGTGGCTAGATCCTTTTTGTTAACCTAATCTCTGCATCTTGCCCTGTGATAGGGGTTATAATTCTTTATTTTATATTTGGGTAGATGGTGACTTAGCAATATTAGCTTTCTCAAAGTCCTTATTAAGTGGTAGAGCCAGGTTTGGAGCCAGTTCTGACATTCTATCACATGTGCATCTCCTACTGTTGCCTGTCAGACCTTTTAGGTGGAACTCACTGCCAGCACCAAATTCACTGCATCCTCAGGTAATGCTGCTGTGTTCGTTTTCCTTTCCTGGCCTCCTATCAAAGCTTCCTTCATTTGTGCTGAATTTGCCAGCTTCATTCTCTGTTGGTCTTTCCTGTTGACAAGATTTGCAACTTGAGCGACAGAGAGTAACTGATGCCATGGCTACCCATCTCACTTGGGAGGCCGAGGCAGTGGTATCTCTATGAGTTTGAGGCCAGCATGGTTTACATAGTGAGTTCCAGGAAAGCAAGCCTACATAGAAAGATTCTGCTTCAAATAAACAAAAAAAATTAAAAGCTTTACAAAATTTCAATATCCACATCATAGTTAGTATAATGAACAAGTATCCCCCTTCATGCATATTATATCCATCGAAAGCTAACATGTATGTTTTACATATGCACATACGTATGTGGCACCTGCTATGATTTTTGCTCTAGGTCCTGAGCAGTGGGGGCCGGGTCCTGAGAGCAGCCAGCCCCGGGCAGGGCCCAGCCATGTGGCAGTAGGTTGGTCCCGCAGACAGTGAGTCCCCAGAAAGTGCAAGTTCCCAGCAAAGGTGCAAGTTCCCAGTGCAAGTGGCGTGTGGGCAGGCGAGCGGGTAGGAGGCACATGGACAGACACATTGTACAGAATAAAATCGGATATTTATTAGTTGAATTATGGAATGGGAAAGAAAGAGGGGTGATGTAGGTGGGCCTTCTGTCTATGTGTTACTTTTATTGGTTAATAAAGAAACTGTCTTGGCTTTTTGATAGGGCAGAATTCAGATAGGTGGAGGAGACTGAACAGAATGCTGGGAGAAAGAAAGCAGAGTCAGGCAGACGCCATGATTCCACTTCCCGAGACAGATGCTGGCTAGACTCAAGCCAGTAAGCCACGATCTCATGGTGGCATACAGATTATTAGATATGGGTTAGTCAAGATGTTAAAGTTAGCCAATAAGAGGCTAGAACTAATGGGCCATGCAGTGTTTAAATGAATACAGTTTCCGTGTAATAATTTAGGGCGTAAACTAGCCGGGGAGCCAGGATTCTGGCGGAAATGCAGCCAGCTGCTTCTTTTCCAACATAGGGGAGAAGGGGGAAAAAAGAGGAGAGAGGGAGAGAGAGAGAGAGAGAGAGGAAAGGGGAGAGGGAAAGGGAACAGAAAGATAGAAGCCAAGATTGCAAGAGGAGGGGAGGGGCTTCAGGGAGTGGGTGTGGCTTGTCTCTTAAAGTGACAAACAATCATAACATTCCCAGGTTTTTTAATAATAAAAAGTGGGAGATTAGATACCACAGGTTGATGGAATTGGGGCGACGGATTCTCAAGACTCCTTCCGGCTTGTTTGTGGTCATGGTCTTTGGCGGGGGAACCTGAGAAGGCTGGGTGCTGGCCACATCCTGGCATAGATGGTCTCTTTGTTTTCATCCAGTGTTTGTGGCATGGAAATGTCTGGTGTCTCTTATACCTGTTTAACGTGGATCCTTTAATTTGTCTCCCTGGAACTCACAAGAATTCTTTGGGTTTGTGAAAACAGAAGTTTTAGACACATACCCTGTATAATAACTGTGACGTATTTCTGTACAACGAAAAGTATTTTTAAGACGATGGAAGGCAGCATAAGAGAGAAATTTGATCTAAAATTTGTTTGGTGAGGTTGGTTTTTTTTTTATTTTTTTAACCTGGCTATCAAACTGTATCAGAGATCTTTGAGAAGGATAAAATTTTACTTGAGTTACTGATTAAAAAATGCAGAGAACTTACTTGCTTGGCACCCAGAGCTACTCTTTTAGGGTCCTCCATTGTCACTGAAGGTCACATTTGCTGTTTAGCGCAGGGCCTGCCAGGCTCCAGAAGACCCTGTGGGCTAAGAAATCTGTAGGAAGACAGGCCTACCTTGACCTGAGCAGGTGGGCTGTCGATTCCAGTGATTCTATCCAAGTTGGAAGATCTTCAGCTCAGATGAAAGGCAGTTTAGCCCAATGGTCAGCACTTAGCAGTTGAAGCAGACTGCGGATGGATGTTGTTTTGTGTCCATTTGTCTTCTGTCTTCTTTGGAGGAAGCAGAGTGTTGCTGTTAGGAGCTAACATGTCTCTTTTTGTTATAAAAAGTTTTTAAATAATTAAACATTTAAATATCACATTCCCCAGATCTCTGAGCAGTTTAGGGCTGTTTATTAGGTATAACTACAGTATAGAATCTGTCTGGAAGATTGGGTCTGAGCTTGACTGTACTGGCTCTTAACAGGTAAGATTTACACTCGTAAAAAGGCAGAAAGAGGAAAAACTGCTTGCAATATTAGGTTAATGACAGAACTGACAATAGTAGAGAATAGCTTAATATATTTTAAATGAGGGTTGGATTAAATATAAGGCATTTTTGTGAGTGAATTAAAAGTACATACCATCTTAAAAGATGAGACTTATTGATTTTGTAGTTTGAAATGAGATGTAATGAACAATTATTATACACAGAAGGAGTGAACAGGAATTGGGCAAAGTGGATGCTCTTGGTTGGTCCTACCAAAGGCATGATACTGCGCAAAACACATGTAACAGAGTCAACAAGAGGAATTTAGTGAAAACCGGGGGGACAAGGCAAGGTATACTTTAGCAAAGATGGGAGAGCTTGGTTACCTGACCTGGCTCTTAGCCAAGATGGTGGCAAAGTCACCTGACCCCAGTCAAAATGGTGGCAGCCACATGTTTTATGAAAAGCGTCACAATTTTTGAGATGTAAGGATTTTTAAGCTTAATAAGAGGGACTTAAAGGCGTGATCTGCCCTGTTGCTGAACCGTCATGCCACACCACAAGCCGCAGAGGGGAGCAAAAGGCTGGAACCAAAAAAACTGTACCATGCCATGGCTGGAATTGAAAAAAACAGCTGAAATTTCAGAAAGCCGGAGAACTGACATGAATGGTTGCTATCCACTGCCAAAATCGTGAAAACCCACAAAACAGTGGCACCTCAATGCCGATAATGGGAATGTCTTCCCATATAGGTGGGGTGCAAATTGGCATGAACACCCAGGACCCATGAGCTGGGTGTCCCCTAACTCCAGGTGGAGTATTAAGACCTGGCTGGAACCTGTTGTTTGGGGTGACTCAGAAACCAGAGAGGCTAGAGGCTGCTCTGAGCATCATTTTATGGTGAGGGAAGAACAAGAAAAGAAAAGAAATGGAAAAAAGGATGAAGAATCTGAGGAACCCTGGGTCCCCAGTCGAATGTACCACATGTGGAGTGTACAGTGCTAACGCAGGCTGACTGACCCCTAACAGTGAATCAATCCCACACCAGTTATGTTTTAAGGGGTTATTTATTTTGGGGGGTAAAACTTACATACACCATAAACCATCAGGAAGGGAGCCTAGTCGCTGGAGCAGGAGCCGGGAGCAGGAGCTGGGACCAAGGCAGGAACCAAGAGGGCCTGATCCGGGATCTGTGGCTCTTTTTAAAAGAGAAATATACCACGCCCCAGTGGGCTGGTATTTCAGCGGCTATTGGCTGACGGAGCGGAAGGCGCTCCCCGCGGCACTGTGGGCTTGTGCTTCAGCAACTATTGACTGAGGCAGCCGAAGATACTCCTGCAACAGACCCCGGGTAAGTCCAAACACAATTTCAGTTAAGGGAAGCAACTATAGCAGAATGGGGGAGACTCATCAATTGAAGCCAAGAAACTGGTGGTGGGAGTAGGAAAAATCCCTGGTTCAGGATCTTGACCCTGGGAGAGGAGTTTCGGGAAGGAGTATCTATCCGAGTCACGGCATCAAAATGTTATGATTTTTGCTGCAGGTCCTGAGCAGTGGGGGCGGGCAGAGGGTTCCGAGAGCTGCCAGCCCTGGGCAGGGCCCAGCCATGCAGGCGGGCTGGTCCCTCAGACAGCCCGCCTGCATGGCTGGGCCCTGCCCTGGAAAGTGCAAGTTCCCTGCGAAGGTGCAAGTTCCCTGCGAAGGTGCAAGTTCCCTGCTGCAAATGGCCTGTGGGCAGGCAAGTACGTGGGAGGCACATGGACAGACACATCACACAGAATAGAATTGGATATTAATTATGAATTATGGAATGGGAAGGAAAAGGGAAAAGGGGGAAAAGAGAGGAGAGAGAGAGAGAGAGAGAGAGAGAGAAAGGGAAGAGAAAGAAGAAGATAGAGTAAGAGAGAAAGGAGGGAGGAGAGGGAAAAGGAACAGAGAGAGAATCAAGATGGCAAGAGAGGAAGGAGCTGCAGGGAGTGGGCTTGTCTTGTCTCTTAAAGTGACAAACAATTATAACATTCCCAGCTCTTTTTCATAATAAAAAGTGGGAGATTAGACACCACAGGTTGATGGAATTGGGGCAGCGGATTCTGAAGACTGCTTCCAGCCTATTTGTGGGAGGTCACCTCTGGAGCAGGAGGAGGAGCCCACAGGGTGTAACTGGCTCCCTACCAATCTCTTCAGCATCACTTGGGGCAATCAGTCCTGCTACACCTTGGAGCTGGAAATTGCCTTTAGTTATCCTGTAGGCTATATGATCTCCAAGGGTGGGAACCAGAGGGTAGATAGTAATAGTGGACTAGGTGGAGCTTGAGCAGAAGCAAGAAGACTGGCTGGTGGTTCTTTTTAAAAACTAAGTATTATTTCCGGTAGTGCAATAAAAATGTGTTTTTGAAGTATCTAAGAGAGGCATTATTTTTACAAGGTTCATAATGGAGTGTCAAGCGACCCACTCCTAATGTAATGCGCATGAAGTAAGGAATTAAAAAAATCGCTCTGGTTACCTTATCAAATACAAAGTAGCAGTTCAAGATCAGCATATATGATCAGATGTGGCCAGCACCCAGCCTTCTCAGGTTCCACCCCCCTAAGACGATGCCCACAAATAAGCCGGAAGCAGTCTTGAGAATCCGCTACCCCAATTCCATCAACCTGTGGTGTCTAATCTCTCGTTTTTTATTATGAATAAGAGCTGGAAATGTTATGATTGTTTGTCACTTTAAGAGACAAGACAAGCCCACTCCCTGCAGCTCCTTCCTCTCTCCACATGGCTGGGCCCTGCCTGGGGCTGGCAGCTCTCGGGACCCACTGCCTGGCCCTGGCTGCTTGGGACCCACAGGTAATTTCATAACAGTACCACCCTGCTGATTGTAATTTTTAGAAAAAAATTAGCAATATCTTATTAAAATTTGAATTATTATATGGTTCAGTTATAAAATTGACAGTTTCAAAGCTTGATTCATTCAAGCTTTATAATATATAATTTATATTTCATGCTAAAATTTAAAATATGTAATTTTTATCTTTGTGCTTTATGTGATAGCAACTTCTTTATTCAAATTTCAGTAGTTAGGTACTTTTAAAACAATTACATTTTGATTTTAGTGTATAGATGCTTATGCTTAATAGAACCCAAATTATGTATAGGAATTGATAACAAAATGAGTCATTATAATAAAATAAGGGTGGGAAAATACATTTTGTGTAATAAATATGTGTTATAAATTTCTTTTCTTATCAAAATATGTAGACCCATGATATTTTTATACTTCAGCCACAGTGTTTACGTATAGAAAAGTCTCAATGGAGACTATCTTAGTAAATGTTTTATTAACCAATAAAAGCAACATATATACAGAAGGACTTCCCACACTAGGTATACGCATGCCTCACACACACAAGGAAATAAATAAATATATGTAATTTAAAATTTGCATATTGTCTTTGGACACTTGGACTTTGCTACTTGAGTATGTATTTTCCAAGTAGGTATCTGGAGCACACAATACTGTGGTTGATTATAAATTCTTAATATTGGAGTCTGAGGCAAGAGCATTCTGATTGAAGCCTTGTTTGCCCTGAAGTACATAGCCATCTGATAGAGGATTAACCTGTTGGCTGCATTCTGATTATTGTTAACTCAACATTATCGCCTCTCAGAGCGGAAGCAGGGCTGCATGCCCATGCCAGTGACTTTTAGTCATGAAGCAGGACACCAGCTTTCAGGTTTGAATTGTTTAGCCAGACTGCCTGTCTAAAACGCTTTAAAAATAGTGAATGAAAATCTATTCTCATATAATTTCACACAGTAGAATCTTCAACTCAAAAGAAAGCTTTTGGACAACACATACCACTTAAATGCTCATTGCCCTGTGCTGTTGGAGGCAGCCCATTTTCTTCTCTGCTCGCTAGCTTTTGAAGGGCTGAAATGTTCCCATCGTTCTATCTTTGTAATGTGCCCCTATCAGAGACATCGTTACTGCTATACTTTTCATTTGATTGTTCCTCTTGCTTGTTTTTAAAATTGAAATAATTCTGAAAGAAATGCAACTCAAAAACACTTCTGTCTCCTGTGAGCCTTACTATCTTGAAAACAAAACAAACAAAACAGGACTTAGCTGAGTGTCTGTTTTTTATCTCTGACCTTAAATTCCTCAAATGTAAAGCCAATGAATGAAATTCCTAATGTAGGAACTCCACACTGACATTACAATACGCTCTTGTGTTTTAATCCTATTTCCCAATTCATTTATATATTATCTTTGTTTGTCATAATACCAGAGTAATGATGTCTCTTTTTGGCTTTCTCCTCCAAATACATTGGTGTGATGAGATTAAGGAGTGTCAGCTGCTGAACCTTGAACACAACTAGGCTAGTGGGTGCACTGATAACAGCAGTGTATGCACAAGTAACTGCTTGAGAGAATTACTGAAGCAGTGTTTTAGTTTTTATTTCATAGTATTGTGAAATCACCTGTACCTTAATACCAAGTATCCTGCACAAAGAAAATTGGCTTTAGTAAGAACAAGTGCCTTCATGGCCAGTTAGAGGGATTTCTAAATATTCATTCTAGCAACATTTCTCCCCAAATGTGGAAACACTGCTTTCATTTTTCTTCTCCCCATGGAGCATTGCATCCAAAGATCGGCAAGGAATAAAGAAAAACACAATTGCATTATGGAGCTGACAGTGTGTGTACATAGCATTAGCTGTGCGGGGTGGCGGAGCACATCACAGATGAACATGAGCGCTGTGCCTTCCTCCTGCTGCCTACCCTCCCAGGTCCCAAGTGATGGTTCATTAGAAGTCAAAAGTAAACCCTGTTGAGCTTCTATATCCAACTTAGGGCTGAACCAGAATTAATTATACCCTCTGCTACTTTGCAAAGGATTGTCACCAATAAATTCTAATAAACAAGAGTAAAAAGATGTATTCCTGCTGTTCCTAGGAAATTAGAACATAGCAACATTACTTAGAAATGTAGATGTTATATTTTTGTGTTGTTTATATGAAAATAGGTATGAAATGGAAAGGTATATCAAGAGCATGAGAAGGGTCGGAGCCGACTACTATTCGAAGGGTGCCAAAGACTCTTCCTCTCTTAAGCTGTATGGCCTAATTTTGCAAATCTTATTCTTTTTTTAATAAATAGTTATGTCAATACCATCCTTTACAATATTTATGTGAGTGCCTTGTTTAAATTGTATCTTTTTTGGTTTAGTGTCTGGAGTGGTCTGATATGGTGCTACCACCTATTGCAAAGTAAGAAGAATAGATGGCTACAAAACTCTCTAGGTAGCTTCTGCGTAGTGAATCTGCCATTAAGCATGCCACTGAGTTGTGGTTCTACTGAAGAGGGGGCTGTTGGAGAACGGTACTTCTGGGACGTAGGGTTGCAGGAGAGCAAAGCTGATGGCAGAACATGGTGTTGGGGAAGCAGGGCGACTAAAGGGCAGCCCAGTCAGTTGGGAGCGGTGTGTGTAGAACTGGATGCATTAGGAAGAGGGTCAGTGGAGGAGTGGGCTAGTGGAGACTGAGGATGTAAAGGAGTAGGCAGGTGTGGAGTAGGTATGTGAAGGAGAGAACAGGGAGGCTAAGGTAAACACTGTGGATGCAGACAGAATGCCATGGGTGGCTGTCAGCCTGAGGGTGCTGGATGAAGACACATTGTGATGCTGACTTGTTGTTTGGGGCATAATGCTGTTTTACCCATGGGCTTACCTAATTTTGTATTGTAATGGCTCTTCTAGAACTAGACACTTATGCCCATGTTTCATTTTATGAAGTTAATCGCCATCTTCAGAGGAAAGATTTATGATAACCAACTGCTGAAAAATTAACTAGTCAGGTGACCTGTTCTGTTCAACTTGCAGGCACTCACAGGGTCAGTGAGTTTCTGTCTCTCTTTATGTCTGTGTTTCTCTGTCTCTGTCTCTGTCTCATGTGTGTGTGTGTGTGTGTGTGTGTGTGTGTGTGTGTGAGTGTGTGTGTGTGTGTGTATTTATTGCTTGAAATGTTCATATTATTGTTCTCCAAGTGATTTGAGTTGTGCTTTAATTGTTGGTATCATCTTCTCTCTGTGTCTTCTGCCACCTCTTCAGACACACTGAAGCAAGATGGGAGAGTACCAGTCTACTTGAACTCAGATGCTTTGAATCTAAATGCTCAGCACAAGTTCTAAAGCTCTGGCTCTGGGGCTGCAAATCTGTTTTAGCAGCACGTGAAGTTGCAAATACAGAATCCATAAATAAGGATGATTCAGAGGATGCATTTTTTTTTACATTTCTCTAGATACCATAAATGGAGAATTTGTTCTTCTGTTAGTAGTAACTACTGCATAAAGGTTTGTTGAGTGAATGAATCATAAGTTTCACAACTGAAGAGAAAGAGATTGGGGCCTGAGGAGATGACTTACTAGGCAATGGGATTCTTCTACAAGCATAAAGACCTCAATTTGATCCCTAGGACCTGCATGAAGATCTGGTCCTGGCAGCCTCAGTAACTAAGGGAATTCGAGGGAAGGAGACCACAGGAACATGAGGGCTTACTGACCAGTTAGACTAGCTAATTAGTGAGCTCTAGCTTCAGTGAATTAAAGTGGAGACTAGTCGAGGGAGACATCTCTAATCTCTACATGTGTATGCACAGATAAACGGGTCTGTATAAACATGTGCATATGTACATATGTGTGTGTGTGTGTGTGTGTGTGTGTGTGTGTGAAAGAGAGAGAGAGAGAGAGAGAGAGAGAGAGAGAGAGAGAGAGAGAGAGAGAGAGAGAGAGAGAGAAGGAACAAGAGATTTGCTTATTTCCTTTATACTGTACCTTCCAGGTGTAAGAATTCAGGTCTGGGGAGATGTGAAAGGGAACGATAGAGACAGATGGTCTAGCCATAGTCCTCACACAGCCACTAGGATGATACTGAAGATCACTTCTCTCTTTTGTAAAATGAAGGATAAAATAGTGAGTTATTACTGGGATTAAGTGAATTTATAACAAAAAAGCTTTGTAAGTATCTGGCATTTGATGTACAGATCTTTGAATAAAACAGCAATAACAGTCACTAATACCACACTTTGCATGTTAATAGAACTGTTTAATGTATTAAAAATATTGTCTTTGTATGTTTTCGTGTTTGTATCTTTCTTGTGGATAAAAAAAAACCCACAATGCCTTTTTTATAAGGTCAGTGGGAAAATACAATGAAAGCTATGTTGAAAAGTGTAGCATGAAGAAATGCAAAATATCACTATAACTCTTTTGTATGCAAGTCTGACCATTTCTAAGACTCAAGGGTGGCCTTCTGTATAGTCCCTAGCACCGCTCTGAGACTTGCTCTTTGTGGCTCGCCCAGAACATAGACAGGTAGCAATTTTATTGTGACTTTCTCATGCTTAATGTCTTTGAGTGAGCTGACAGAACTCACTGCCTCACTGCCGGGAAATAGTCGTTTAGGGGAGAACTGTGTACATTTCCCCCTTCTTCCACCAATCCACAAGTTGTAACTTCAGATAGCAACGAGGCCCCTGAGTTCAGGCTAGAAATGGGGGGAAAGTAAGAAATGATAGGCTGTCAGATTTCCTGAGAAGGTGCAAGGCAGCAGAACCAGAAATCAAGGCTGAGCTCCGCACAGAAGGCTGGGTGGCATTCAGATATTACCTACGTCTACCTTAATGATTCCATTTAAGCTGTCATTTTCTACATTTACCTTGCAGCATTCAAAAGCAACTATACCTCCGTGCTCACAGCCAACGCACTGTCAGCATTTCAAAAGGAGTGAGAAATGAAGGAAAATGGCATACGATGTATTTCAAAAAATAGTTTCCTTGTAGAAAATTAACAGTAATTTTGACACCACTCTTACAGAAAAAAAAATCAACTCTCTTTGGAGATTATAAAAAATGCTGGCAATGAACAAAAAGGAGGGAAGATACATACACACACATAAAAAGGAGGGAAGAAAGAAAGAAAGAAGGGAGAGAAAAAAGAATGAGAGAGGGAGGGAGGACACAAAACTTGCTAGGTTTCATCTTTTCACTAGCTCCTGAAATACTGCTAAGCCCCTTAGTGTTGACTGCAGGAAGGTTGGGAATGATGTCATCCTGCCTCTACTCACTGTATGACTCTTTCTGAGCATGGTGAAATGCAGGGGTTTCTTTTATTTCCTGAGACCTTGCTTAGCTTCTTCTAGGATGGTGATAGCAAGGGCTTTAGTGTTCAAATATCATCAGGAAGGTCTCAAGAACTTAGTTGCTTTTGAAAATCCTAATACTTGTGATCTAGAATTGCACACTCCTTTAAATGTGGTAATTTTGTTACACTGGCAAGATACTCTGAGTCAATTACTATAATTTCTTCATTAAATTGACTTCATTTCCCAAGTTCCCGCTGGAATGCTCTTCTCACCTCTCAGGGCCATTGGGCATGAGGGTCCCTGTGGTTCTGGCTCACCTGACTTCTACTCTGCTCATTGAGCACTAACCCTGAACTTTGAATTGTTTGGTTCCTTAGTGAGGTGGCCGTGGAGCATCAACTTGTAAGTGTAACAGTGCTCATCTTCATCAAAGTTGCGGTTGGCTCCTCGCAGCAGTTCATAGAGGACAGAAGGGTGACAGAATCATCAGGATAGAACCTATCTATACCCTTTGGCACCTTCCCACCACTATATTTAAGTATTCTCTCACTGAATGTGGCCCTCTGGTCTCTGGAGCAGCTAGACTATGTGAACTGTGGGAAGCTACCCAAAGCGATATTCAGTCTATACTGCTGTCAAGAAGTCAGAATTCCTGCTGGGTGAGACTTTCTGTGGTCACTCATAGTCATGTAAGTAACCTCTCAAATCAAGATATGTGATAAGTGCAACAAGCAAATTAGTTCCCCAAATCAACTTCGAATGAATCAAAACTTTGTGTGTTGTTGGAGTCCTCTAAGGAGTGGCTATTTTCTTCTTTTTATACTTTTCTTTTCCAAATTTCATGTGTGAGTACCATATTTGCAACATATCCATGTTTCCCTATCCTCTGTACAACTCCTCTCATGACTTTCAACTCCCTCTCAAATTTATGACATTTAAAAACATTATTGTTGCATATGTATAAAAAATGAATATATAAATACAGCCTGCTGAGACCATTTAGTATAGCTCATATGTATACATGTTTAGGACCATCTCCTTGGCGTTGAATAACCTATCAGGGAGTTCGCCCTTCAAACAGATGGATTCTCCCTCTCTCAACATCCATTCACTGTCTGTAGCTCTTTATCTATGGGTAAGGATTTATGGGATTTCCCCATCCATGTTTGTATGCCAGCTTGTATTCTCATTATTTATGTATTACTTAATTGATCATTTTTTTATATATATTTCATGGGTATAGCTTCCCAGTTATAACCCGAAGACACTGTGTCAAAGTACATGTCCTAGTCCTCTGGCTCTTACAATCTTTCTGCTCCATTCAAGACGTTCCCTGAAGCCTACATTTAGGTGTTGTGTTGTAGATATATCAGTGGAGCATTGATACCCCATGATCAATTCTCTGCATTTTAAAAAGTTGTGCATTTCTGTAATGTGTTATAAAAGTTAATTGTATAAATTAATTTTTAAACTATCACTATTATTATTATTATTGTGTGTGAGCACATGCATGCCAAGTCATACATTTAGAAGTATGCAGAGTATGTAACAGCGAATGCTTGTTTGTATCAATGATCATCTGTGTGGGATGAATTTGAGACCCGTGCACTTTTTAGAGCTCTGTTTATTCCTTGTCCTGAAGTCCTTCCTCTGTGTATTTCACCTGTTTATAGGGCCTATCTACTAAAGGATTTGAATAGTTTCAAGCTAATAATGCTAATATTATGGGTGGGGTATGACTTGATTTCCCCAAGCTTTATGTGTTGACATTCAATTCCGTTACTAAGTATTGAAAGGGTGGTAATTAAATCCATGTATGATGTTTTCAGGCAGGGTGTTTGGGAAGCAATTAGGATTAGATATCCTCATTAGGGTTGAATTCTGATGATTGACTTGTGATGGCTTTTTAAGGGAGGGAGGGAAGATGGGTGGGAGTGAGAGGGGAGAGGGAGAAGAAGTGATGCATAAGACGATAATTGTCCTTTCTGAAAACTCTGCTAAAGAGACTACCATCACCAAACACAGCCTTGCAACCTGGAGCTAAACCTGTAAGACAAAATGAACCTATTTTTTTTTAAACCTTGCCTGGTATGTGGTACTGTAATACCAACTAATACGTGCAGTAAACTGAATAAACATGAGATGCTTTTTCAGGGAAACTTGGCTTCATGGAAGGAACACTGACTTGTCACTAAGCAGATCTGGCCCATCTCCCTGGGATTGTCTACTGTGAGTCTCTTTTGTGGGGGTAGCAATGAAGTCATCTTTATGAGACCACAGAGTCTGCTTACACAAAGTGGGACTTCATAAGTCTCTTTTTAATAAACAGATGCAATAATGTATTAATAAACAAAGCCAGCATGCTTGAGTAATTCTCTTGGTCCCTTTTGGTGTCCTGTGACCCTGGGGATGGTGCTGCGTGTCCTTTTACTCTGAACATGTGAGTCTACATTCTCGATGCTCTTCTTAAGAGAGACAGTGCTCTATCTTTTATTATTATTTTGAGGAATGGATACTTTAAAGGAAAAGAAAATTAGATTTTCTGAAACAGCTGTTAGGCAAGAAATGCTATTTTTGTTATTGAGAAGAGATTTGACTTCCTATAAGGTGGGGGCACTGGAAAGCCTGGTCTATAGATACATTATGATTTTTAGTCATTTTTCTCTCTTAGTTTATGAGAAATGGTTTTGTCTTAATTTGGCATTGCCTTCAAGTGCTACACAGCATCTAGATTATGATCAGTGTTCAAAAGTTGTTTCTGAATAAAAAGTCAGGAGCACAAAAGGTCAGAGTGTCAGAAATCCAGGCTAGAATGGAGGTGAGGCATTGGGAAATATTTCACCAGTATTCTACCTCTTATTTTCCCTGGAGTCATTGAGGGTGGGCTGTGAACAATAAGAAGGATAAGGAATAAATGCTGAGATGTCTTCTAGGTTGATGTTCTAGGTACTGGCTCTAATCCTTTCTTGAAACTCCTAAGGCCAATACACTTTTTGCTTCATATTTGTCCTCTTCCTTCACATCAGTCTGTCTTGTTGGAGGCCAACAATTGTTTTGCAGGTGTTAATATTTGCATGCAGTTGCTTAAGCTTTCATAAATACTCAACTTTACCAAAAAACAAACTCAGATGAGAGAATGCAGTAGAAGCCAGTGCAAGATTGCAGAATATTGTTACTTTCTCAATTAATAATAAAACTCTACCTTTTCCCGAAGAGTCAGGTGGTTTTTCAAAATCTGAAAAGGGTGGCTTAAATTCAAGTAAACACAATGAATAGCTGATCCTGTAGCTCAAGGACAGAGCATTTACATACCTGATATGACTGTGCCCTGGATTCAATCCTTTGCACATACACAAAATTAATCAAACTAAAAGATTTTAAAAATTAAACACACTAGATTTATCTACTCCATGTGTTTAATATGTAAAATTCCTATGCAAGCGTTCAAATTTCTCAGTGATTTTCCATGGTACTTTTTTCTTTCCAACAGATTATGTTCAGAGATTATCATCCCACAGGAAATTGGGGGTTTTATTATAAACCACATCAAGGCACTCCTTCCACATTTTAAGTATGATAAACCTCAATCCTGAAGTTAGGATGGAGTGGAACAGAAAAATTGTTAACTCTGCTGTCCATTATGCAATCCACAGCCTCACTCGTTTTAAAGGACAAGAATATCAATACCACTTCCCTTTTAGTCGAACAAGAAAGAATACAAGATAGGTGTGTGAAACAGTCTTTGATATCAGACTGCTGCCTGGCTTTATGACCCTTTCAGTTATTGTTGGGATTGAAACAATGACTCTCTGAACTTCGTGCTGTAATATAAATCCACATAGGTTTATATTTATGTAACCCTTAAATCATATGTCTATTTTTTTCAGCTGCCTCAATACCATTAATCTATAAAGCATATTTTAAGTTCAATAATTTCCTGAAAAAAACCCCACAGGTATCAGGCTACATGGACACAGGCTTATCAAATTGCAATATTATGCTTTCCACAATCATGCACTGGGCCATTTGGTAGGTATCAAAATTTAGATTTCATTTTTCTGCATAGTTGAAAGAAAATTTCAGCTAAATGTGTCAGGAACTTAGGAAGCTCAGCCCCCCACAGGTGTTCAACCATCAGGCATGCTCCTAAGGGATAGTGCTGCCGGCTGGCCAGCCCATGGTCCACAGATGGGGGGAAGCCAGTATGGGAAGAGAGGGAGGTCAGAAGAGCAGGAGAGTATCAAAACCTGGAGAAATTCCAAAGAAAACCTCATCTCTCATTTCAGACCTTTGCTGTATGCTGTCAGTCTCTCCCCAGAAAGCATTATTACTTTGTAGCACTCCACAGGAGCTGATGGGCATCCGCCGGCTTCCCCCGGCTCACTGCCTGGTGGATGGACTTCTTCATTACAGACCACACCACAGTTCTCTGGGCTTAATGGGCATAAATATAGCTACTCAAAGAGGGAAGCACTTTCCTGTCCACGAAGATATTACATCCAAGAGACGAAAGGAAAACCTGCTAATTGAGAATCGCACTTCAGTTTAATTACACAGATGCTAGAATAATGCAACTGAAGCGCCTTAAAAAATATAATTATCCACTATGCAATGCTTGAAAGCATGCTTTATCTTCATGCCTTTAATGTACATGATCAAGAAAAAGGCAACAAAAGAATCATTCCTGGGTAATTTGGGAAACTGGGACATGTCTGGGTTTGAAAGATGTTTCAGAAAGCATCTTGCATTTGGAAGGACTCATCAGAGGGATTTTGTGAGCAACTACACATGAAATCCCTCTTTTAGCCTGTGGGTTCTTCAAAGGCCTCTGAGTTTAAAATAAATAGTGAATTTCGTGGTACTGTGTAACTGCCTAATTCTCTCCTCCAACACTGGAACATCAGAAAGTGTGAGAATATGTGTTTGGGAAGGATGACATGCTGTTTTTAATAGTGTGACTTGAAGGTCTACAAAGATCTCTTAATAAGCTAAGCATTCCTTTCACAGATTCCTTCTCTACCCTCAAATCTCACCTTGTTTAATTTGTCATTAATACCAGACTGCCTTCTTATAAAATTTCCAAATCTTTTTCAGACAATACCATTCCCTTGACTTCTCAGGTGTCTGTGATTAGTGGCACCCAAGAGTTAGGAGTATTGGATGCTTGCTGATGCAATTCTATCCTCATAATTCAAAGTGGGCAGGGGCTACCGCTGCTCTTCTTAGAGTCTCAGGCAGAAAAGGAACACCAGTAAAATCTGTTTCCATATAGCAGCCTATGTTCTCCTGAAAGAACTTCAGAGATCAGGCTCTGATTTGCAGAGATACAGAAACACTGGAAAAGGAGAGACACCAGAGAGACGGGAGGGAGGAGACGTAATGTACAACATTTGTAAGGCAAAGGGTAAAACAGATCTCCTTGTTCATTCCCAATGGTACCTTCATAGATCTTCTTGGCTGTTCCTAATGATGTATCCACTGACTGCTTCTATCACCTCTACCAGTGCATTCAGAAACCTCTCTCATCATCGTCAAGGTTGCACAGGGAGAGGGAGGAGTGACCACAGAGTTATGCTGTATCTTAAAAATGCGGGATCCTTTCTCCCAAGCTCCTGACCACAGAGCTCAGAAAGAACATGTAGTGGTTAAACTTGATTGTCAACCTCACTGGATTGAAAAATGCTTAGGGAATTAGCAAGGCATACTCCATATGTGCTTCAGGCATTTACAGAGACAGTCAACTAAAGGAGTCAATTTACCAGAATGTAGGTGGCACTATTCCATATGCTGGGGTACCTATTGGAAGAAAAGTAGGCAAAGGAGAAAGCTGAATAGCCTCAGATTTTTTTTCTCTCTCCACCACCACCTCATGTTCTTTCCACCCAGATGGATTGAAACCTCTGAAATCATGATCCCATATAATATATTCTTAAATTCTTTTCTTAGTCTGTAGGGTGTGCAAATCTTGACCTTTCCCCAAGTTCAGGCACTAAAGTCTAAACACCTTGACTCTGATATAGATGCCATCCCCAGTAACTGTAGTTCTTAGGAAACCTCATTTATCCATTCCTCCATTTCCTACTTCATGAAATAAAGTTACTGATAGTACAAGCTTTGAATATCTGGAATAATTAAGTGAGGAAACCTAAATAATGCATTTAGAAAAGCACCTAGAGCCTTGTGAACACTCAAAAAATCATCTAGCATCTTAGCTTAGACTAATTCTACTGACTACCTAGGGATAAGATTCTTTGCCAAATCACATGTACATTCAGCCATATTATGTGTGAGCACACAGAAGGTCTGCTGTAGATTGCAAAACCTGGGAAAAGAAGGGAAAAATAAATAAACCACAAAGTCTGGAGTATCTTAGAAATGTAAATCTATCATTCAGCAGATCTATCTGTATCTGACACTCTTATTTTGGGGGGCAAAGCAAAGCACCTTAGCTGATAAACAGGAATTGTGACTTTGCTGGGTAGTTCTCAGCTTGTAGAGTTGCAGATGGGCTTGTATTCACATCTAGATGGTGCACAACTTATTACCTCTGGGTAAGAGGCTACTGGGTACCTGGGCATCTGCTAATGAAGCTGTACCTGCCACAGCAGATAGCCCAGATAGTTGTATTTTCAATTTTGGTTGAATGGTGTACCACAGATTTTGAGTGAAATAGGAATACAGTGAGATATCTTGTTTATTTGTTAACAAATCATAATAGTTGCCATTTATAATTAGTGTTATTCAATATTTTTGGTAATGAAAAAATTTAAGAAAAATTCAGCATGTATAGAGTATTTCCATGTATATATTGACGTTTATTGAAAAATAAATCAGGAACTCTAATAACACATTTTAAGAGCGATATTTGTAGCTTATACTAACAATACTCTCTTCCTCCTGATGATTGATACAGAAATTTCCAAGCAAATTCCCTTGCGCAGTTTGATGTGTGCCCTTCTAGTTCCAAGACAAATGGAAACACACAATAAGGATAGAGATAGTACAGTGTGAGGGGAGTTGAGGATTAAGTAAGCCTGAGTTCAATATTAACTCACTCTCCTTCTGTATTACAGTTTTCAAACCTCGAACAAATCAGATTTACTGAATCTGTTTTCTTCATTCTGACATGGGGATGCTGTGTTTACTTTTGGGTCTACGTAGTGAAACTACTGGATATAACTTGAGCAGGATATGAAACAGTGTCTGTCATTTGATAGTTTTCATGTTGATTACTCATGATAGTAAAAATTACTGAGGATGCTCAGTGATTTTCGCAGCATCGTTGTACAACCACAATGTCAATCTCCATCAGGGAGACAAAACTGTCATAAGCATCAAATACTCTTTCAAAATTCACCTTAGTCCTGACCTTTCTCCCTTCTCCAGTGTGTCACCCAAATGAGGTCCCCACGACGCTTCATCTCAGCATCTACCATACCCTACTAGCCAGGTTCTGATCCACATATTCTCCCCATCATATTCCCTGCCAGCTTAGAATCTTTTCACATTTAAATGTAAATATTTTAAGACCATTCTGAAGCTGTCTGCAATTCCCTATTAGACAAAATACTGGCAAGGTCACATTTGTGGGTAATCCAGGCCCTAGTGTATCTCAGCTATCATTCTTCCTACTCTCTAGTTCGCTTACCAAGCAAATTGCAATCTGAGCACACGCCTACCCCTAAGCTTTTTCAGGTCAGCCCACACTGTCCTTATTCTTCATGAAATTGGTCAGTAACCATACCTATATTTATTTATCAGAATACCACTTTCTCCTTCCTTTCACAGACTTTAGAATAGTTTTTCTCAATATATGGGTCACAATGCCTTTAGGGATCACCAAAGACCATTGGAAAACAGATATTTACATTACAATTTGTTACAGTAGCACAGCTGCAGTTATGAAATAGCAACTAAAATAATTCGTAGTTGGGGTCACCACAACATTAAGAACTGTATTAAGGGGTCACAGCATTAGGAAAGTTGAGAACTACTGCTTTACAATCAATGGGAGCAAAGTTCTTGTGTCTCTGAAATCACAACTGTTCAATACCAATGTAGGAACATGGTAATAACTTAATAAATGAAACATTTCATTAAAAGTGAGAATATTACAAATTAACCATTGGTGTTCACTCAGGTCATATATCCAATTTCTTTTGATATTAGGAATAGAGTTTTTAATCCACTTCTAAGTACATATGATATCTGACTTTCTGGGTCTGGGTTACCTCAGGATGATTTATTTTCTAGATCTTGTTCTTTACCTTCAGAATTCATGGTGTCATTTTTTTTTAAACAACTGAGTAATACTCCATTGTGTAAATGTACCACATTTTTTTGTCTATTCTTCAGTTGAGAGATATCGAGATTGTTTCTAGTTTCTGGCTATTATGAACGAAGCTGCAATAAACATGAGCAAGTATCCTTGTGGTAAGACAGATTGTCCAAGAGTGGTATTGCTGGATATTGAGGTAGATTGATTCCCAAGTTTCTGAGAAACCATGATATTGATTTCCAAAATATCTGTGCAAGTTTGTACTCGCACCAGCAATGGAGGAGTGTTCCCCTTGCTCCACATCCTCTCCACCATGAACTGTCACTTGCGTTTTTAATCTTAGCCATCCTGATAGGCATAATGGATTCCCAGTGTCATTTTAATTTTCATTTCCTTAGTGGTTAAGGATGTTGAGCATTTCTTAAAAGATTCTCAGCCATTTCAGATTCTTCTGTTGAGAATTCCGTGCTTAAATCTGTACCCCATTTTTTAATTGGATAAGTTGGTTTTTTGATGATTGGTTTCTTGAGTACTATATATTTTGAATATTGGTCTTTTATCATATAAGGATATTGTGAAGCTCTTTTCTCGTTCTGTGGCCTGTCATTTTGTCCTTTGATAGTATCCTTTGCCTTACAAAAGCTTTTTAGTTTCATGAGGTTCCACTCATTAAATGTCAGGCTTAGTGCTTGCACAATTGGTGTTCTGTTCAGGAAGTTGTCGCCTATGTCAATGCATTCAAAGCTATTCCCCACTTTTTCTTTGATCAAATTCAGTGTATCTGATTTTATGTTGAAATCTTTGATCCACTTGGACTTGAATATTGTCCAGGGTGATAGATATGCATCTATTTGCATTGTTCTACAAGCAGACATCCAGTTAGATCAGCACCATTTGTTGAAGATGTTCCATTGTTTATTTCTGACTTTTTGATCAAAAATCAGATGTCCATAGTTGTGTGGATTCATGCCAGGGTCTTTGATTCAATTCCATTGATAAGCATGTCTGTTTCTATGCCAAAACCATGTGGTTTTTATTACTAAAGCTCTGTATTACTACTTGAAATTAGGGATGGCAATACCTCTGGAAGTTCTTTTATTGTACAGGATTATTTTGTTATCCTGGGTTTTTTGTTTTTCCATACAAAGTTGAGTATTGACCTTTCAAGGTCTGTAATGAATTGTGTTGGAATTTTGGCGGGGATTGTGTTGAAATCTGTAGATTGCTTTTGATAAGATGGCCATTCTTAGTATGTTAATTCTACCAATACAGAAGCAGGACATAAGTAAGAGCTTAAGTAACAAAGAGGACTCAGTTAGTGGGTGTGTGCATCTCTCTGTAAAGGGGAAATAAAATAGATTTTGCAGGTGGACTATGGGCAGGTACAGATGGGAACAAGAAGGACCAAGGGAAAGATGGAGGTAGAGAGTATGGGGAGAGATGTCTGCAATTAGAGGACCACTTGGGAAGCAATGTGGAGACCTATTTCTGCCATGAGCATCAGCCTTCAGCAGCTTAGGGACTGAGGGGATCCATGGAGTTGGTGAGCTAATCACTCAGTTTTACTTCTCCGAGGGCCAAAGCTTAGTTCTTCATTTTATTATTTTATTTCTGTTGCTGTTCTACTCTATTCTTGTCTGTTATGTTCTACTCTAAAATTTCCCTTTCTCTGCTTTCCTGGTGACTGCCTGATGTCTGCCTTTTACTTCTTTCCTGCTACATCTTTTCTAGTATTTTCCTTCTCTTGTGTCTTTGTTTTTTTCTTTTACAACATATATATCCCAGCAAAATTTTTTCAAGAAGTGTAAAGAATTGCAATGTGGATACATTCTATTCTTAAGTGAATGATTACAATGCATACAAGTTAAAAAATAGCATGTTTTCCATATCTTTTATATGATTAAACAGTCAAATATTAAGGGGAGCTCAAGGGACCCTGCAAACGATGGGGAGGATGGATTGGAGGAGCCAGAGGGATTGAAGATACCTTGAGAACATGGCCCACAGAATCAACTAAGCAGGGTCATAGGGGCTCATAGAACTGGCAACAATCAGAGAACCTACACGATATTGTACTAGATCCTTTGCATATATGTTATTGTTGTGCAGCTTGCTGGTTTTGTGGGAATCCTAACAGTGGGAGTGGGGACTATCTCTGACTATTCTGCCTTCTCTTGGGATTCCTTTCCTCCTATTGGGTTGCCTCATCAAGCCTTTATGTAAAGGTTTGTGCCTAGTCTTGTTGTAACTTGCTATGCCATGTTTGGTTGATATTCCTGGGATGGCTGCTTTTTTCTGAAGGGAAACAGAGCTGAGTGGATCTGGAGAGATGGGAGGCCGAAGGCACTGAGAGGAGCAGAGAGAGGGAAACTGCAGTCAGGATGTCATTTGTGAAAGAACAACAAATAAAAATAAAACCAAAAGCAACAACAACAAAACATATGAAGTGGATCTCCTCATGCTTTTCATGAATGGCTCTGATGTCATCAAGAAGGGTTGATCTTTAACTTGAGTCCCCCAAGATATTCTTAAAGCATTCTAATTTTCTCTTTCATAATCATGGTTTAATACGTGTTTCAGTTTTTATTTCCTGTTTTATTTGACCAGTCTATCATTTTCAGATGAGAAGGAGCCCTTTCTCTGTTATTTCTAAGAATTGCAAGCAATATTTTTATAGAGAAGGGTTAGAGTGTGAGAACAAGATGTGACCAATATGCCTGGTGACTAAGTTATGTAGCTTGTAAATGAAAAAAAAGGATAAAAAGTTTGAGGATACAAATTTGGCCATAAGTTAATCCATGGAATGACTCACTGTTGAGATGGAGGATGTCCAAGTGGGTGAAAATATGTGTGACCAATAAGTCTTTCTGATCCCAGTGATTTCCGAAGTTTTCTTATACCAATACCATTACACAAGGGGTTAAGACTTCATCATGCAGAATTAGGGGGATACATTCTTTCCATTTGTATTCGTTTGAATACAAGCTGTCTCTCCCTGGCTCTTTTGTTTGATGTTTGGTCATTAGCATTGAGGTAAGGAACATTTTTATACAACGTACTTCCACTAATCAAGCTATGGAGCCAAACAACGATGAAGCGAACTCTCTGCAGGACTAGCTTAAAAATAACTTCTCCTTCTAGGTTGTTTATAACAACATTATAACATTACCGCTATGAGAAAGTTCATTAATATAAAATCCTATAAATCCTAAAATCAATATTTATTGAGCATTCTGCTTAATACTAGCTTACTAAGTTGTTGCTCTATCTGCTAGAGCAACAAACAGCCTGATTATTCCATAGGCTGACCAGCCGGATAGTGGTTGGTATTTAACAACCACCTGTAGAAAAAAGAGAAACACTTGGTTTGTAGCATATGCTTATTTTTGTAGTGCAAACATTCCTTCTGTGGTTGAGTTTATGATTGCATTAGCAATACTATGGCATTGAATGTCGAGCTGAGGATGATGGGAAGACCTGGATCCTCCAATCCAAGATAAGCTGTTTTCCACTGGATAAAATAAGTCAAACTTTCCCCTCCTGGAGTCTCAGGTCAGCATGATCAGAAGGACAATGTGAGACCCTGGTGCTCACAATTGTTCCAGGATAAGGACTGAAAGGCTCTCCCATTGTAAGTCTGCTCCTGCCCACATCATGTACAGCACTGACATCTGCTGAAAGGTTGAGCAGAAGATATATGCCTATCAAAGCTTCTTCCCATTTTCTCAGCTAATACTCACATAACAGCAGGGGGGACTGAGAGACACAGTCTAGGTATGTGCTCAATTTTTCAGAGGAGCACAGCATTGTCTTAGCTGAGGCTAACCTCTGGCAAGCAGCCTTCCTACCCATCTCATTATTTCTACCCTATATCACACTTCTTTAAAGGGTTTGGAAAGTCTAAGGCAAACACCCCCTGGTTGACTATTTTTGTTTTCTAGGTCAGCCGCAAGAAAGTACCACAAACTGGGCATTTAAAAACAGCAGAAATACATTCTCTTTCAGTGTGGGGGATGAGAAATCTGAAGTCAGGGTGTTAGCAGGAAGACATTTGCTCTGAAATCTAGAATGAAAGCTTGCTTGTTGCTTTTAGCTTCTGAGGGAGCTCACAGATATACCATTTTAGGACCTAGGCCTTCCTATGCATGGCTTCTTTCTTTCTACATCTCTATGTGTGTCCAGACTTACCTCTCATGCATCAATGTACAATTATGGGAAAAGAATACATTTGTGTTAAACATTTGTAAAAAAGGGACAACATAAGGAAGACAGGTGTTACTGGTACACAGTCTTCGGACATGTCCCGAGTGTGATGGCATGCCCTCCTTTACTGACAGTGGGCAGGTTCTCATGGGCTCCGTTTTCTCGAGACGTTTCCTTTACCTATTTTTCATCATGGCTTCTGACACTGCTTCCTCATGCGGTTCTTCATTTTTGTGATGACTTAAAGTCCCCAATCACTGGAATCTTCCTATGGCCGTTTGTTTCTTTCCATATAATGATAAATATTCTCTTGAACTTACTTACCACTCTATCATAATAGGTGGCCAATGTTTAAAATACATTTTATGAAGTCTTTGAGAATGTCCTACAATGTATTTTGGTCGCATTCACCACTACCTATCCTCTTCACTCCTCCAAGATCCACCCAATTTCCCTCCTGCCCATATTTTTTACTGTTAATAACTTCCTGTGTTCAATTTCTGCTACTCATGTATTTATAGTTGTGGAGTCATAGACAAGAGTGTGTGTCTCCCACTTGTGGCTGATCATTCCTCTGACTCTTATTTTCTTTACTTTAACCAGTTGTGAGTTTGTGAATTAAAAAAAAACACACATTTAGCAAAAACTATAAATACCATCTGTCTAATTACTTCCTCTCATGCAATAAGCCCAGTTGGCTATAGCTTTCCCTCTAACAATGACTATAGTACAGGAGCTCTGGCTCTATGCTCAGGAATCAGACTCATTGTTATCTCTAACTTAACTTCCAAGTCAAGGCCTCATGTTTCTGAGTTTTGCTACTGTCAAGCTACGTTTCAAAATACCAGTTTCCATGCTAGAGTAAGGAATACTGACCATAGGAAGATCATCTCCACATTCCTACTGCCCTCCATCCACATTCAGCTTACTCTTTACTAGTGACTCACAAAGAGAGGTCCAGGACTCTGCTCTAGGGGGTCAGTCACAAAGTTAGGATCCCCAGTATTCCCTCACTGTCTTCTACAGGATGTGATCTGTATGCCACTCAGTCTCCTTATGTTTATATGGCTTCCCCACATGCAGGGTAGGGGAGACACAGTTTATCAGTGAGTTCAGAAATAGGAAATAAATATATTTGCTGAGCAGCCAGAATAGATCCAGCAATCTTGCCATTTGTTTCATTTATCAGGAAAGCATTTTTTTTTTTCTGTGTAATTTTGAAGACTAAAAACTAAGTGAGCATGTAGTGGGGGTAAAGAGAGCATGAGCAACCCACTCATGATTCAATCTAATCAGTATTTACTCAACACCTGCTACCTCCTGAACTCTGTGTAGATGGTCTCAGAGGCCTGCCAGTGTAGTTAATAGAGAATAAAGCTGGATGCTGTCTCATGACTGTTACTCAAGATTCTAGTTTTTGTTCTAAGATAGTTTTAAGGTTAGGGAAACTTCTATACTAGATGGTCTATGCTATCTTCCAGTTTACTGTCAGAGAAAAGGGAAATATTATGTAGTTAAATCTTGTTAAGGCTTAGCTCTCTATCTTTGTTGTCCTGAGGAAGATACAGCCATGTAGCGACCAGGTCCTAGGGCATTGCTGCAACCAAACATTTCTGGTGGAAGGGGAGCTGTACAATGCCTCAGCACAGCATCCTGGTATTCCCCATCATCCCTTCCCTACCTGCTCCTGCAGAGCCAAGGGTTTTGCTTTTCAAAGCCTCTGGGAAGCTTCATAAACAACCAGTATTTAGTTCACAGATTCCAAAGAAGATAGTCAGTGCCTTCTCCTGCATGTATGGACACTAATCTTCTGATGGAGGAAATCTGATTATTGGCATCCTTCAAGCAAATGGCTCTGTCCAAAATCAAACACCATCTGAGCTATTTAAAACCTAATGAAAAAGGCCTGAGAGTCCAGCAAACTCGAGTTCATGCTGATCTCCACTTGCTGAATACATAAAACAGCATGCTTATTAAGAGGCAGATTTGAGCCATTTGGGGTTGAGAACTTTGGTTTGCTGATTTTGAAAGAAAGAAAAGAAAAAAAAAACTCAGGCAGCTGCCCTAGTTTCTAGCAGGACACGAGAGTATTTACTGAGCCCAGAGCCAGTCTGAAGCTAATGGTTCTGAGTGCCTCTAATAGGCCTTGGGGTCAGGCAGGGCAGATTGTGGCAAGAGCAGAGGGGTGTCCACATGAGAGCAGCGACTGTCCTCAGGGGGGCTCACACAGCCTTCCTGTTCATCTACGGGGTATGTGCGCAGCTTCCAAAGCTCAAGAGCTTGGATCAATAGCTAAAAGTTTGGAGGCTTATGAAATCTTCCAAATTGGAGTGAGAACATCTCCCCGGGTATTCTGCAGTCCTGGTAAATGGAAATGAAACATCTGAGTGAAGGCAAAGCATTCCCCAGACCTTCATCTTATTTCCACTCAGATGTAATCCAAAATTAACACTTGGTCCAGACACCCAGCCTATTAGCACAATGATTTTTCAGCTTCCTGGAGAAGGGCAGTGGCTGGGGGCCAGATAAGCAGTGAGGGGCTCCCCCACTTGGAATTCTACCCCGGTAACCCAACAAGAGAAGCACATTACCGTTTAATTATAATGACAGAACAGATGTGATAACAAGGTTGTCTTCTCTGGCGGCGTTCCTGATGTCACCACAAGGGTTTCCAGTTGTTGCTCTTTCTCATTTTGTGCTTCCTCATTAATCTCGCTCCTCCAGCTGCTCCCTACTCGCCTCCCTGATTGTCTGGCTTCCTTTGTGAGGAACGGTCATGGCATTTCTGGTGGCTGTGCTGGCTGGGTCTGAAGTTTGTTCCTGTAGGCCATCGTGGCCCTCTTAGAGACCAGAAAGTCCATCTTTATCAAATCAAAATGAAGGATGATCACACCGCCACACCCACAGAGGACTTTTCATTCTGCGACCGCTGTTTCCAGTTATGCTTCCTCATCTGATGACTTGACTCTGAGTCCCCTCCTTCTCTTGTCTGTTGTCTAAACTGTCCACCTCAGGACAATGAGTTTAGTCTCCAAAGCTCAGGCTAGTTAGACCCCACCTTAGGAGGAAAGTCATAGATTCCTTCCTTTATTTTACAGGGGGTAAAACTCTACGTCTCCTCTTATGATAGTCAAACATGGGGTAAGATTAATAGGGATAAAATTTGGTAGAAGATAGTTCACATAACTGTGCTTGAGACTTTGAATACAAGTAGGTATATGAGCCCATCTCCAGCTTCTAGTTTATCTAATCCCTGGGAAGAGCAGGCCGTGGAGTGCATTTGTAAATTCGAGACAAGAGTGGGTGGATATGGAAGGTCTTGGAGGGCATTGCATGTGTTACTTCTCTTTGCATCCTCATTGATACAGAGGACAAGGCAACTTCCTTTACAAAAGCAATTTCATCTAGTCTTTGGCAATTCATGCATGCATGCAATGCATCTTTGATCACATCCACTCTCAGCTCCTTCATACTCCCTGCTAGCAAGTGATCCTCTCATCTCCTTTTGTTTGTTTGTTGCTGTTGCTGTTCCATACTGCGCAGATTAGTGCTACCTGCTGTCCAGGCTTGCTCAGCCAATCCTGCAGGGAAGATTTAGAACCCAGCGCTCAAAGAGATTGATCTCCTTTTGGATGATTACCAAGATTTTCAAAATTAGCTTCCTTTCCAGTTTTTTTAAAAAAAAGTTTTTATGGCCGATTTCCTTTCTTTGCTTCTCCTTCCGACTTCCTTTATCTCTCTGGAGTTTATGAGACAGGAACTTCTTATGTAGCCCTGGCCTGGTACTTGCTGTGTCCCTCAGGATGGCCTGTAACTCATGGCAGTCCTTCTCACTCAGTCTTTGAGTACTGAAATTGTAGGTTTGCACTGACACCTGGCTGGCTCCTTCTCAGCGTACCCCACCTTGCAAAGTTAGACTGTTCAGGACCTGGAGGCATAAGAGCATATCTACATGGAATGGGTCTCCTGTGAGTTCTGAACTCTGGGAAGGTGACAAGCCATCTGAGAATCAGTAGCAGTTCTTTTGAGTGTCTCACTTACTTGCTGCCCATCAAATGACCATCTTTTTCAAAATCAATTGTACATGGTATGCTGCTCTGACTAGACAGGATGCAAGGCAGATGGCAGAACAGGGAGTTTTACTTAGAGGCCATATTGATCCCCACTTTTGTGGAGCAATGCCTTGTGCTGTAGGTATATTTAAGGTCTGAGTGGGAAGGTATCTCTCTTGCTTACAGGATGAACCATACAGAAGAGCTGGGAGTCTTCAGAGTTGAAATTCTTTCTTCAAACACTCATCCATTATTGGTGGGAATGCAAACTTGTGCAATCACTTTGGAAATCAGTGTGGCAGCTTCTCAGGAAACTGGGAGTCAACCTACCTCAGGATCCAGCAATTCTACTCTTGGGAATATACCCAAGAGATGCCCAATCATACTACAAAAGCATTTGTTCAATTATGTCCATAGCAGCACTATTTGTAATAGCCAGAACCTGGAAACAACCTAGATGCCCCTTAATAGAAGAATGGATAAAGAAGGTGTGGCATATATACACATTAGAGTTCTACTCAGTGATAAAAAAACAATGACATCTTGAATTTTGCATGCAAATGGATGGAAATAGAAAACCCTTTACTGAGTGAGATAACCCAGACCCAAAAAGATGAATATGGTATGTACTCACTCATTAGTGGACTCTAGCCATAAACAAAGGACATTGAGCCTACAATTCGTGGTCCTAGAGAAGCTGAATAAGAAGGTGAACCAAAAGAAAAACATATGTTTATTCTCCTGGATATTGGAAGTAGACAAGATCACTGGGCAAAAGTGGGGAGCACGAGGGTGGGGGTGAGATGGTGGGAAGGGGAGAGGGAGAAAGAGAAGGGAGAAGTGGAGGATTGGGGAGACCTCTGCTAGTTCTTTAAGCAGTTTATCCCAGCAGGGACTCTGGGATGCAATACTGGCCATCTGACTCCAGCTGACTTCTTGATTGATCTCAACTGATCAATGCAGAAGACTCATAACAGAGGTCATTCCATACAGCTGCACATTTTGGTGAAGTGAAAGAAAAAAAAGCATGATTATGCACAAAGTACAAGAAGTTACAGAGTTTTAGACGCAATTACACCATTGTGAAGATGAAGAAAAATTTCAAGAAGTAAAATGGTTTTTACAAACTTGCATTAACTCTTTAGTTAATTTGATGCTACCTAGGGAAACTTAAGTAGACAAGTAATTATTTTGTTGGGTATAGGGCACCATCAGGCAAAATA
The DNA here is from genome assembly GCF_982192425.1 of Myodes glareolus. Lineage (NCBI taxonomy): Eukaryota > Metazoa > Chordata > Mammalia > Rodentia > Cricetidae > Myodes > Myodes glareolus. The sequence continues at coordinate 57,259,675 of NC_142038.1, forward strand.
TTCTTGTATGTATGTATGTGTGTGTGTGCACACACACACACACATGTATAGGGGATGGATGACTGTATGCAGAAGCTAGAGATCAATCTCCATCATCATCTATTCACCTTACTTGTTGAGACAGGGTCTCTTATTGACCTGAGGCTTGTCACATAGGCTAGCTTGGCCTACTGGCCAGCCAAGTGAGCCCTAGGGATCCACCTATCTCAGCTTCCGGAGTGCATACCATCATGTTTGATCTTTTACATGTATATTAGTGATTGAACCTGGGTCCTTATGCTTGCCTGGTAAGCACTTTATTGATTTTGCTATTTCCAAAGCCCTGATGTTCTTGAGTTTGATTTCAAGATACACCAATATCAATAATCACATAGTCATTGGGGCTGTGTACTTACAGGTCTATTCCCAAGGAGGAGTGTGGGCTTGGGATAAACAAGCAGGAACAAAGCCACTTGATCAGTTCCAAGTTTATTACTTCTCTAGTGGTATACATGTTGGCAACTTATGAGACTATCTGTGGTATGACTGTTGGTAACTTAAGAGGCTGTCTGTGGGGTTCAGCAGTCCCTGAGTCCTCCGATGTGGTGAAACAGTCATGTCGTTCTCCAGAGTTAAGTGACTGACATATATCAAGAGGTGCTATTTATTTGATATGCTTTCGCATTGGAAATGGAAGTGATGCTGTATTTTCAGGTTAGTGAGGTGAAGAAAGAAGCTAGGGAATCTACTTATATTCCGCAGGAGGCCTCACAGTTGGTAATACACAGAGATCCTTTTTTATTTAGCACGTTGTGGGGAATAGGCTATCAGAACACTAAAATCTCAACATGGATCTGTCAGCTTAAAGCCTTTGATGTGATCCCTCATATTTTTCAAAGAATCTAAAATAGTTTTTTTTCTTTCTAATAATTGTTCTGGCTATCCTTATGTGAAGATGCAAGCTGCTCTGCTTTTTCTAATAATTAAAAATGAACTATAATCTCAGTTATAAGAAGGGCATTTTGGTTAGTCTTTATTTTTAGAGAGTCACTCCTTATAAAATTTCCAGAAGAGAGATGTTACAATCTCACACTGGGTAGTGTGGTTCGAATACTATATCCCTGAGTGAACAATCTGACTTTTAACTCATGTGTCCCTGGAAGAAAATATCTATTTTGCCTCCTGTTAAAGTTATAAAATCACAATTTTTAATGATGAAATGGAAATCTGTATTAATCAACGTTGAGAGAGGGAGCCCTTTGTTCCGCTGCCCAGATAGCTTAACCCCCGAAATAATAACACAGAAACTGTATTCATTTAAACACTGCCTGGCCTATTATCTCTCACCTCTTATTGGCTAACTCTCACATCTTGATTCAACACATTTCTAATAATCTGTATGTCACCACAAGGTTGTGGCTTACTGGGAAAGATTCAGCATGTCTGACCTGGTGTCTCCACGGCAGCTCTCTGAATCTGCCTTCTTCCTCCCAGAATTCAGTTCTGTCCTCCCCGCCTACCTAAGTTCTGCCCTATCAAAAGGCCAAGGCAGTTTCTTCATTCAACCAATGAAAGCAACACATAGACAGAAGAACCTCCTACACCAAATCAAATTATGATTATAAAGGTTGAATTGCCCACAATCCTAGACAATTGTGAAGTCTGGATAATTTGAGACGGTGCACGCTTCTGGGACTGTGCCTGTTTACAGAGTGAATGCTTGTGTAAGTATTCCTGTGAGATACTGTGGTCATGGTGCTTCTAGTAACACCATACTGTTGGAGACAGGCAGGATTCCAATGAGAATTATGAGATTATCTGACTGAATGCAAGAAGCTTCCACTGGCAGAGCACACACGTACAAGTGAATATGTATTGACCCGGGCTCCTGTAGCTGCTTATCGATGGCCATGGTGTTATGCATTTGATGCCTGCCATTTCATGCCAGGATATGGAATAGTTTTCTTTCGTTAGAAGAAGTACTTCTTCTGAGCCTAGAGCATATTTTGTCAATGTTGAAAGTTTGCCTAATGGACAATTCAGAAGAAAAAGGATTCAATTCTTTACACCTGCCATTCCCAGTGGAAATCAGCTAATCTGTTGCAGGGGACTCTTGCAATAACAGCCCAGCACCACAGGGGAGTGGTTACGGGAGAAGCTAGTGATCAAATTCTTCTCGGGGGGTCCCTAGAAAAAGCACCCCTTACAAAGGTCTAAGTACTCATCAGTAACTTATGTGAAGTTCAGATGCCTCTGCAGTAATTCTTCCAAGTGTCTGACTCAATAGCAGTCTTCAAACAGTATATTTTATCTATGACAGTTGCAGCTTTCAATCCTAGATTGGATTTCTCCCTGTCCTCCCAGAAGATGTTTTAGTGATGTAGGCTTTAGCATATGATTGGTAAGACCTTGAAATAAATTCCCAGCCAACAGAAAGGCATAGTAGGACCAGGTAGAAAAGGAACTAAGATTCACTACTAAATCTAATATCTGGCTAACACCGTTTTGAGGGAGGTGGCGTTTCTTCTTCATTTTTGCATCCTTTCTGTGTCTCCACTTTTCATCTTTTTATTGTCATTCCTCTGTGGAATGAATTAATCAGGTGTTCTGTCACTCTTCTAAAATTTGTCATGTCTAGTTGCTGTCAGAGAATTGATTTGCCCATCTGATGTAGTGCAAGGGGCCAGTCAATGCACGAATCTCCTGGGCTTCGCTGTCCTCCTCAGCAATAACATGCTCTGGATATGAGCAAATGTTGTTCCTGCCGCGGCCTTTACTGTATAAGACCCAGTTTGCCCTTAATCCTCCTATCAGTTAAGGAGGATAGTGATAAATAAACTTTGAGAGTTTTAAGTAAATGAACAGACAGGGAGATCAAAAACATATTTCCAACCATGACCCATGAGCAGAAAGAGGTTCATAGAGAAGGAATGAACTAGACGTGTGAGGATAAAAAAAAAGGAGAGGACAATACTTTGGGGCAAGGGAGGAGACACAGTCGTGGTCATGGGGCAAGAGAGGGGCAGAGGTATCTAAAGGCAAAACCTCCCCTGGAGGACTTTACCCAACACTGCAGGGAGCAGGTCTCCCCCTTGCCCGTGTGTCATGTACCATCAGGCAAGCTCACCTTTGCCAATGGTGCAGGCAGTGACGTCTTCGTGGCTTTGAGAAGGTGGAAGCTGCCAAGAAGATGTGTCATTTTAAGATGTCTCACCAGAGATCTACTGGAGTTCCTCACAGAACTCCTTAGTAAGGCACAGATGTGCCTCAGGAAGATTCCAGGAAGTTCTGCATCGCTGAACAGGGATGCTCTTCACACTTTTCCTGTACATACTGGTGTAGATTCAGCAATAGTCCTATAGTCCTGGCGTAGTGAAATACAGAAGGCAAGTGTATAGCAGGTTCAGATAATTTTTTTTTTGATTTGGGAAAATTAAAGCTAGACATATGACATGTGAGGGAATAGGTAAATGTGTGAATATGTGTAAATGTATAAGTACATATGGATATATGTGTAAACATTACTATATTGTGTGATGCTGTGTGCATTGGTATGAAGGGGTGAGTGTATATGTGTAATGTGTTTATGGAAATTTATGGATGTGGGTGTTTATAAGTGTATCTCTGTGTGAGAGTGTGTGAGCATGCTCATGCCTGTATAAGTATTTAAAATTTTAAAAAGAGGTTTAACACTCAAAGGAGAAAAATTAATGGTGAAAAAAACAGGGGTATTTTCAGGAAGGAGGGAGATTGTGGGACGACATGGGTGTCTTGGTGGTTGGAGGACACTCAGTGAGAAAGTTACTCCAGGTGGAAAGTTGAGTACCAGATCCAGGCTACTGTAAGTCATGCCTTGGTCTGTGACAGTTAGGAAATCCAGATAACATAGAAATGGAGAAAGCAGTCTTTAAACGAGATGCTTTTACCATTGGGATGAAAGATCAGTCCCTGAGCCCTTGGGATGCCACAAGCTGTGACTTCACGCTGGGTCTTGCTGGAGCACTCGCTCTATTTTCTTCCTGAAAACAGTTAACTTGGCATCTTACAAATGGTTCTCAGCTCATGTCTGCTTTGGTTTGTGAAAAAAAAGTTCATATCTCGATGTATAGATTACCTCTATGTGTTTAGCTGTTTTGATTTTGGGACCCTCAGGCAATGGCCTCTCAGACTCAAAGTTGTGGACTTTTACATGCAGCCAATTCTGATCTATCAGCGGGTATAGCATTCAGCAGGAAGTAACGCAAAGCTTGATTACAGATGCTGATTATGCAAACAGGGATGGATTCTGCTCATACAGCCTGTCCAGAGGTGAGCAGGGACAGGGATCGGTTCAGTGGTTTAATGATATCAGGGCTGAATTTTGTTATTCTCTTAATTTGCTCCTTATTGTCTCATGATGGTTATAGCCATTATATTCATAATCAGGTGAGGAGGAGAAGAGGAGGGAGGAGCAGTTCTTCCCTGTTAAAGGCAAAGCCGGGCAAGGAGCTTCTTGACTTTCTTCTTCCATCCTGGGAAACAGGACAAGGAGAAGATTAATGGGAATGAAGCTTCCTTGTCACAACTTGTTGCCACCTTTTCCCGAGTACCTCCATAGTGATGTTTGGTTGAAACTTTAAATGGAGAATATACCTGTTTATGTGACTGTACAAAAGATCCATGGTAGGCTCCAGGTGCCTAGAGATTAGTATTGTATAGCAACTATCTTTTTCTACTTTCTTATGAGATTTATTCTTTCAGATAAATTTAAAAATAATAACCACCTTTTCTGTGAGCATCTATTTTCCTGCTAAAATTACAATGCCAAGTATTAGAGCCTTTCCAAGAAGCTGCATCTCCGTATTCTCACCTGCCTAACTGCCTTTCTGTCAGCATTGCTTTTCTTCTTGATACATGGTATCTTTATATTTATCTCTAGCTTTCAAGGTATTTTAAAGTTGTTTGTGCTGTTACATTTTTATCAAATAAGGAAACTAAAGGTATTAGCTTTTTCATGTCTCTGTGAGAAAATACCCTATCAAATGGCTTGAGAAGGAAGGGTTTATTTTGGCTCATGGTCTCAGAGAATATGGTTCATGGTGTTCTGCTCAAGCCTTATGGCCTTAAGCAGAACATCATGGCAGTGGGAGTGTGTATTGATAACCCTTCCCATCATAGTGGACAGGAGACAAGTGAGCCATGAAATGACTAAGAGATCCCATGGAGCTGCTTGAGGTCCACCTCCTCTAGGTGTGCCTACCTCCTCTAGAACAATTGTATCAACATTGGAGACCAACTATTTAAACCAGGAACCTATGAAGAATGCTGCAGATTCCAACTGAGACACCAAAGTTCTCAAGAATACTTGGTTTAAAGGTGACAGAGTCAATTAAAAATTGCATTTCTACATTTTAAGCCTCCTTTGTTTATAGAACAATGCTGTACCTGTGTTATTTAAAGGAGTTTGTATATATCTACTTCTGCATCCAATCTATGTAATAACTATGGCGAGGTCAGTGTAATTCATACTGTAATTCAACTTGGGCAATAGTTAACTGGTATAAGAATATAATGGACCAAAGGATCACTAAGGTGGAGTTGGCTGCATAAGTCTTCTTCCTTCAATCAGCAGAGGTACAATGATAATCAGGCTTGTGATAACTTTAGACAATCCCTTGCCATTGCTTTCTCAGCTGCTTCATTTGGAGGTGGGGCAACTTTCTGTTCCTGATGAGACTCTGTATGTCAGTCTTTAATATGGGTTTGTGAGAAAGAGACTGTCTAGCAAGGATTCTCCAGGGAACATCCAAGAGGTATCTGAAATGTTGACTCCCAATACTAGAATCACCTTGAAAAGTTGAAGCATATGAAAGCCTGTACCAATCTATAGTGATTCAAATTTAATTGGTGCAGAGCGGGGCCCAGGATTATTTATTTTTTCAAGCCTAGCTTCTTGCTTTGTTTTTTAGCTCCCTGGGTGATTTTAGTGTTCAGCTTGAATAGAAAACCATTGGCCTAGATGATTAATAGAGGTGCTAATGGAGGGAAAGAAAGAGAGCCCCAAGTGAGTGGTCCTCAAAACTTTTGGTCTGCAGAGCATTTTATGAGGGTGTAGAAGGAAATAGGTCTCTTTAGAATTAGCAGAGATAATTGCATTGCTTTTGATGAGACACCAATGAGCATAAAAAATATATAAATGACTAAGAGAGAGAAGTTGTATGAAGAGAATTACTTTATTGTATGTTTCTATGATACTTATATAGTTTTTAAGGTACCATCACCTGAATTTACCAATGAAAAACACTGGGTCTCTTTGGGAATAAATACTTTAAGATACTATCATGTTAGTCTACGGAAAATTTGAACGGGCACTTTGGTCTATGAACACATGGTTCAGTTTCTTTCCATGTAATCAGGAAAGTACCAGAAGAGTCTGATGGCCCTGCTGCTGTGACTGGGAGGCCCCAGATGAGCACCTTTCTGATTGTACAGGTTTGTAGTCTGGAGGGAGAAATGATGAATTCTTAGTTTAGGTGTCTCTATTTGATACTATTTTCTTATGACAGTGGAAGAAGCCTACTGTGCATTTGAACCCAAACCCCATCAAAGTAGATGACTGGCGTGGGTATCTTGATTCCTTGGGATGAAGGTAATTCTTTGTATGGAATTGTGGAAATCTCTTTGTTTCCAAATCACATTTTCTATTCTCTTTTATTTCCCTACTGTTTTTTTTGGTTGATCCATCCAAAATCCATATATTGTTTTGCAGATGTGAGTAGTTTTTCCCAGGTTAAATTATTTAATGTCATTGTTTTATTGAAGACTTCAGATTAGATGCTGGCACTTATTGGCAGGAAGAAATACGTTTTTCCATTGGTATAAAACATATTTTTTATTAGAGTAAAGAACAACTAAATTGAGTTTCTGTCTTTTAAATCCTGGCTCTGCCAAATGAACACATCCAGTGTTTGCACTGATAACTCACCTTTGTATCAAAATTAAGCACCAGAGATCCCACGTAATTCCTTCCTCTCTCTCATTTTTTCTCTTCTTCTTCATCCTTCTCATGTCTTCCTTTACTTATTCTCTGCTCCTCCTCCTCACTTTGCTTTGTCTACTTTCTCCCTTTTCCGTCGTCTCCCTCTATCATTACAGCTCTCTCTTTCTCTCTCTACCATTGTGCCCCACTTTACCCTTTCTAACTTGCTCATTTGAGATCTTTTCATCTCATCCTCCTGGTCTTTATTCATCTGGGTTTGGAGATTTTAATTCCAAACGCCATTTTATCTTGGAGTGAATAAACCAGAGAGGATTGGAAAAGGAAGAGAGAAAACATTGAGGCTTTCCTTCGGCGACCTTCCTACAGGTGTCAGGAACTTCCACTAAGAATTTCACATACCCAACCAAAGACTATCAATCCTCTGCTTTACTGTCTGGAAAAAGAAGCAGGTGAGGCTGAGGTGACCAGCAGCTGGGTGTTCCGCCTTGGGGCTGTGGCTCTGAAGAGTATGACTGCAATGAAACACCCATTGGCCACCCTTTGTGGGAACCTGATCTTTCTGTCGGGATTCCATGCACTTTTAGTTTTCTTAATACTTTCAAGTCATAATCTTGCATTCATCCCATGCAACTTCCTCATGCAGCCTCAGCCCATTTAGTATAGATGGGGGCAGTGACCTAAGATTTGCTCGGAGAGATCTTTAGCTTTTTGAGGAATAGAAGTGCTATGTATGTGACGCATACATATAGGGAGGAAAAAGAGAATTGGTAGGCTAGTGTAGCAACTTTTTGTTATTAAGTTATAAAGGGGGGTTTCGGAGAAAGGCAGGAAAAGACAAAGAAGAATTTTCCCTATTTAAAATTTCAAAGTTCTGTTTTCTTTTATAAGTGAAATTTTTACAAAGATAGGAAAGTTGAAGAGTAAAGAAAGAAGAGAAAGGGGAAGAGAAAGAAGAGACCTAAAAGTAGAATGGGGTTGCTAGGGAAAAGAAACAGTATCAATATTGGTGAAAGGAGGCACTAGGGGGAGCAGTGGTAACATGGTCATCACATATACATTCCAGAAAACGTCACAAGAAAACCTGCTGTTCTGAAAATGAATAAATGCTAATAAATATCTCTTCAACTTTGTTTTTCAATCATGGAGTTTACCAGAGGGTATAGGAAGGAAAAGATATAAGGTGGGTTCGTGTATGGCCTGTGCAAAGATGTCCAACAGAGACATTTCAATGGCATAACCATAGCCTCCAGCGTTCGGGAGTGGGTTCTAAGGACCGAAATTTTTATCTAAGCTAAAAGGCTCCATGACCTCCGTCAACCATATTTTCATCTTGAAACCAGTAACAACCAGGACCCTTAGCATCTCCTACTTTGTAAGAGAAGGGCTCATGGCCAGGTATCAGGGTCCCTGATGCTTGGATCAGTTTCAGAATATTTATAAAACGTTGTAATGCAGAAAAGCTCCTAAAATTATTTCAAAAGAGTTTGAGGAGACTTCTTCAGAAATCCGTTGTAGATGAGGATGTCATAATTTTTGGGAAACCAGGTGTTATCCATGAGTAATTAAGCCAAGCACTCTTGAGGCACTCTGTTGTGTTTGCATCACTTGACTGCTGTGCTTCAAATGTCCATTCTCACTGGAACATCCTCCTCTGCTTCAGGACAGAACTTCCTTTCTGTGAGTGTACGATTGGACTCAATTATTTACTTCTAACAAAGGTCCAAGGAACTGAGAGCACATGGGTAAAAGCAGATGCTCATTGCCTTGAAACTGACACACAAGGCAATCGAACAGAATCTTGACTAGAAGGAAAAATAGATGACTTCAGAGAAAGTCGGGAAGTTCTTGTTTAGGAACCTTCATCTGTCTAGACTGAGAATGTAGAAGAGATCAGGAGTTATGTAACATACTGCAAGCTGCATAATATATTACACAGTCCTCTAGTAGGTGTAGATAATCATAATTGGATTACTTTTTTTATCATTCAGGGAATATTTTCTTGATCAATGTTCTCCAAGCTCCTGAACATAAAGTAACAATTGACTCCGGAGCTATACCTATTTGCTCCCATCAAACCTTACTGGTACTAAAGATAGGAAGCCTGTTGTTCCTTGTTTCCATCATGAAAGCTGTGGATAGACACAGAGGTTAGTCTGGGAGATGAGCAAGCACATGCCATGACAACAAGGAGAGGAGATGGATCAAGAACATTCTATATGCAACCAGGCTAGCACAATGAACTATAGTTAGACTTCTACCTCAAAAATAATTTTATTTAAAGACTTGATTGAGATACGGGAATAAGGTAAGTTCTAACCATGAGTGGATTCTTCTCTGTAGAAAGAAGAACAAGGATAGGAAATCTATAACTACTTCCTAGGTCTGTTCCATAGGTACTCTGTTGCTTATCAGTAATAGTGACTTGTATTGAGCTACAATCCTGTAGGCAAATAAATTGATTTTGGCTATTCTGACCAGCCATTGCTAGATCCAATAGAAAATGAAATGCATGGGTCAAGTAATGTTGAAAATAGGATGAACCACTGTGCAATTAAAGGTATTTTGTATATTTACAAGGCCCTTTTTATTCTGGGACCATTTTCTAGGCACACTCTATTTGTGTCCTACTTCTTGCTTTTATCAGTGTTCTCTTTGTCCAGAACTACATCAGTGAGTTTTGAAGAGTGACAGAGAGATAGCAGAGCTTTTTAAAATTCATCTATAAATAGACTAATTAACAGAAAATTAATTCAATAACATGTACTGTGAACCTTTCTCTGTAAGAGCCTTAAAGGTTTCAAAGATGCTTGGATCTTTGGGATTTTCAAAGATGAATGAAACTTTTAGGGCAGATCTTTTCCTTAGAGAAATCACAGACAGAGAAAACAGGAAATATATGAGGATGGTTGTGTAAAACATTCAAATTCACTAGAGGCATATGTCTAAAGCCCTAGGGAAGCTCCAGGAAGGCAGCGATTTCTTCAAGTTAGGTTATCTCAGGGAGAAATAGGGAATGGTGCAAGAGAGAAGTAACACTTGCTCAGGGAAGCCATGAGATGTAAAGAAGAGAAGGAAATAAACAAGGCTGAAAATTGATAAAACTGTGACATGTAAGTAGGAACAGTGTACTGCATGAAAACAATGGCAGGACATTATACTCCTCCATTTTTTACTATTATTGCATAAATATTTATAGGAAGCTAGCCCTGTAAAGAAAACTCAAATATGTATATCAAGAATTTAGAAGTTAAAAAAGTTTCCGTGGCATGGTAAAACCACCCACTCCCCAACACTGATGTTATGTTTAGATTCATCACAGGGTCATCTTCAGCAACTTTCAGGAAGGTTGTTGGTGGTGGGGTATTGATCACATCATGAGAAAGAACCCCAAGAGAGATTCTGGTAAGGCCAGGTTCCAGGCTTTGATAACAAATTCCCTTAACAATTAAAATTGGGGCCCCATAATAATACTCTAATCCATCCAAGGGTAGCAGCGACTACATACGATCCAGGTGCCTCCTGATAGATCCCACCTCTTAAGGTTCCATACTTATTGTTATCCCTTGCAGTCCAAAATTTAAATATTTGCCCTCTTGGAGATATAGTCAACTGTATGTGTGCTGGGTTCATGCTTTTCTCACAATGCAAACATGATATTAGATATAACCCAAATATTCTGAAAACCTGTTCCTAAGTGAAAATTCTCATCTCATCTTTGGGAAAATTTCCCAGTCATACATGGGTGTACAGTGAAACAAGTCATATACTTCCAAGATACAACAACATTTTGGGTACAGAGCAAACATTTCCACTCTAAAAGAGAGAAGAAGGAAAGAGAAAAGAATAATTGAGACTCAGTGAGGCTCTCAGATCATGTGTTTTGTGCATTTTGTAGTGAAAGACAGGTGTCCCATTCCTTAGGGTGCTTAGCCCACATGGCCAGGCAGGTCGTTTCCACACATGGTTGTCTTCTGGGCTTTGTGATGGTATTGGTAGCATTTCCAGTGGGGGTAGTACATGGATCTCCATCTTTTTTAGAGAGACTTCAGTGTGATTTGTTTTCAACATGGTAAACTTTGGAAGATACTGGAGCCACATCCAAGCTATAGTATAAAGTATTTTTAGAAAAGTCAACGTGGACTCATTTCAGAACATGTAATGACCCTAGAGACCCATACTTTATGGTAGAGCAGCCAATCAGAAACTGATGACAACCTGTTTTGGTGTAATGTTATATTCAAAACTGAATGTTGGGTATATTAGTTTTAAGCTATCAATCAATTTATGATTATTGGGCATATTCTCCCTGCTGCAATGTACTAAACTAAATGATAATAATAGAAAAGGGATATATTGTATAGTTCCTGATCTGAAAAAGATTTTACATTTCAAGAAAAGAAATTCATATTGCAAATATATATATATATACACACACATATATATATTCAGTATACATATATTGAATGTATAGATAAATACTGATATTCAACTCTGATAGAGCACCAATTGTCAATAATATTCGGTCTGTGTCAATAACCAGCTCTAAGTATTTGCTAGTAGAGAAATTATTATATAGTAGACTATACTGTTTCAAACCACCATTTAGAGTGGGTTTGGTACATGGATTTAAAATTTCCAAAGGTCCTCCCTTCACTCACTATGTAGTTCATCTATCTAAACAGACATTCTTTCCTTGTCTCAATGATTAATTGTTCCCTATAGTGATTTAAACTTGATATTTCATTATTTTTAAATGCTTTATAATGATAGATTTTGTATCTCCAGGATCATGGGCACTGACTAAGGATGTTGGTTGGCCAATCACCTCTCTAATCACTGTAAAGTTTGCCAGAGAAGTGCATCTATCTCTTTATTCTGGCTTAGAAGCGCAAGAGCTTCACCAGGATGAAGAGATGACATCACCTAGGAAGCTATTAATATCTCAGGCAACAGCTGGAATCTGGACGCTTTGAGAGATCTCAGCTGTTAATTCTATTCAGTTCCTTTTCAGTTAGGCACACCCACGTGTGCATGTACACAGCAGTCCAATACTGACAATATAGGTATTAGAAAATTAAGTATTTGCTTTATTTAATGTTTTGTTTCCTTTAGTTTAGGAAATTACTACGAACAAATTGCTTTCCTTTGTTGAAGAAGAAAGCTTGAAAATGATTTTCTTCTTTGCTGCCATTACTACCACTATTAGCCTCAGAACATGAGATAACCCCCAAAATTCTCACATGCAGAAGGCTGAGTATAGGGCAATGGTCAGAGGTTGGGCTTCTCGGAAGTGAGAGGGTCATTAGAGCTCTAATTTAATCAATGAATTCATCTTTCGACAGATTTATAATCTGATGGTATCATTTAGAGGTGGTGGAAATTAGGTAGTTGGAGAAAGTAGGTCAGTTGGAGAGTGTCTCTGAAAGAAATGTCTCATCGTCTCCCACACTGCCTGGTTCCTGGTCACCATGAGGTGAGCCTCATCACGTCAACTACGGACTGGAGCCACAAACGTGCTCAAATAAATCTTCCTTTTAACTGTTTCTCTTTGAAACTCATCCGAGACAAGAAATGTATGACTAATGCAACTTTCATCACTACTGCCTCTATTAAACTCTGTGGAGTTCCTCCCATAAGTAGTGTTCTGGGTCTGGACACTCCATTCTTTATAAAAGAGATACACTTAGACTCCTTTGTGGAGAGAGATAGCATCTCCATCCCAACACTATTCTGGCAGGCAGAGGCAGCCAGCTGTGCTCCTGGCTAGCTCTCCGTGAAGGATGACTAACTGGGATGCAGAGCTTAGCCTGGAGCCAAAGCCTGTAACACCTGTAAAGGTGGGACTTAGGCTTTGTATGGGTTAGATCTTGTTCTCTCTGTACAGAAATCCACTGGCTAATTGCCTACAGGCAGATAAGGAACTGAGAGTTAATGCATTAGGTAGTGATGAAGCTGCTGAATTTCTTCTCAAAATAGCCTTCCTTCCTGTTTTCTTCTTCATATAAAATCCTTCTCCCAGACATGTCTGAGACCATTCTTAAAACTGGCATACGTGCAAACCATACATCTGCAAGTTTGTTACTCTGCGCCCGAAAGTGCGACTCAGGCAGTAATAAGAATTTAAATAAAAGATGTGAAAATTAGATTCCTTCTCTCATCCTAAGCGCTTCTACAGGTATTTGAGTTTTCTGGGTCAGCTGCCAATGCACTCAATGCTGTTGAGAGAGGAAAGGTCCGTGAATATGTTCTGGGCTAACAGATGTTTGCACCTCTCCATCTTCCCAGCTGCACCATATCTCACAGCCTGAAACTGATTTCCCTTTATGATATCTCACGGCACATTGCAGACTGAAATGGAGTCCTGTTTCCTAAATGCATTTAAATATTAGCCACATATAAAGGTGTGAACACAGCCAGCGATCCATGAATATCCAGCTACATTTCAAAACATTTTCTACTTTGAGAATCAGAAAATGGTGTTTCTGGGAGCAGTGAAGACGAATCCAGACCCTGAATGGGAGTATGCCTGCCTGTGTATCTCCCTATCCCTATTACCTCTACCACCACAGCACCTGGGCCTTTTGTTGAGAAACACTCTCTGTCTTAATGATGATAAACTCAGGAATATGCAGGAGCAAGAGAGCTAATTTATAAATAACGTGAATCTCATCCAGAACGGCCAGTATCAGGAGGCCATTATGTAGATGTGTCCAGATCGTTAAGAGGTAAGGCTGGCAACATTACAAATTCCTTTTCACTGTGAAGGGAGGCTGGGGGAGGCTGGGAGAAGGGAAAAGGGATGATGGGCAGGTACTTTTTTCTTTTTTCACTGGAACCTCTTGATTTCAAGTTTCACATTTCTGGCTCCTGTAAAGTACTGTTGCCCTTTTTAACCAAGGTCCGGGCCACCAGACTTGCTGATCTTGTGTTCTTCTTCTTTGTTAAATCTGTTTCTGAAAGTGAAAGGGCTAGCAAGAGATCCAATGAGAAGCACATCACTGCCTTTGCTTTATTTTTATTGTGGGCTACATAAAAATTTCCCATTCTCATAGTTTCCAACACTGCAACTAAATCCACACTGAGTCACGTCATGAAACTATGCTGAAATTTGCCTCCACAGCGACCAGGGCCAAGGTTGAGTCCAGCGTCAACTACTTCAAGGAACACCTTGCCTTCTACTACTCTTGTAACTAAATACTCTCAAGACTGGCTGTGTTTCTAGTTTTTTTTTAAATTATTTTTTATAATTATAATTTTTATATATTTGTTTTTATAATTATGTTATGTGGTTTTTGTAATGTGGTTGTGGCGATTTGAATGAGAAATGTCCCTCATAGACGCATGAATTTATACACTTAATCTCCCACTGGTGGTGCTTTGGGGATGGTTATGGAACCTTTCAGAGGTTTATTTTTGCTTGGGGCATTATAGACTTGTCCCAATTCCTTTTCATTCTCCCTGGTTCTTGTGTGTGTTTGAAGATGTGACCATCCAGCTTCCTGCTCCTCCTGCGATACCACCATGAGGAAGTCAGTGCTTCTGGAACATAGGTCCAAAATAGGCTCTCTTTCCCTTACATTCCTTTTTTAAATCTCACAAGATTTTTTTTTTAATCGCTTATGTTACTTTACCACAGCAACTAATAAGTAACTAATTTAGAAACTCAAAGCAGACTTCCACAGTTCAGTTTTTTTCATCTCATAAAAAACCCCAAAGTCTGGTAATTATTGCAGGTGACATGGTCACCTGGTTAATTTTTCTACATTTTATAATAGCAATATCTAATGATGGAGTAAAGTATTGTATTTCCCCACATGATCACCCTTCTTCTCCATAAATGATATAAAATATCATTTTATATCTAGATCCGCGTACCTAGTAGTAATTGCGGAGATGACGACTGTGAAGATTGAGTCTCTTTTCTTCTGAATTCTTTTTTTTATTTCTGCACTCAATGAAAGTTAAAGGGAGGCAATCATTATGTCCTGTTTCATATATCATATTAAGGGTGGGGGATGTGCAAATAAAGGGATAAATGTATTGTATATTTAATGCACCAGACTACATTACTTAACCCAGAAGGGAAAAATCTTTATTCCCAGGACAAGGATCACCATGGGAAAAAAAAAAAAAAAACCAACAACTGAAAGAGATTCCACATACCCAAAAGAATGACAGTCAGGGACCAAAGGGACACAACAATGCTTGGTCCAAAGGCTGTGTGTGTTTTGGTCTGCCCAGGACGTTCGTTTTACTCGGATGTTTGTGTTCTTCTGCCACTTTTCCGCCCAGGAAGTGGGCTGGAATTCCTCTCCAAGGCATTCATTCATTTGCACCAGCAGTGCTTTGCGAATTCTATCTGCTGTTCAGCAGGAGTGCCAAAATCATTATCTGGAACGCCTGCCTATTTTGCTGCTGTTTCTCTGTTCTTCTTCCACCTTTTCTTGAAGATCTGTCCTCTGCAGGGCCCTTTCTCTGGCCACAATGGTCCTCCATCTCCTGCTTTAGCCTTTCAATCCTCCACGGTGGCTAAGACCCACATGGCACCATCTGCTTATTCTCCCTTTTTGACTGCTCAACAGAATCACCCATGCAAAGATCTTTTTATTTCTTATTTGTTTTTTGTTTTGTTTTGTTTTGCTTTTGTTTTTTGTTTTGTTTTTTGTTTTTTTAGTGTTGAATCACTTTGAATGTTGAATGACTTTTTATTTGACTAGGGAACTCTGCAGATACAGGAAGGTTGTACCCAGCAATAGTATGGGTTGCCCAATCTGTAGGTTCATGATGTCCTGTGGCTGATTCAGGGGTTCTGCACTGTTTCTGAATCATTGATTTAATATCTGGTGTTGTCTACTTCTACTTAATTGTGAGTAAAGCTTTCTGTTGGAACTCGAATATGATGCATGTAGCTTCAGAGGAGTTTGCATTGTCAGTCACAGGGTGGGTCAATTCTCATTCAGAGGCTGGTACAAGGAATAGGTCTGCCTCTTCTTGCTTCTTATTGAACACCTCTCAGCAGGACAGACGTGCAAAGGCAATCTCTTTCCTCAGCTCACAAAGGACATATACACAGACACACACACCACCACCACCACGCACACACACACACACACACACACACACCACACTATACCACACTAACACACATCAGGAAACCATTATTTTACATAAAGAACAGCCTGCAGGCAGTCTCAAATATTTTAGACAATTCACAATTCATATGCATGACAGTAACTGCCTATGAAAATAGGTCTGAGATAATCTGATGATGTAATCCACATTTAACCATGGCTGTTTGCTCAAGAAAAACTCTAGATTTTTACTGACCAGACCCAAAGGAGGGAGCTAGCAGCAGCAAGGGTCGCTGATTTGCAAGTTCCTCTGGCCCTATTTATCTAAGAGGAACGGAAAGATCGTAAAGGAAAATCCAGAGCTGTGGGAGCCTGGTCAAAGACAGTCACCTTTGTGGCTCAGGCAGTCTCTTCCTCTGCCAGGCCCATCAGATAAGATCACTTCTGAGTCAGAGAAATGGCTCTGATTTTTCTCCTACAGAGTCCCTGCTCTGCAGAAAGCTGAAACTGGATGGTGATGACTTCTTCCGCCCTCCTTCAGGAGCCTTTTGCCAGCCCTTCTTGCTTCCTCTAGGCTGGTATGAGAGAACGCCTTAGGCTGGGCTCAGGTAGGGAAGCAGGGCAGAGCGCCCCACCCACTCCAGAGGTGCCACTTTGGCCTTGCTTCTAGGTCAGAATGACTTACTTGGCCTAGTTCCTGCAAGCCTGTTTGCTACTCCCCTCAGCTTGGAGGCAAGGCCTACTTTCACATATGCGTTCAGACATGCAGAAGCGCATGCCCAAAAGAATTAGCCGGAATAGCTCTATTAATTTATGCTTCGACAGTAATGACCTTAAGACACAGAAGAATTATATATTAATTTGTTTTTAGTGTATAGCACTGCTAAGTTAACACATTTAGGAGACTATGCTTCCCTGTCTCCAGCTGAGAGGGTAAATGAGGCTGGTGGAGCCAGGGCCCCAAGTTCCGCAGCGCCCCGCTAGGTGGCAGGGTGACCTCAGGGATGGACACGGCCCGCTGCAAAACACTCCCTTACAGTCCCCGACAAACTCAAAAATCGACCATGTTTCTCCTGTTGTTTATTTGAAAATTATATTTAAACGTATTTATTTACACGGACACATACATAGCGTGTGTATTTACAAACAAATGTGTCAACACTGTCCGAGGTATGAGAGCTTGAGAGGCAAGACTTGCCCAGCCTGAGGGAATTGGATGAAACTGTTTGCTCTGAGGACTCCCTGCTGTGTCCTGCACCGGTGCAGACACCACCACACTTCTCTGATGCCTGAAGGAAGAAAGGGCATAACCCCTTCCGTGAGGGAAACTGTTTTTAACATAGGCTTTGGTGGTTCGGTCAGTTGGGGCACGGAAAACAGCAGCGGCATAAGGGTCCTGCATTTATAGTCTCCAAAAAGATGAAAAGTCAAAGCAGATTAGAGACCTGGATTTTATTTAAATCCGTTCAGCTCTAATCCCTCCCACTCCTTCTCTCCCCTCTGTTTCTTCTTATTTCTATCTTCAGTCTTTGCCCCTTTCTGACCTGCCTGTATTTATTTCCAAAGCTCTCTGTTTTTAGTTCTCCGTTCTCAGAATTTGGTGCAGTTTTAATGTCTCTGATTCCCGCACTCACTTTGTGCAGTCTTTCCCAGTTAATGAACTGTTAAAATTTCACAAAGAATTGGGACCTAGCCTTTCACTGTTCCTTGCCACTGCAGTGTGTAAGCTGTTTTTCCTCAGAGCAGAAGACTCACAGTCCTGGGATGCTGTCAGACTCTCCTGTCTACGGATACAATCCTTCAGCATGCAGGGCTGGCTGTCTCTCTTTTTCTTCCTCTGTCTTTCACTCTGTCTTTCTCTCTTTTGTTTTCCATTTAAGTTTAAGCAGGATTGGAATTTCAGTTAATGAAGATTCTGAAAAAATGGCTCTACGCACTCAGAGAAACGGCAGGTTCTGCAGTGTTCTGTAGGGGAAGCATTTCAGGAAATGTATACAAGCAGAGGCCATCCAACTGCATTCCCAGCATGAGACTCTTGGGAATATCTGTACCTCCATTACCTAACAGGCAAACTCTCATCTAAAATGGAAGCTTTTTGTGCATTTTCTTTGAAGACAAAATTAAAGCCAACTTCTTGGTTAGTCCTCGGTTGCATATATATAGGGTTGTGTGGCTGTGTCTTTTTCTTTTCTGCCTTGCAAATGTGTATGTAGACCATAGAAGAGATAGTGACGTGTAAATGGCAATCTAGATTAAAAGGAGATCTTTCCCTTAAACGTCTATGTATAGGGTGGGTAGGCAATGATGCGCAGAGGTATAAAATGTGCATGTATGCTTATATAAGGTGTAGAGCCTTGCAGAACAAAGCCTTACCCTTTCATCTTTGCTCCACCTAAGTTTTAAGTCTTATTAGTGTCAATCCCAGAACTACACAGATATGATAATTTCAACATCATGCTCCACTTTATACCTTGCAACATTGTTTACAGAGGTCAATATACCTTAGGCACATAAAATTCTCGTTTCTTCCATAAATCTTCATGAAAAGTGCTGTGTAACTGTAATTTCTTTGTTACATATTTCTAATAATAGGAAATTAGTTGAAGTATGTGGACACTTTTCAGATACAAAGAAATATTGTCTGACTCTAGCATCCCGCTCGTTAAAGATGGTGGTGTGCTTTGGTCCTTATTGTCCTGGAGTTCCCTCTTTTGCTTTCTTTGTTCCCTCCTTTATTTCTCTTTACATCTTCCCTCTATGTCACTTTGGTCATTAAGGGGAAATTTGTATCTGTAATTTTTGAATGTCCTACATCATATTAGCATTTTCCTCAAACTGCAGATGCTGACTACCCCAGTGGGTAGGAGAAATGCTCCAGCATTTTCCTCTACCGACCACCAGGTCCTAGGTTGTTGCAAGAAAATATTTCTTCTCAGCCAATACTGGTCACATTTAGAAATCTAAGAAAAAAAAATCATTCCCTTAGGTGACTGTGGAGATTCTTCCCATTGTTCAGTGAATAATTGAGCAGTTTATTTTAATCAAGAGCTGTTGCAGAGGAGGGCGATGGAGAGAGTTAATTGCTAGGGTAAAACAACTATGGGAGTGTGGCTTACTAGGGTGCTAATTGGGTAACAGGTGAACACAAATAGTGTACAAAGGAAATTAGAACATGGGAAGAAAGTCAAGGTAGTGTGTGAAATTCCACAGTCCTGACAAATGCACCAAAGACATGGCTGGTACATGCTGAGGAGTGAGCTGGGCTTTAGGCTGCCATGCTACTAGGAGATTGGTATGAGAAGGAAGGGGGTTGGGAACTGGCAGAGTGATACTCTCTGGGTCAGACACTGGTTTGGGGGTGGTCAGCATTGGTGATACAGTCACAGGAACTGTGTGTGAAGCTGGGCTGACTCTCAGGCGCATATGACTGGTGACTCAAGGCTGCTGAGCGCGTTAGTGGTAGTGCACCTTTTAGGAGGATTCGCTGCTGCTCGAGCAGCAAAGGGTAGGCTTAAGTCACAGGCATTTCTGACAGTCTGGTGAGGTGTTCCCACTTCTCACTGTACTGAAGCAGGCATGTGCCCTAAGTCCCTGTCAGGAAGAAGAGAGACTGATCAGTGGCCCTCTGTTCTTGGCTGACAGTGAGAATGTCTGAGGATCATTGAGATGCTCTTTGCTCCAATTAAGCATGTAGAAAAGGGGGATTAGAATCTCTGAGGATGGGGCTCACACTTTGGAAACATTAGCATAACCCAGGTGATTCTGACCTGTGACGCAACTGAGCACCAGGGACTTGGACACTCGAATTGAGTTTGGAAGGAGCAGTTCTCTGTGCTGTAGGTGATGTACAGTGCTTATTTTTGTTGTTGTTTGTTTAACCTTAATGTCTGTTTTTGGGAGCTTCAGTAGGTACAAAGGAAGATTTTGTAAAGAGACTATATATAAGTCTGCAAGGTTATTAGAAGGTGATATAATTCTTGTCCTACTGGCCCAACAGGAAAGAGTCCTATTTCAGACAAGAGTGAGGAACTGGAAAAGAGGAGTCCAAAGAAGAGAAGGAGACCCACAGTCTTTTGCTTCAGAGTGACAAGAGGAAGAAATCTAAAATTATGGTGGATTTCTGCTGATATAGATAACTGCACATCTTTCTAATCAGATACTTAGATAAATGGGCCTGAAATTCTCTGTAATAACCATTCAGCATGCTATAGAAGTCCCCAAATCTAGGTTGCTCTAAGGCCAAAGCTTATCATCTCCCTGCCTCAGGAAGATGCACTCCCAGTATCTTGACTCCTTTCAAGAAATCATCTTCTTCCTGTTTGCCTGAACGAGTAGAACAGGGACTGTGTTAGAAGATTTTGGGGTTGCAAGCTTGAAAAGAACAACAGAAATTTGTAGTGACTTTTGTTTGTGAACTCCTTTTGACCAATAATCTTTACTTAATTTCTCATAATCTTCACTTTGCTTTGTGTAGTATTGGTTCCCTCCTTCAGTTACATCCATCCATTTCATCACCCACCTTTTCCCAGAAGATATTTATGGAATAGTAACTATGGGAAAGGGCAGTGGTGGTGTTATTAGACAAGTACTGGGACACAGAAATAAACACGGAGGCCTACAGCTCAGAGGAGCGCAGTAATAAAACGTCTTTGCTTCATCATTAGCTGCCACAGTTTTCTTATGTAATTTACTCCGTCCATCTCCTTTGCTCATTGTCTTCTCTAATCATTTCCATTTGGTTCTCTCTCTTAGGTAGTCATCAAAGCACTCTTGTTGACTGCCCATAAATCTATACATGTCCTTGTAGATATACATTGCTGCTTTGCATGTATGCAGAATTGTTGTAATGAGGAGCAGCGGGCCCCTTTCCCGCTGCCTGGCTCCCGACTGACTAGTTTACACCTGAAATAATTACACGGAAACTGTATTCATTTAAACATGGCCTGGCCCATTATATCTAGCCTCTTCTTTGCAAACTCTCTCATCTTGCTTTAACCCATATCTAGTAATCTGTGTATCACCACGGGGTCGTGACTTACCGGGAAGATTCTAACCTACGTCCATCTCAGGCAGGAGAATCATGGCATCTGCCGTGACTCTGCTTTCATTCTCCCAGCATTCTGTTCTGTCTACTCCACCCACCTAAGGGCTGGCCTATCAAAAGGCCAAGGCAGGTTCTTTATTTAACCAATGAAAGTAAGGTTACTTTATAGACACATAGACAGAAGACCTTCCTACATCACAGAATTTTAATAGACAAAGTTATTGCATGGTAGTACTGATTTTCTTTCTGAGGTTTTAAGGTCAACGTTTTGTAAAATATACTTTTACTGTCACGGCTTCCAACAGCTGTGTAGTATTCCATAATAGCCATTGGCCCATGTTAACGCTCATCTTCTCTAGTTGTGGGCAACAGAGCTACTCCACATCTTCACTATAAATGTTTGGTAAACACTGTGTTGATCTGTAGACTACATGTTTACATAATTGAACCAAGTTTTGCTACTGCACTCAAGCAATGGCAATATCAATCTGTCTCTGAACTAACTTTCTATATTTTCCCAGCAGCATTTGGCATTATTTTTTGTTATTAAGATATTCTCTTATCATTTTAAATTCTATTTATTGCTGATCCTAAAAATCTTTTCACATTTTTAATAATTAGTTGGATATTCACTTTTGTGAAATATCTGTTTATTTCTTTTTTCCCCCAAATTTTAGTTTGCTTTTCTTCATTGTTGATTTTTCTTTTTAGGAATATGATTTCTGTTATGGAACTTTGCTATCCATACAAAGAAACTAGCCACTTAGTAGTCTTTATACTTAAAGAAAATGTTATTATAATATTTTACTTTCAGGGCCTTATCTCCTTATTTGCCTTTGTGGTGCCCAAAGTATATAAGTGAGTACATAACTACTGGGTTGTTAGTCTTGTCTGTGCTGTAGCAAAATTCCTGTGGTAGATCAACTTTGTAAAGAAAGAAGGTTATGCCAGGCAGTGGTGGTGCATGCCTTTAATCCCAGCATTGGGAAGGCAGAGTCAGGCGGATCTCTGTGAGTTCGAGGCCAGCCTGGTTTACAAGAGCTAGTTCTTGGACAGGCATCAAAGCCACACAGAGAAACTCTGTTTTGAAAAACTGAAAAAAAAGGTTATCTATCTCACAGTTCTAAAGATTCAAGAGCAAGCTACAGGTATTGGTTTAGTTCTAGTGGGACTGTCAGATACAATGCATACTGATGGAAATATGTGTGGGAGGAAAAGGTCACTTAGTGAGGATGGAAGCAGAGAGAGAGATTAGTGTCCCAGGTTAAAGGCCTGTGTGAGCCCTTGGACAATGAGTAGTCCCTTCAAAAGCAGCATCTCCAGTGACCTTGAGACATGCATTTGGCCTTCCCTCTTATAGTCCTATGATTTTCCACATCAGGAATTAAACACTCATGATACTTTAATTAGTGAACTCCACTTCTGTTTCACAATAGATACTGTATTATATATTAGAGAGTGCAGACATGCTTCCATGATAGCAGAACACTGTTTTGAACCATGCCATTCTACAGATACTGGTCAGTTCCTTGTTTGCTTGTTTTAGACATGCTCAACATCTTCCTCCAAACGTACCACCAGTTAATTCCAGAACAGGAAATTTTAAAGGTGTATGCTCATTACTTAGACCTCTTATTAATGACAGTCTATGCCTCCTCAAGTCAACTTGGGGATATGGAACAAAGTGAAAATTCTTAATGAATGACTCACTTAACTGTTGCTTCTACTTTCTCTCTCACAATCTATGTAAGCTTGGAGCTTCTGTGAAAGCTGTCTGACTCTTTGGAAGCCACAGAGCCATATACAGATAGGTGCAGTTCTTCACAGCCTGCCACAAGTCTTTCTCCAGACCAGGAGACACGTATGAAAACTTTCTGAAGAGAGCGCTATCAGATAAGTTCTGTCAATGCAGCCTCAACATTCCTGACTCACAAAATGATAAAACATAAAGTAATTTTTAAATCTGCTACGTGTTAATGTATTTTTAAATGCAGCAATAGTTAACCAAAATGCATGATAATTAATCAAAACTGGATCCTAAACTGTTGAGCTGCCACTCTCAAGGATGAGACCTCAGCAATGGTGGGGGTAGATCATGGTTCTGCCTATTGAAAGGGGAGTATTCCTCAGTTTGAGCATGATTTTCTCTGTCTTCATTTACAAAAGGTGGGGACCACTGCATCACAACATGATGTGAAGAAAGCTCTTAGCTCATTGCTCTGATCAAGACCTCTCCACTGTGAAGACCTAATAAATAATTTGTGCTTAGCCAGGTGCGATGCAGCAAGGCTGTTAGGATGTCTGTATATGACTCTGCAGAACTGGAGAGTCAGCTGAGCAGTGGCAGTGAGATAGGATATTAGCAGATGTACTTAAGAGAGGAAGGATGTTTCAGGCAGAACACTGGTGATGTGCGATCACAGCCCCAACCTTGTTGATTCATTTGCTGAAAATTTATGAAATTTTCTTTCTGTTTTCAGTTATGAAGGCTATCTAAAGATGAAGAGGGATGCTCATTATACTGCTAAATGAGCAGAACCAAGACAGAGCAGGCCAGGTTCTGAATCTGCTAGAAGTTGAATGAATTTGTTTAGTTAAAAGAATGAAAGAAATACCTAAATATATTTACCATGATTATTTCTGGGCAATGAACCTAAAGGACATTTTGTTAACCATTTCCATAGTTTTTCAGGCGTTTTGTAATTTTTTAAAAATAATGAGTACAACTGCCTTTAGATCTAGGAAACCAGTGTACCCCAGGGCAAAGGACATTTTTATATACAAAAAAGTGCCAAGTGAAGAGAAAGCTGTTTCTACAGAATGTTCCACAGTTCTCTATTGCTGGTGTCTTGACTCTCACCTTCGGCTGTCCCAGCTCCCTTATTGGCCCTACCTGGACCATTTGCAGTGGAGCTAATGCTGGAGATGGTTCGTTTTTGAAAGTGGCTCCACTTGCAACAGGAAGTACTTCAGCTGCTAAGTCAGGTTTGGATACTTATCAAATCCAACAAAGACAGCACCGGATTCTCCAGTAGGCTTTTGTCTGTGTACAACCTGCTGCTTGCTTATTGAGCTATCTGTAGGGTTAGACGCTAGACCTTGAGATTCCTACACTTGAAACCAAAGCACTAGGGCTTTAAAATGTTTCTGTATTAATTATTTTCTTTTTTTAAAAGTATAGACTCTGTTGATGTTGACTTATATATTCCTACAGCAGTTGATAGGATTTTTTTTAAAATAGCTCATCTCTCACTTCTTGTTCTCAGCAGAACTGTCTTTGCCTGTGGGTCCAGAGGTCTCTATCAGCATGGAGATGGCCAGAACGGCTGCATCTATCTCGGGTCCCTGTTAGTTGGCCCCAATCTGATTTCTGGAAAGACATCATATCAATGAATGAATTGCTCCTGTTTCAGGTCATGACTCAGATGAGATTATGGGGACCGAGTAGATGTCCGGGTCACTGTCTGATTGCATCTTCTGGAAGCCATTGCTTTGTAATCAGGTTTGCTTTTTGCCATCAATTTCGTCTGTGATTTGGAAAGTCTAGACTCTGCAAAATCCCTGGTAATAAGATACTTTGGGAGGGTACACACTACTAGAAGTTTTATTCATTGCTTACCTTGTGTCTAATGATTCTCGATTTTGCATTTCTAACATTTGCCTATCAAAACTGCCTGTGGTCTTATGGTTATTGTATTGTTGGAGATCCTGTCCTCACTGTTTTGCCTTCTTGTTTAATAAAACATAAGTCTCATCTTCAAGGAATTATAGTTGAAACTCTCAAAATATCCAGTCCCACCGAATAGTCCCTTCTGTCTTACACTTTCTAGAACCTCACTTCTCTAAGCTAGCCATAGTTTCAAAAAGTATCAGAGACTTTCTAGTCATAATTGCATGTTTCTGCCTGAGTCCAAAATATTATTTCCCAAATGTAAAAACTTGGAAGTCTTTCTTATCTAATATCTTGGAATTTTCTTGTTACCAGAGAATCCTATAGGGAATCTAGCCTCACAAGTGACTGTCTTCCTGCTCTGTGTTCCTGATGTCCTGTGTTGACATTTTATGCCACTTACATTACATTAGATGTTCGTATGCTTACCTTCTTATTGAAAACATAAGGCTCCTGTAGACAAAGATAAAACCTAGTCCACACTCTGGCTTCTGGGAGACCCACTGAACCACATTTTACCTTTCCTCATTCAGAATGCCAAAGGTCTACTGATGCTGATGACTGGAAAGTAGCAAGGAAAATAGAAAGCAGTGAAAACAATAGTATTTAAGACCCTGTCATTCTCCACTTGATGACAAATTATTTCTAATTTGCCATTTTCTTCCTACTGAAAACCTACCAGTCTTTCACTTTATTTCATCATCCCAGACCTTCATCCTGCTGTCTTTCTTAGCACTCTTTGTTTAATTCTGATTTTAAAGAGATTTTTCCCTTCATGAGAGTGCAGATTCCCTGTTGATGTAGACAGCTAGAAAACTTAGTAAAGACAAAACAAGAGCATTGAGAAAAGCCTATGTTAAGAGAAAGTGGGAAGTACACTTGAATGCATTGGCACAAGCGACCACTTCCTAAATATAATCCCAGTAGCACAGACACTGGGAGAAACAATTAATAAATGGAACCTCCTGAAACTGAAAAGCTTCTGTAAAGCAAAGGACATGGTCAACAAGATAAAATGACAGCCTACAGAATGGGAAAAGATCTTCACCAACCCCACATCAGGCAGAGGTCTTATCTCCAAAGTATACAAAGAACTCAAGAAATTGGTCATCATAAGAGCAAATAACCCAATAAAAATGGGGTACAGACCTAAACAGAGAACTCTCAACAGAGGAATCTAAAATGGTTGATAGACACTTAAGGAAATGCTCAACATCCTTAGTCATCAGAGAAATGAAAATCAAAACAACTCTGAGATTCCATCTTATACCTGTAAGAATGGCCAAGATCAAAAACACTGATGAAAACTTACATTGGAGAGTTTGTGGGAAAAGGGAACACTCCTTCATTGTTGGTGGAAATGCAAGTTGGTACAACTCTTTTGGATGTCAGTGTGACTATTTCTCAGAAAATTAGAAAACAATCTTGCGCAAGATCCAGTAATACCACGTTTTGGTATATATCTTAAGGATGTTCAATTGTACAACAAGGACATGTGCTCAACTATGTTCATAGTAGCATTGTTTGTTGTAGCCAAAACCTGGAAACAACCTAAATGCCCCTCGGTCAAAGAATGGATAAGGAAAATGTGGTACATTTACACAATGAAGTACTACACAGCAGAAAATAATAATGACACCTTGAAATTTGCAGGCAAATGGATGGATCTAGAAAACATTATATTGAGAGATATAACCCAGAAGCAGGATGACAAATATCATATCTACTCACTCATAAATGGTTTTTAGACATAAAGCAAAGAAAACCAGCTTACAAATCACAAGCACAGAGAAAATTGACAACAGTGAGGACCCTAAGAGAGACATACGTGTATCTAATCTACATGGCAAGTAGAAAAAGACAAGATCTGAGTAAATTGGGAGCATGGGGATGATGGGAGAGAGTTGAAGGGGAGGGGAGAAGACAGAAGGCAAGCAGAATAAAATCAATTTGAAAAGTAAAGCCTATGTAAAAATTCCTTCTCCACCCTCACTGCCTCTTGCTCTTTCCTCTCTCACCCACTGTCTTTCTCAAACCTTTGAATATATTGACATGCCCATCAAGTTTTGTGTGTTAGGAAAAGTATCAAACTGCAAATATTGATCAAAAACATGTTTCTGTCTGATCAGAGATAACGTTGCTTGTAAAAATGTCCTTTTTGATAAACATTTATTCTTTTGTAAAATTATAAATGTTTTCTCTTAGATTCAATTTGTTCAGTTTTTCCTAATGCAATTTCTTATATCTGCATGTAATTTATGCATATGTTTAGCAGGTCTTCTGTGAGAATTTAAACTGACATAGCAAAACGGTTAGGGCAGATATGATGTGTTTTGTCGATGATGAGTAAGAAAAATAAATGTGAACAATTAATTGCTTACCGTGATCCTTTAGTAATGACTTTTACCTTGACTGATCCACATATGCATGTACTATTTATGTTGAAAACACCTGCTAAATAATAATCTGATAACAGACCAAATAGGCAGTGTTTGCTCAATAGGGCTGAACAAGGTGTCTGGGATATATACAAGCTGTACGTATTACTGTGAGAGATGTAATTGAGTTAAGATATCCTTCCACAGGGCTCGTGAAGCAGCTCAGTTGGTGAAATGCTACCCTCATATGCACAAAGTTCTGGATTCCTTCCATAGCAATTCATAAATCAAGTGTGGATATACAAGCCTAAAGCTAAAGCCCTAGTAGGTGAAGGCAGGAAGATCAGAAATGCAAGTAAATTCTCAGCTACATAGCAAGTTAAAAGCCAGCCTGAGCTATATGAGATTGTATCTCATGTTATTGTAATGTAAAGTGTACTCCAGTAATAATACAGAGTTTAGAATAATCACTTAATGCATAATGCGCTTCCATTTCCTCATTTAAAAATGATTCATACTGGCCAGGGAGGTGGCTCAACAGGTAGAGGGCCCTTGCCACTTAACCTGGCAACTTGAGTTTGATCCCCAGGATCTACATAGTGGAAGGGGAAACTGACGCCCCAAAACTGTCCTCTGACCTTCAGGTACATGGTCTGGCTTGCATATGTCTTCCCAATTAAACATTCAATCAATTAATGTAAAGATGTTGTGAGAAAAAAATAAAATGGCTGATGTCACTATATCATTATTAATGATATGCAAAATGAATGAAAATAAATCCTGAGTTGTTCTGGTTCTAAAACACAGAAGCAAATTTTATGAAAGCATTTGTTGTTGAGACCACCTTATAGAAAGGATGGTAGCTGTCTATGGGAGAGGAAGCGAGCAGACACAGTCAGAGACGTGGTCACTGCCTACTTTCTGCTTGCTGAAAATTAGAATGGCATAGGTGCATTAGTCATACTAGTGGGGAGACTAGACTTGCTCACTGGAAAAACTAGAAATAATTTTCCAATATAGATTGGGTCCAGTTGATGAAATATCTTGTTAAAAGAAAATAGTAGAAAAATAATAATGTGTTTATAATCATAAGAAATTATTTTTCATCCCCTCTTGCGGACTTGAGCAAATCTTACAGATTTTCTGTATCTCAAGTTTCTCATCTTTAATAAAATAATACTGTTTTGAGATAGCTATTCATTCTTAAGTACAAAAACATATTTAGCTCATTGTAACTTCTATAATAAAAAGAAAGACACATCAGGGCCAGTATTAATATAGGACTGTGTATTTACAAGGACACTATAAATACAACTCCAGCTCCACACAGTATGTAAATGTAAGAAAACGCATGGATAATCATTGCTATCAATATTAATAGCATGTGTAAGTTGAGGAATTAATTTCACTACGTAAATGACAAATGATGGTAGATTGTCAATAATGAAGATCCTGAAGAAAATAACATGGTAGAAATACTTACCCTCTAAAGTGTTTTAGAATGTCACACTGAAAAAAACAACATGTACAAAACATCAATTCCTTTCAGAAAAAAAATGATGTTTTAACTTAGTTTTACATTTATGACTGTGTCACCTGATTGTAGTATATGTACTACTTACATACGGTGCCTGCAGAGGCCAGAATAAAGTGTAGGGTGCTTTGGATTTGGAGTTGCAGATGCTTGTGAGCTGCCCTGTGGATGCTAGGAAATGAACCTGGGTTCTTTGCTGGAGAAACAAATGCTCTTAATCAGGAAGCCATCTCTCCAGCCCCGGGGTGGCGGGGGTGGTAGTTTTTACACTTGCTGCAGATCCTGGTTAGTTTTTATTGCCTACTGGGTACAATTAAAAGTTTCCTGGGATGAAGGAGCCTTAAGTAAGGGATGGTTCAGATACGATTGGCCTGTGTCTGTGCCTGGGACAATTTTGTTGATTATTGATTGATGTGAGAAGGCCCAACCCACCACAGGCAGTGCCTCTGCTGGGCAGGTGGTCCTGAACTGCAAAGGAAGCCAATTGAGCATAAGCTAGAGAGAGCATCCAGTAGCCAACATTCCTTCATGGTTTATGCTGCAGTTCCTGATTGTACCCCTGCTCTGGCTTTCCTCAATTATGAACTGTAACTGGAGGAGTAAGCCAATTAAACCCCTTTCCCTGTAAGACTCTTTGGGTCACGGTGCTGATCGCAGTATAGAGCGAAGTGGTCCACTACACAGAAGGTTTTATCTCCCACAGTGGTAAAGCGGTATGAACAAGGAATGCACAAATAATCTCAACTTACTGAAAACGCCTCAATTTTAAGTCTAATAAATGTATTTACCTTGTTTTATGATCAAAAGAATATCAATTAGAAAGTAACTGTCCATCATTATAAAGAAAGAAATTTAAACATAAGCTGCAGTTTTGGAAGATATAAGAAAATGGTAATTTACAAAACTGTGGTCAAATTGTAGAAAATTGGTAGAAAATTATTTGGCAGTATTTATCAGTTTTTAAAAACTGAAAATTCTTTAACATAAAAATTACCACTTTAAAAAATTTGTTGTTAACTAATTTGTTAAGAACTAGTTCTGAATCAATACTTGAGGGTCTCCTTATCTATAATGATTATTACTTATAGAAAGAAATTGGGAATATTCCATGTCCAAGCTTAGTAAATTAGTAACTAGATAATATAAAACTAACTAGAAATATTCTGTTAGCACTTAAATCATTCAATGATCTCAAGAAATGGTATGGAAAGATGCATATAATAGTGGTTTCAAATTTAAATCCACTGTGTGATCTTTATAAAGTTTGACATATACAAGCAAACAAAAACACAACGAGGCAAATGAAAGAGCAGTATTTGTCATGGGAGATTTATATTTCTAATTTATTAGTGTCATTTATTTATTTATTTATTAATAATAATAATAATTCCTCCTCCCCGCCTCCCTCTTCCCTCCCCCTCCCCACCTTCCTCTTTCTCTCTAGTCCTAAGAGCAGTCAGGGTTCCCTGCCCCGAGGGAAGTCCAAGGTCCTCCCCACTCCATCCAGGTCTATAAAGGTGAGCATCCAAACTAACCATGCTCCCACAAAGTCAGTCCATGCAGTAGAATCAAAACCCAGTGCCACTGTCCTTGGCTTCTCAGTCAGCCTTCATTGCCAGCCACACTCAGAGTGTCCAGTTTGATCACATGCTCCATCACTCCCAGTCCAGCTGGCCTAGGTGAGCTCAAATTAGATCAGTCCCACTGTCTCAGTGGGTGGATGCACCCCTCGTGGTCCTGACTTTCTTGCTCACTTTCTCCCTCCTCTGCTCATCATTCGGACCTTGGGAGTTCAGTCCATGCTCCAATGTGGGTCTCTGTCTCTATCTCCATCCATCGTCAGATGAAGGTTCTATGGTGACGTGCAAGATATTCATCAGTGTGGCTATAGGACAAGGCCTGTTCAGGCACCCTCTCCTCTGCCATCCACGGAACAATCTGGGGACCTCTTCTTGGACCTGGGAACCCCTCTTGAGTCCAGTCTCTTGCAAACCCTAAAATGGCTCCCTTAATTAAGATATTTACTTCCCTGCTCCCATATCCACCCTTCCTCCATCCCACCCACCCCATTCCCCCAAGCTCTCCCGAATCCTCCCCTTCTCTCTTCTCTCTACCCATCTCCCCTTGCATCCACCCCCCCACACCTCCTTGCAACCAAGTTTTTCCTGTCAATCTTGTCTACTTCCAATATCCAGAAAGATAACTATATGATTTTCTTCAAGTTCACCTTCTTATTTAGCTTCTCTAGGATCACAAATTATAGGCTCAATGTCCTTCAATCAAGGCAAGAATCCACTTATGAGTGAATACATACCATATTCCTCTTTTTGGGTCTGGGATACCTCACTCAGTAAAGCATTTTCTATTTCCATCCATTTGCATGTAAAATTCAAGATGTCATTGTTTTTTTTTACCGCTGAGTAAAACTCCAATGTATATATGTTCCACACCTTTAATCATTCTTCTATTGAGGGGCACCTAGGTTGTTTCCAGGTTCTGGCTATTACAAATAGTGCTGCTATGGATATAGTTGAATAAATGCTTTTGTAGTATGGAGTCTTTTGAAATATCTTGCTGAGGTTTTCTGTACTAGCCCTATGCTCAATACTAATTGAAATTATTTTAAAATAAAACAAGCATCTTGGCATTGTAGCATCTGAAGCTGCAGTTCTCAGGGGAGGCAACTGCTCCCCAGGGTCACTGCTTTCATTCTGGCTTTGTTGGTATGCACAGACAGATGTGTGACTTCTAACCTATGGCAGACAAGGAAGTCTATCATCCATCGATCTGTATTTGATTTTCTATCTTATGACAACTTCATAAAAATTTGAGTTATTTAGATGTTTAATCATAGCCAGTCAAAGACCAAATGATATTACTGAGTTTCCTTTGGCAATTTCCCACGTGTTCCAAGTCCCCACAGAAGTAAAGAAGGAAATGGTAGTAGATAGCATTCCCACCTCTTGGCAGTGCTGAGATAGACGCTAACAAATGTATTTTTTAAAATCATATTTAACCAATTACTCTGGAGGCCATCTAAACTTCTGCTTGGCCAGTGTGACCAACTATCTAAAGAATTAAGGATAACACAGTCCTTGTTATTTAAATAATCTGCCCCATCTTCCTATTCTGAGAATGACACATGTGCACACATATGGAGTTATCAAAGCTTTTATAAATTTGTTGGTGGTGCCCAGTGCCCAGGATTAAGAAGGGTTTGTAGGCCGTCATTATTGTTCAGCCTACACTGTTTTCTTTTATCCTAGGCAGATTTTGGAGTGTGCTGTGAGTGAAACTCTGTCCCAGGTTGTTTAGACAGGTAAAGGCTTGGGGTCTGACTTGTAGCATTTACTCAGCTCTTGTAGGTAAACGTTTATAACCTAGTCAGCTTCAAGTTCTGATTGACACTGAAGGTAGCTAGAAAGGAGAGTATGGAGTAGCTGTTGCAGACACAGAATGAGATGTCCCACCCAAGGGCATGGAATGTTTCTTGAGTCTGTCTTACTAATGTGTGTTTGACATGGCTCTTTGTTTACACATCATGGGTCATGGGTTGTGATGCCAATAAAAGGTAAAAGAATGGGTTAAGCTTTGTTCCTTGGGTGACTTGCACAGTGTGCGTGCAAACCAAATCCTTTGGGTGATGGCTCACACGTGTTACAAGAATACATGATAAAGTTGGACGAAATTATTTAATTACATTGAAGATATATTTTGTATGAATTTTTTTCTTGTTTGCAAAAACACAGTAGGTGTTAAATATATATGAGTTTGAAATACATCATGCTGTGTGAGAGAATTTGTTTCAGAATCAGAAAAAAAATGAAATAAACATAAAATCAAACTGTTAATAACAGAGGAATACTTCCATGCCTAAAGTTAAATGCTGGGAAAAGAAGCAATTCAGTTTCCCAATATTAATTATTGGACTGTATCCTGCTATTGATTTGCACATGTAAAAATCAATGCTAAGATAAGGACCTTCGTAATTGACAGCCGTAATTTTGAGGAATACACTCATTGACATTCAAAAAGCCAGGAAACAAAAAAAGAAAAATAAAATATGGATGAGTAAACTTTGGATTCATCTGAAGTTTAAATAACTATTTTTCAAACTTTTAGATGTGGTAGGGAGGAGGTAGAAGCAGAGAAACACATTATCTTACTTGTAGTCTTTGTAGGCTTGCAAAAATGTGTGTAACCAGCATTTAGCCATCTTACATTCATGAAGCCTGCTTTAAGCTTGCAAAGTCCCTTCACATTGGTGTTTGATTTTCATTACAACTAGTATTTAGAAACTGTGCAGGTTTTTCTCAATATTTTACAGATGGGGTAACATGGCTACCTTCCAGGATTCTGATTCCTGTTTACTTGTATTTTATTAGACTATTTCTTCCTGATGAGTGTTTGTTGATACTTTGTACTTTTGATACTGGAAAGATAAAAATTTGAATGTATTGGCACTCTAAATTGAGACTCTAAAAGGTCTGAATTTGCTGATGGAAAATATCTTTGTTTTTTTGCATGCTGTTCCTCTTATGACCTGTCTTTTGTCTGAGCCATGGTGGCTGTGCTTTCTACTGGCACTTTAATGTCTGCTATAAGAAAAAGCATTGGTAGTAAGAAAGCAAACTCCATCCATAGTGGCTGCACTATCTATCCATTTGGATTAGTTATCTTTTCAGCTAACTAAGGAGCACATGACAGTTCTTTCTGCAGTCAGGCTTATCCGACATCAGGCTATCCTCTATGAAAACAGACATGGAGTTGAGAAGGTAGATCAGTCAGTTAAGCACTAGCCAAACAACCATGGGGAAGTGAGTTCAGTCTGCAGCTCTCAGGCAAAACTAGGGATAGTAGTACATGGTGTAATCCCACCTCTGGGTAGATGAAGATAGGAGGGTATCTCAGGCTTATTGTCTAGCTAGTGAGTAAGTGAGCTCCAGGTTTAATGAGTGACCCTGCCTCAAAAAAATATGAGCAGTTGAAGTAGACCCTTGATATTGACTGTTAACATCCACATACAAACATAGGTTGGTGACATGCGAATGCACACAGGAACACCCTCCCCCCACACACACCAATTTCTTGCTTTCTACCCAAATTGTTTTTCTTTTATGTACATCATTTGGAAGCTGCGTTAGTATAGAGTCAAAACAAACTTGAATCTAGGATAATTATGATAGGGTCGTCAGGTGTTTCTCAGTCAAATCCTGTTTTACTACAGGAAACCAAAATGAAACCCAGTTCATTGTAAGGACTGCAGTTATTCAGGTTGTGGGAGTACATCCTACTACAGCACATGAAACAGGGACTGGAAGAGACCAGCATGAAAAGAAGCTCTGATTGGATCTTAGTGGGATCGTATGACCTTGGCTTAAGGGCCCTTTGCCTGCCTGAGCCATTTCACTCCTTGTCTTGGTTGGGTGCTAGTACAATTCATAGCTTGCCTACTCCCTTAATTTTATTCTATACTGTCCTCCTGTCTTTTTGTAATACTGAATTTGAGATCTCAATATTTTCCAACTGGGTCTAAATGCTGACAAGAAGCAGTCTTATTATCTAGAAGCATGTAGCTACTCAGCCTGGAGCTTCATATCAACCTGGGGTGGATATTCACCCTGATTCTAGGTTGTAAAGGTGCTAAGACTTTCTCCGAGGAGTGCAGGTATTAGGATAGATAGCAATTTGGAAGAGCAAAAGGATGAAAGCCCAACATTAAGACATGATGCCTGATAATGAAATAGATGTTAATAACCCTGATTTGATCATTACATCTCATAAAAAGGTGTCAGATTCTTACCCTCTATTTCATGAATATGTAAAATTATTCCATGTTAAAACGTATGAAATCCAAAAATGAGACTATTGAAATTGTAGCATAAGGGCATAGCAAGGAAAGAGTGTCAGCTGAAGTTCAGTGTAGTTTGCAAATTTATAGTATGGAGTTTTACCATTTAAGATATTAGAACATGTTATCCAGGTTTTGGCTTGCTAGCATAGCCACTGGCAATATCCTAAAAAGGCTTTATGGGTTAAATTATAGCCTGGGTATGAGTGGATGGAGTTGGAATCCTAGAGAGGAGTTAATTATGACCTCAGACCTTGAACTTGAACTATGAACAACATAGTTATTATGGTCTATAAAATTATAGATATTATTTCATGTTAGATTCAGTCTTTTTATATTGTGGATTTTATAGGTTTCCTTCTAACTTCCATGAGTCAGATGGCATTGCCCTCTTTTCTTTCTCCCTTTCTTGAAAGAAAGCACGTGGCCAGCCTCAGTGATTTAAATCATTTGAAAGAATACAACATATCATACCACTCAACATTATACTCATATGAATTAAGAATGTTTCTCTTGTTCCAATAGAATATAATTTTTATGTTTATACATTTATAAATATTTTCACCTGCTCATTTAACATTGTGACTGATATATGACTTCAATAAATTACAATTTTTCTTTATACTCAGACATATTCTGGCATACATAATGCTTTTGAAGATATAAAAATATGAACATATTGTGATTAAGGAGATGTTAAAACTCTATAAAAATGAGAAGAATGGCAAGAGACAAATCATCTTTAGGATTTTTTATGGGCTCTACAGCTGTGCTCATAGGTCTTCTCAAAAGTGTTTGTCTTATCCACCCATAGAGACCATGGGAGTAGTGAAACAGGATGAAAACCCTGTTCTTGGTTGAGAAAATAATACATCATTAGAACTGGAGTCACTTACATTAGGTCAGCTGAATACTATGGAGGTAAGACAAATGGGACAAGGTGTGTGTGGTTCTGGATTAAAAAGAACAAATAAACAGATACAATACAAGGCAGTTAACTCTCAGGAGGTTTCAGTTAAAGAGTCATATTATTAAGTGAGGATGCACTTTCCAGAGACAGAAGAACTCCAAATGAGATTGGCTTTCAAAATCACTTCAATTAGCAGAAAGTGTTCAAATAGAGACTAATTATCTGAGGCGAATGGCAGTAAGCTTTTCTCTGTCTGGTGGAAGGTTGTATTAAATTCCATAGACCTTTGTAAATCTTATGTTTCATGATGTTATATTCGCTGAATTGAATCAGAGCCTTGTGTATCTAAATATAATCTACAAACACGATGATGTCTACATTCTTTTTATAGAAATTCTCTAATCAATTTGAATAGTTACTTTCTGCCTTTTTTTTCCTCATAAAAGTTAAGAGCAGATATAAAAATAACATTTTAAATCACATTGTACCTTAGGAAAAAAATGTCTAAGAAGGAAGAAATGACAGGCTTGTTAAGAGTAGGAAAGGCTCCCAGGAAGATTAGCAAGTATGAATCATACGTTGAGATCAGAAGGGTCAATTCAGTGAGGCAAGCTTTAAAAAGGTCCATTGGTCTGATACCCAAGAGACAGGTTATGAAATGACTGATGCCAATCAAATCTCAAGTTGAAGGCTCTATGTGTGTGAGTGTGAGGGTGACTGTGTATTTCCACGGCTGAAATGTCAAATCAAAACCAACGTCAGTCATCACGGTGTCAGTGTGGTTGAGATGGGGTTGACATGTAGCTAGAGACTGGAGAAATGAAAGGTCTCTTTAAATGTTGAGAATTCATCTTACAGACTATTGGCAAGCAGGACTGAAGGCACTGTGCATCATTCCAGGCACGTTTGTGACTGGAAAGTTCCTACACTAACGACGGAAGAATAACCATCGGCTATAATATTGAATGCCTCTTTCAGACAAGATATAATTGGAGGCTTCTTATTTCTAATTCATTTCAGCCCAGCACAAGTGTCTCATCCTTCCACTTTCCCCTTCACAGCTCTTTACTATTGACTATAGATGTCTGTTTGTATTTTTTATCTTAGAGTTTCCCAAAGACATGATTATTATATATTTACACACTTTCTTCTATTTTTGAAATATTCATATTCATCATTCTGGTTATTCATTACAACATAGGATTTTAAAAGTCTGAATGCACCATCCTATAAGCATAAGGAGGTTCCGTTTCAAGCATACAATGTTTTCTAAGAATTTGTACTTCATCGTCTCCCTAGTCTTGCCCTGATTATTCTTGTCCACAATACTCTTTGCTTACCACTTGCTCCTGAAAGGCAGTCCAAAAGGTTCAAGAGGAATGAAAAACCACTCAACAATTGATTTTTGCCCTCAACATTTGTGTCATGGCAGTAATAAAATAATGCCACAATTTTGAGTTCAATAAATTTCTTATTCTCCCGTGTTTTCTTTTCACACAGTCTTTTGAAAAGCACTACCGCACATTTAAACTTAATCATTATAAATTATATTTAAAGTTAACAGAAATGTGGCAGATTTTAATATATGTGGTATAAGATTGATATCTGTAGCCTCATTGAAAATCTTCAACATGACTAGGTTTTGCTGGTTTCATTGGGATTTGATACAGTGTGAGTTACTTAAAGACAGGAGCTATGACTTGTTTACCTCTTTGGAAATCAAGGCTCATGGCTAACATACAAATCATATCTATGTATTCATTTATTTGATAAATATTTTTGAGCCTTATTTATGGTGCCTGTAGTATGTGAGTCTCTAGGGCAACAGTGGCAAAAAACCAAAACAAAACTGGACAGTCTGTTTGTTGCCATTCAACAGAGAGAGAGTACAGATTCAAGGCCAACAAGATTGACACTAGGGACAACTCTTAGAATATTCATAACCTTGAGGGAACTACCTGAGCCTTGTTTATATTTTCAAACAGGAAACAGAGGGATCTGATTGGTAAGGAACTCTTGAGTATTCATTGAATTAATACAGTGTGCTTTGATCACATAATATGTGGTAATTAGTCTCATGATTACAGAGTTTATAGTCTATCTAAGGAAGGGATAACTTAAGAACAAGCACATCAGAAAGGATGTATGGGGTTCTGAAGAAGAACCCTACTTATCTCTGTGTGGAGTAAGGGTCGGGGTAGCAATCATGCTCCTCGTGACACATGCTCAGTTTATGGCCCAAGTGAGTGCCAAAGGAACTTTCATCCCATATGGGAACATTATCATTATTCATGTTATGAGTGGTCTTGCCTTTTTCTACTTCCCTCTGAATTCTCTGTCTGTTAACAGACAGTGTGCACAGCCCTTGATAAGGCATTGCTGAGTTGCTTCACGCCTCTGTGGCTGATTTAACAAAACACTTGATAGCTGGGGTAGCGTTCACTCATGTGAGAAGTGTTACATCAGACCCCACCAGTAACAGCAAAGGGATGGAAGCTCAAAGGGATTGGAAGGCTCCATATACACCTAGGGCTGACATATCATCACAAAGGAGGTGATGCTTGTCTTCAGTGCTTGTTACTCTTGAGACCCAATATCAAGCTTCTATAAGTTTATTTTGCTTTTGAGGATAGTCAAACAAGGATTAACTAGAAATATGGATTTTTCAGGTCTTCTTTCTCCACAGTTCTTCACACAAAGATCTGACCATTTGGTGTTCATAAGCCGATTCCAATTGGGAAAGGGAATAATTTGTTTCTTAATGCAACTTTTAAGAATAAAGAGATTTGCTGCTAATTGTTTCAAGGCATTTAACATAACCTGGAGATGACTTGGGTCAGTCAGGTTATGTGATCAACAAGATACTGAGACATCCTACAGATTTTAGACACACTTACGTGTGGGCTTAGTAAACACTGTCTGTGATTCTAGCACTTTTTATTTATCAATAAAAATACTAAGAGAAGAGACTCAAACTGTTGACTATTTAGCAATAGAATTTTATATACTTTAGAATATGGGAGACAGCTAGTAGCTGCCAACATTCTAAGCACTTGTTGAATTACATACCTAAAATGTGAATCTAAGCCTGGCCTCTGTACAACCTTTAAGGAACACCATTGTGTGTGAGTGTCCATAGGAGTACACAATAACAAAATTGACAAATCATCTTTATTTCAGTTCACACACATCAACTGCACATCGCAATGAGACCAGGCATTAAAGCTAAACTACATCTAGTGGTAAACAATTCTCACCACATCTTCTTTCCTCCTCTTCCTGACTTCACCCAAACTGAGATTCATTTTGTGTTCCATTGCTCCTTTGAGAAATAATCACTCAGCACCTTAGCCCTTTTCCCAGTTTCTGTCTTCCTGACAAGGTCTGTGGTTTCAAAATGCCTCATTATCCTGGCTCTCCCACTGAGCCCTCGGTGTGGCGGCATCTGCCTCGCCTGTGGAAAGAACAGACAGGTTTTCCTCTCAACAGTCCTGTGCAGAGATCTAACCAGCACGTTGTCAAGCTGATTCTGAATGCAGTCCCTAGGAATAGGATAGCAGACTGTCTGGGCCCGGTGTCACCCACCAGGAAGATGTTCTGCCGTTTCCTAGTCAAGGAGTAAAGTTCTGTGCTGTTGAAAAGACAAAGTTATATGTTTGTTTGAGAGCTAATAAACAAGGCCTGGGGTGAGAGAGTTACAGAATTCTCTCTCTCTCTCTCTCTCTCTCTCTCTCTCTCTCTCTCTCTCTGTCTCTCTCTGTCTCTCTCTCTCTGTCTCTCTCTCTGTCTCTCTCTCTGTCTCTGTCTCTCTCTGTCTCTCTGTCTCTCTCTCTCTCTCTCTCTCTCTCTCTCTCTCTCTCACACACACACACACACACACACACACACTGGATCTGGTTCCTTGAAGGCAGAATTGATTGATATACTTAGTAGTCTGGATAGATTGCTTTCTTTCTGACCTGTTTGCCATATATTCTGTTGACAGATTCTTGCTACCTATCATGAAACAGTAAAAATCTTTTAAGAAAACCAAACTGCTTCTATTAACTTCTGTAAAGAGAACAAAATTGCAGAAAGTTAGCCTGCAGGAACTTCATTTTTCATAGATATGCAATTTATGCTATTTAAATATAAGCTTTTGATTCTAGGTTGAAGTGATCCTATCAAAAAGGTATGTGAAAGCCATTCCTGCTCAGATTCTTTCTACTTAGGGTCACAGGTGAATCTTCTTAAGTCTTTGTTATATAGAATTCTTGACTGGCACCTGACTTCACTTTTCCTGAACTGTTGAAACTTTGCAGGAATGGCTATAAACTGATGCAGCAATGGCTGTTCGGGGCCCCATCCCCCCTTTAAAATTTTTGTGGGATTAAGGCTAGAGCTTGAATGAAGCATGTGTGGGGCTCTTGTGAAAAGCACATTTTAAGAAGGCAGCAAAGCAACAAGAAACAAAACAAAACCAAAAATCTCAAGAGCTACTAGTAGGCAAAGCATTAACATAATATTAAAAGAAACCAAAATCAGCACAAAACTCCATGATGAAAAAAATATCAAAAACTGAAAATGAGACAGGGTCGGTACTACTAATTTTACTTCTTACATGGGCGTGGCAATGATTCTCACAGCATGGAATGGTTACCAGTGACCACCAGCAGTGTAGGGAGTGGCTTTTCCGAGCAGGAGAACATCTATTCCATTTCAGCCAGGCAAAGGTTGGACAATGAATGCACGGATGAAAGCCATGGGCTGTAGTAAGTTCTCGTCATTAAACACACTATGATCACATATAGTACTCCCCAGAGTATGAATTAGTTCTAAAAAGAAAGATGGGTAAAAGCTACCTAATGAGATACAGGGCATCTGTATCTCAGGTCTTCTGCTAACCAAAAGGCAAAGAAGGAAAGCAGGTATGGCAGTTGGACCAGGAGCAGGGTCAGGCTCTTATTGTAGGTATGCTACAGAAACATGGGGATAGACCAGTGTTTGCACACAGCATCTAATGATAAGAAAAATTATAATGTTTGCATAATAAATAAATATTTCTTTTAATCTTCGTGCTTCTTATTGAAATATGTAGATAGATTCATAGTTGAGGGTCTTTGGAATTTTTCCTAAATAATCTTCATCATTAAAAAAGCAGCACATACATAACATAAAATGTGTCTTTTACCCTGGTTTTCAAAATGAACTCTCTGTGGCACTGAGTTTATTCTTGTAATTGTGCCATAATGACTACGTGGCTAAAAGAAGGACGACTTAGTGAATGTGGCTAGTTTTTATGTCACTTGACATAAGCTAAGGTCATCAGAGAGGAGGAAGCATCAATTTGGAAAAGGCCTCCATAACATTGGAATGTTGCAAGCATGTTGGACATTTTCTTAATTAAAGATTGATATATGAGTAGATCCAATTCATTGTGAGTAGTGCCATGCTGGGTTGGTGACCCTTCCTTTATAAAGAAGCAGGCGAACAAGCCATGAGGAACAGACAACACACCTCCATGGCCTCTGCATCAGTTCCTACGTTCAGGTTCCTGTTCAGTTCGAGTTCCTGCCTTAGCTTCCCTCAGAGGATGTGATTCAGGATATGTAACCCAAACAAACCCTTTTTCTCTCCCAAGTTGCTTTTGGTTATGGTATTTTATAGAAACAATGACAATCCTAACTAAGATGGTGGGTAAAGTGCTTGCTATGCAAGAATGAAGATCTGTGTCTGGATTGGTAACTATAGTTCCTACGGCCAGACAGTAAGAGGAAAGATGATCCCCAGAAGCCTGTTGGTCAGCTAGACCGGCATACACAGCGGCTAAAACCAGGAGACTCTGTGTCAAGCAATGAGGATGGCAAGGAGTGATACCAGAGGTTATCTTATGACCTCCACACATGTACGGTACTATTTCCATACCTACAGGCAGACACAAATGCACACACAAAATTCATAGGCAGACACATACACAATAAAACAATAATAATAATAACTAGCATCCATCCATAGAGCATTTTGAACTTGAAATTTTCTCCTGAAGCTTTGCACTTCTTGCACAGCTCCCGTTTCCCTGTAACATGTAACACCTCCTACCCATGGATTTCACGACCAGAACTCACACGACTGGAGTCATACACATTTCATCCTTCTGTGTCTGACTTGTTTCACCAGTCATGGCATCTTCGAGGATTCAGACACGTTGTAGCAATGTCAGAATCCCCCTTCCTCAACTTCCATGAACCCTGTAGAGTTTCCCTTGTGCACTTTTTTCTTCCTTGTCTACCCACCTGCGGATAGATTCTTAGTCTGCGGTCACCTGGCAGCTCCTGGGAATAGTACTATCACATGTGTGAGTGAAAAAGTGTCCCCTTGGGGTCTCCACTTTTGAATCTTTAAGATCCCATATGTGAATGCATATGTGTACCCAATTTGTGCATGCATGGAGTATGTGTACAGGTGTACACAGAACGAGAGCCGTTGTGCCATCTGGCAATTCTATGCTTAATCAGAGGTCCAGGGCTGCCAGCACCTTTTACATAGTGGCCGCACATTTCACATCTTCATTAGCTGTGCAGTGACCCAAAATTCCATTTCCCCCTCATTCTTACTCACACTTAAGGTTTTGCAACCCTTGCTCCTTGGCGTGACCATCCTAATGGCTGTAAGTTGTTATCTCATTGTGATTTTGATTTGTTTCCATGATTAGTGATGCTGATAATCTTCCCAAGTGTTTACCTGTGTATACCCTCTTTGGAGAAAGGTGGACTGAAGCTGTCTGCATATTGTCAATTGGTGGTTAGATTTTCTTATGTTTGAGCTTAAGCAGTTCTTCATATATTTCAGGTGTTATTCTACCAGATAAATAATTTATAAGTGATTATTTTCCATATCACGATTGATATTTTTTTTAATCTACAAAGTGTGTTTTGACAGATAAGAGGTTTTAATTTTAAGAAAGCCTTTTTGCTTCTCTGGTATTTTTGGTTTTGGTCATGTTTTAAGCAATAATTGCCAAGTTCAGTGTCCCCGTTCATCTATTAGTTTTGTGGTTCTCACTCTTACTTGTATGTAGGTCATGGTCCAGATTGAGATAATTTTTTGGATATGATGCAAGGAAATGATTCCCTTCTTTTGCACATGAACATTCTGTTTTTCTGACAGCGTTTGCTGCTAGCCTGTCTTTCCAGCTGTAAGTCAGCCTGCAATCCTGCTGAAAATCAGTCAATGCTGTGTGAAAGCTTGTGAGCCTAGGCTCTTTAGTCTACTTCCCCCATCTCTGCTCAGTGTTTTCATTGCTGTTAACTGTGCATGAAGTTCTAAAATCAAGGCAAGAAATCTCAAACTTGCTTCTTTTTGTTAAGATTTCTCTGGTAATTCATGGATCTTCATGATCTCGTATTATCCTTCTCCCCCACTTCATTCTGTTGTGTTTGTTTGTTTGGTTATTGAGACAAAATCTTCTATAGCTCAGGTTGGCCTCAGCATCATGGCACTCTCCCTGCTTTGGCTTCTTGAATGTTAGGATTATAGGCATGTGCCATTTTGCCAAGTGGCTGTTGTGTGACTTTTCATGAGGAGGGATGAACAAATTTGTTATTGACCTCAGATAGACACCAATGGCAGATCAAAGAAATGATTGTACCCAAGGCTAATTTAGTAAAACAGTGAAATTATTGGGATTATTACAGGGGCATGGGTGAGAATGTTACTCAGAGGAGTATGGATGATCCAAAGGTAGTTAAATCACCTAAAAGTGCCCCCCATGTATGTATGCCAGAATGGGTGATGACTCATGAAATTTGTACCCCAAGAGCTCCTTGTATATTTTAGCCAGTTGAAGAGTCTCTGATCCCAGCAATTGTTGCTTCCTATATAACCTTAAGGAGGGATGCTTAAAAGCCTGTAGTTTACTGGATCCTCAGTCCCACATATACTTTATTTCCTGAGCCATATACATTTCTGAGGGATGTGTGTTCATCTCATCCATTCACTTCAGGAGATCTAGAATCATCCAAAGGACAAGAATCTGGGCACACATGGAACAGAATATTTAAATTAAGGTTAGCCTTTTAGAATGCCTGTGAAGGGTATTCTAGACTAGGCTGATGTGGGAAGATCCACTTACATTAGCTGTAACTACAACCATTTCCTGGGCTGTAAGGCTAGACTGTATGAATGAAGAAACTAGCAGAGCATCAGCTGTTGACCGTAGGCTACAGAATAGCCTAGCCTGGCTCCCAAGCACAAAAACTGAGTTGCTGGCATGAGAGCTTTGATTAGCTTGGTAATGGTGTTAGTATGCTAGACAGGTGGCTCAGACTATACACAACTTCCGTGACAGATTGTTTACTGTGTATAGCGCATGCTAGACCCATGGAAGAGGAGAGACTTCTTGACAGGAGATGACTAAATCTCAGTGCAAGATATTTACAGGAGGCCCCATATCTACTTTCTGAATAGGAATCCAGGTGCACCCAAGATTTGAGGGACATCTGACCAGGATGGGAGCACCCACTGTATGGAGCTGGAAAAATGACAGAACAGTGGAAACACAGACTGAGCCTTGTCATTAAGCACAGGGAAGATTTTCATGTGGAGAACTGTGTAATGAGGGTGCAGAGATATGAAGAGGCACACTAGGTGAAACAGATGCAATGATGTTGATTCTATTTGACCCTTGTGTGTGCCAAGCACACACACACACACACACACACACACACACACACACACACACACACAAGAACTTGAACTGCTGGTATTAAGCCAAGTCA
Organism: Myodes glareolus; assembly: GCF_982192425.1. Lineage (NCBI taxonomy): Eukaryota > Metazoa > Chordata > Mammalia > Rodentia > Cricetidae > Myodes > Myodes glareolus. The sequence continues at coordinate 57,303,847 of NC_142038.1, forward strand.
ATGTTCAGTAATGGAATGCTCGGCTATATGAGAGCATAGCAGGTGTGAGAAAGCTACTTTAGCATGTTCGTTGTAGTCTATTCTTTGTATATTTTCTTTATTTATATGAACATCATAGGTGAAGAATCTCCAGGAACATAAAGGGATTTTAACATTTAAATGTAGACTATTCCATTCCTTTACCAGAGTCATTGTGAGAATAGGATGCATATTTGAACTAGAGTTTTAGGTAGGGTTTGGGGGAAAAACCGAGTATTATTTATTTTCTGTATATGTTTTCAGTACCTACTCTTAAAAGAGCTTTGGGCTACATTTCAGTATTTGATTACACAAATGCCACAACCCAGATCATAGGCTTGGATAAGAGAAAGAAGAGCTTGCCTCACACATGAACTCCAAGATCAGCACCTACTATTCTTCCTGTCACCTTCCTGGCTCACCTTCTGGCACCCAGACTGACTTTGCCTGCCTTGGTTCCATGTCTGCTACACTTAACTTAGTTCTGGATTCCTTGATTTCCACCCCCCTTTTATTTTGTCTAGGATCAAAACCGTACCTTCCTTTTGTTCTGTTGTACAAAAAAAAAAAACAAAAAAAAAAACCCCAAAAAAACAAAAAAACCTCTGAAAATGTATTCTCAGCCAAGAAATTCAAGGGATAATAGGCTATAGATTATTATACCCATAGAAACTGTTGGTCTTTGATCAAGGCCATTTAAAACCTTGTTGGACGCAGGTAATTTTATGATGCCAATGTGAACACTTGTGGCCTGTGGGAGGGGTCCCCAGAGGTGGGTGTTCTCCTCCTCACAGGGGATATGGAGAATTACTGGCTGATGAGGATTCTACTGGACCTGCTTTCTTTTCCTGGGGACCAGAGGAAACAGGGTGTGTAGAGTGCAGGCTGAGATCGCTTTGAATATTTACACTGATTCTTCTGTACTAGTTAAGAAATCACTGCGGTATAGCTATTTGAGGCTGTGTTTTTCACACATTATCTAGCATCCTGTGTCTCTGTTGCCTGGGAACTGTATTTATATTTACACTGTGAAGCGTGAATATGCTGCTGTCCTTTGGGGAAAAGATCTATCAAATAATCCTTCGGCTTGAGTATTATTAAGTGGACCATGGCATTTTCCCTGTTAGTTTTTGTTTGGAGCCCTTGGGACATGTGAGGTGGCCTTGTCCACTTCACTGGGTTCCCAAAGGGTGAGCCAGATTTAAAGAAGCATAAATTTAGTTGAAAGAGAGGGTAACATGGCATAACTGAATAATGGCCTTTAATAGGCAAACCAAATAGCCAGACGCAAGATGCTCACTGCATGCTACGACTTCAGGAATGCATATTCAACGCAATGCATTATTAAATACAGCATTGAACATATGGGTATCCACAATTAATGTATATAAATAGCTGATAAAATTGCTCAGTATTAGAAAGCTAGCGGCAAAAATGACCTAATATGTCAAGCCGACAAGTAGGCAGCTACCATTTTCTTTGTACACCTTACAGATGATAAATTAGTTTTATGGTCTGCATGGGGCTCTTATCACACCAGAGCACCAAGTGTCTGATAAAGAAAAAAAATGCCTTGACTCAAAAATCGAACTAGAATTTGGAGACCCAGCAGAGCTCATTTTTAAATGTAAAGAATTTTAGCCTGCTTCCTTTGGGGAAGATTTATTGAGACCAAGAGAAATGTAGATCTTGGTTATGTGTTTTGATTAAAACTTGATCTTTGTTTTTATTGACACTAGCTGAAATGCGAATCTGTCATAACTGGCTGCCTATTGATTGAGAGCAATTTGGTCCAATGGGCACAGGACAGGAAGGGGAAAGAAAGGCTGGGGTTTTATTTCCAGTTCTTCTGCTAACAGGGGAAGCTGACCTTGGAGACAACTTTGTAACTCTTTGCTGGCTTTTCTTGCTCTGTTTAATTCCCCCCACCAGTGGAAAGGAAGCACTTTGTCTTTTACCCTAGGCCCATAGGATATAGGAGAACAGCTTTTGTGAACATTGAAAGAAAACAGACTAATGTGTCTTAGCATCGTATGCGGCAAGCATTACTTAAATAAATGGTATTATGGTGCAGTGTGTTTGTGTTTGCGGAAGTTACCTCCATCTGTTTAAAAACCTTCTGTGGAAACCCAAGCAAGACGAGGGTTGAATGGCTTATGTGTGTGGTTACTTGTGAGACTGAATGTTTCTTTTTGATAAACTTGAAAATTATGTGCTCTTTATTTCCACACTTGAAATTCAAAATAAGTTAAATACTGAGACAAGACTAAATTACTGTAACAGGACTGAGCTGAGCTTTGTTTCCAACTGACCAGAGACTTGTTCTCCAAACCCTTACTTCCCCAGAACCATGATGTCACCTACCATGCCTCTTGTCAGGCTTTCTATATGACTACTTTGTTGGTTCATTGTTCTTGACTCACTCGAGCAATGGTCTTTTCTATGACAGAAAGAACTGCTGCCCTCTGAGGTGTCCCTCAGCCTTCAGAGGTGACCTTATCCCTTGGTTTAGAATCAGCATGCAACAGAGGGCTGTGGTGTGAGAGTGGAGGCCCAAAGGGGACAAGCTTGTTGCAGTAAGTCGATGCTCTCATCTTCACACTCATCGTTTTTCATTCAAGCTTGTTTTTTGTCTTATGTGCTCTGGGAAAATGACATTTTCTTTTGAAAGGTACTGTTAAAAAATCACTTTATTCCTATGGATAATTAGTGTTTATTCAGTACAGCTTCTCACAGGATGAGCAGAAGGATGTGACTAGTTATCCTTAAGTGCTTGGCGTGGTTGTTACTTAGATGAGCCACACATTGAGACGTGCTAAGAACAAGACAGAAGAAAAGTTTATGTCTCAAAGTGGAAAGTTCTTCGTGTGTAGAACATTATTAATATTTGATGTATCCTAAATTTTCAGTTTCCACCTGTTCTTCTTTCCCTCTTCTTTCTTTCTTTTCTCTTTCTTTCTTTTATCCATATGTTAATTCAACACAAATTTAGCTAGTTAGCATCTACTCTGGGCCAAGGGCTAGTGATGCACCATTATTCATGAATCTGCCTGTCACCACTCCAAATAAAACTTCATTCCTTATTTCCAGTATCATTATCTCTCCGAATTCATGCCACATTAGAACTCCACCAGAGTCCTCCACCTTGAATGACTTCTGGGCTTTCTAGCACAGGAGCCTCCACATACAAGGTTTCTCTGTTCACACGCCTTTCACTTCCTCTCCTTTCAACTCATACCTGGTACTTCTTTAGGTGTCTAGTAAAGGATGCATGACCTAGGAAGCCTCAGCTAGATGCTTTAGACTAGGTTGGATGCTCTTTTGAGGTTTGCTGCTACTGCTGATTAGCTGTATTCCACAAAGCAAAGGCCTTGGACATCATCAATACCCCTACCATCTACCAAGACCCTGGCATATAGAAGACACTTATAAATAAGTGAAAGAAACCCGAATGGTCTCTTTTATCAGCTGAGGGAAGACTCCAGGCTGAAGGATAGACTTCATCTTTGCTTGCCTGATGATGTGTCTAGATGCTTTGTTTGAGATAACAAAAACAGTCAGAGGACTATGGAGCATGGAGATGCTTTTAGTTGACCACCAGCTGAAAACATTGGCTTTACCTGGATTGGTCCCATGTGTGTTTATGCTATTACTAACTTCATGCCAGTTTCATGTGCTATGGAATTAAGGTGGAACAGAGGTTTCTTAGCTGATGTACATGCAGCAGAATTACTGGAAATGATGAAGGAAGGCTCTTGGTCCTTTCTCCTTGAAGTCTTGTCTGAGAAATGCTTCCTGGCACCCTGCAGTAGCCCCTTCTGTGTAATATGTGCACAGTTGCTTATATAGCTCCACAGGGAGGTTGTCACTCATTGGCTGACAATATACTTATTGTAATTTAGAGGAAGCTAGTCAGGCTAGATGAGTGAAATCATTTTGTAGTTTTGCAAATACAGCCATTAGAAGTAAAGGAAGGCTTTTTCTGGGAAGGCAGGGAACCTTGCCAGGTAGTGGTATTGTTTTGAGCAGAACACACCAGCACTGTCAGAGGAGAAAAAAAAAAATCAGCAGGATTTTCAAACAAATGCGGTTTTGTTTATTTTTTCATTGTTTGTTTTGTTTTGCTTCTGAGTTTGACTTGAGCTTATTAGCAGCAGGAAAGCTGGTTTGGAATGGAATGGAAGTGATGTTCACAAGCGGGACCCAGTCAGGCAGTTGATAGCAGCAGACGACACAGGACAGGATGCTCACCAAACACATGCAGAGGCAGCCTTGATCTCAGCTTAGCTCAGGACTCTGTCCTCCCTCCCAGTCCCAGAGACTCTGACAAAAGGACACAGTGGTGCTTTGTTCCTGTTTGTGGGGCAAGCGATCCAGGACGTGCTGCTGACACAAGGGCTAGAGATTGGCTTCTTTTCACAGAGATTCTAAATGAGCACGTAGACAAATATGCACGGAGAGGAGGATTTATGCCTCTGAATGTGGCTTGCAAAGAGGGAGTAAACCTCCTGAATTTAGCAATCAAATTTGTTAAGGCTTCTCTAAAGCCTAAACTTCCAATTAACAAGCAAATCATCATCAGGCAGCCAGAGAATGGCAGATTCTTTCCATCCAGCATCTTTTCAAAAGTGGATTTCATGCACTTATCTCCATGAAAACCCAGCGGGGAGATTTTCCCTGGGAGTGCTCCTACATCTGCCTGCTTCTAATGACAGTAATGGCAAGCAATATCCTACAATTACGGTGGGGATCTCGCTTCACGCATGCAAATCATATCATTGACGAGCCCAGCAAAAGCCATTTGCTCCTTGGAACCACCAAATAGGTTTTATGGGGGTGAGTAAACGCTGTTTAGAAATGGCCAAGCCCTCTGTTTCATAACCTCAACCGCATGGGTTCAAGAAAGACACCCAGGGTCTAGACCTCAAAGAAGTCAGCTCACAATCTTTTCCTTAGGTACAGATGCTTTTTTAGGGGCTTTTCAGGAAAGATTAATGTTGTCACTCCTTTACTAGTCCAAACGCACTCATTTAAAGAAAAATAAAGAGAAAGATTGATGTACATGCACACACACACACTTAAAGTTTCATAAGCACACGGCATACTCACATTTACATATGCACCCACTCATGCCAGCACATTCATCGTGAAGGTAGTCGAAGTCAAGGTGGCACTCCTCAAGATGGAGTGTTTCCTTCGGAGCCATGGTGGTACTAATACCTTTCTCATTTTTCTGTGGTTATGTCTGTCTCATCTGAGCTTTCAAAAGGCTGGAAGCTGGTTTTGTAAGGATATATCATGATTTAACATTTAGAGTTGTGTCCATGGTGTTCTCACAGTTCTCCTTTACACAGGCTTTCTGGATGCTCCAGATACTGATCACATCCTGGCCTCATCCTTTAGCCTTTTTCGAAGAGTAAAGGATTGTTGACCCAAGTCAGTTGGAGAGAACTTTGTTGCAAGGCAATCTCCCATCATCACCATCTTTGGAGACTGCCTCAAATTCCTCTGTTTGGATCTTGCAGCAGGGACTGATCTGATCAATAACGGTGTGAAGCCTTCTTAATTACTCTTCTAACTCTTAGTCACACTCATGCTTAGCTGAGTCAGCCTAGCATGAGCACTTGAGTGACTACCACTCCACAATGGACAAGGAATCATGTCACTACAAGACATGTGTTCTGTTGAGATGCTGATAGTTACTGTTGCTTTACAGCCATTTGTGATTTAGCATAAATGAATTTCAGTTTTTTTACCCCCTATGGGAAATTTCTTAGATGAAGAGAAAAGGAGGCGGTTCCCATAGAAGATGGCGGATAAAGTCAAGGAGTTATTTGGAGACCTCAGAGCTGATCACTAAGAGTATAGTGCTGTTTTCCTTCCCAGAAATTACAGTAAAATATTCTTAGATATAAACATATGCCACTCTAAGGAGTCACTTAAGGCTCAAAGGGTCATGAGTTTCACCCTTATCTGGGAAGGAGGACAAAGGATGGCTCTACTCTGAGATGGCGCTTGTGTAGTTTTATAAGTTTGACTGCAGGAGTTTTCAGTTTACTGAGGGAGTTAGTTCTTTACCTGTGATGAGATGTGAATCCTTCCCTACTTCGTTAGTTCTGCTCCCCTATTGCTATCAATGGATCTTGTTCTTATAGCACCTGTTTCCTCAGCTTTTGCTCTTTAAAACCTCTGCCTACTCAAGATTTCAATAAATCCCCCTTTTACTTTAAAACATTTCCTGGAATAAAGTTTAGTTTTATCTGTCCTGTTGTTTTTCAAGAGCCTCTGACAAAGTGAAACAAGCCCTGATTCAGTGATTCCTCCCTTGGTTGCTGGGCTGCTCATCAACAAGGTTCTTTGTGAGTCAGGTCCGCCTTCCTAAGGAAACACAATTACTTACAACTTCAGAGTTAAGGAGAAGCAATGACTCACTAGAGAGGACCCATGTATTGTTGAGGCTGACTGAATCTCTTTAAGGAGCGCTGTGGGTGAGGAAGGTATCATAGTTTGACCATCTAGAGCATTATCTTAGATTTTGAACTTGGAGATTTAGACCTAGGTTAGTATTTCATTTATGAAACAGGTACATTTTATTACCTTTGTGATGGCATAGCTTCCTTTAAGTCGTTCTATAGTGACTCAATCATTTTAGTAGAAATAGTAACAAATTCACCTAGTATGAGTTCAGTTTCTCTCAGTAGGATTATTAAAAGAAAGGGAATGTAAAGTAATACTCTTTATCTCCAGAGATTGTGATTTGATTTTTGTTTTCCTGTAAAGACAATTGGTGTCATAGAGCAGCATTTTTTCAAGGGGTGAAAGTCTCCTAACAAATATACTATTCAGGGTTGTCTGGGAAGAAGAAAAAGGTAACCCAAAGTCAGGGTTTAGTGGGATCCCAATTGTTAGACAGGGAAGAGGCCTTGGATTGGGGTAATCAGAGAAGATGCTATGCAGAGATAAGAAGTCATATTAATGGGGAAACGTCTCAGTGAAGAAGACTGTGTGAGGGTAATATTGACCTGAGAATCTTTGACCTCATTCAAAAAGGTCGAGAACTCAATTTATGTTAACATAGCTGATACTGAAAGTAGAAGGGAGCATTAGACAAGAGGCAGAGGGGAGGTTAATAAAGCTTATGTACCTAAAAACTAAGGGAACCTTCAATAAGTATATCATCTTACTCAGTTTGTCTATGTTGAACATATGATCATGACTCTAGTTGCAAGGAAGTATCCTATAGTTTTAGGTAGATCCTTTCCCTTGGAGAAGTCCTTCACAGACTTACTATGAAGATTCTGAAACTGACAGATATGCACCTCTCATCATATTATTATTTATGTTTTAATTGATTTTTATTGAGCTCTACATTTTTCTCTGCTCCCCTCCCTGCCTATCCCCTTCTCCTTCAACCCTCTGCCAAGGTCCCCATGTTCCCAATTTACTCAGGAGATCTTGTCTTTTTCTACTTCCTATGTAGATTAGATCTATGTAAGTCTCTCTAAGTGTCCTCATTGTTGTCTAAGTTCTCTGGGATTGTGGTTTGTAGGCTGACTTTCTTTGCTTTATGTTTAAAACCACCTATGAGTGAGTACATGTGATAATTGCCATTCTTTGTCTGGATTACCTCACTCAAAATAATGTTTTTTAGCTCCATCAATTTTCCTGCAAAATTCAAGATGTTGTTATTTATTTCTGCTGTGTAGTACTCCATTGTGTAAATGTACCACATTTTCCTTATCTATTCTTCAATTGAATGGCATATAGGTTGTTTCTAGGTTTTCGCTATGATAAACAATGCTGTTATGAACATGGTTGAGCACATGTCCTTGTGGCATGACTGAGCATCCTTTGGATATATACCCAAAAGTGGTATTACTGGATCTTGAGGATGGCTGCTTCCTAATTTTCTGAGAAATCACCACACTGACATCCAAAGGGGTTCTACAACCTTCCTTTCCCACCAGCAATGCAGAAGTGTTTATTTTCCCCACAACCTCTCCAGCATAAGTTTCAACAATGATTTTGATCTTGGCCATTCTTACTTGTGTAAGATGGAATCTCAGTGTTCTTTTAATTTACATTTCTCTGATGACTAAGGATGTTGAATATTTCCTTGAGTGTCTTTCAGCCATTTTAAATTCATCTGTAAAGAGTTCTCTGTTTAGGTCTATACTCCATTTTTTAAAATTGGATTATGTGTTATTTTAGTGACCAATTTTTTGAGTTCTTTGTATATTTTGGAGATCAGACCTCTGTCTGATGTGTGGTTAGTGAAGATCTTTTCCCATTCTGTAGGCTGTTGTTTTGTCTTGTTGACTGTGTTCTTTGCTTTACAGAAGCTTTTCAGTTTCAGGAGGTCCCATTTATTAATTGTTTCAGTGTTTATGCTACTGGGGTTATAATTAGGAAGTGGTCTCCTGTGCCAATTCATTCAAGTGTACTTCCCACTTTCTCTTCTATAAGGATCAGTATGGTTGACTTTATGTTGAGGTCTTTGATCCACTTGGACTTGAATTTTGTGCATGGCAATAGATATGGGTCTATTTTCATTCTTCTACATGTTGATATCCAGTTATGCCAATACCACTTGTTAAATATGCTTTCTTTATTATCCATTTGATATATTTTGCTTCTTTGTCAGAAATTAGGTGTTTGAAGATGTGTGGATTGATATCCGGGTCTTCTATTTGGTTTTATTGGTTCTCCTGTCTGTTCTTATGCCAATACCAGGCTGTTTTCAATAATGTATCTCTGCAGTAGAGTTTGAAGTCAGTGATTGTAATGCCTCCATTTCTTTTACTGTATAAGATTGTTTTGGCAATCCTGAGTTTTTTGCTTTTCCATATGAAGTTGAGAACCATTCTTTCGATGTCTGTGAAGAATTTTGCTGGAATTTTGCTGGGCATTGCATTGAATCTGTAGATTGCTTTTGGTCATTTTATTTATTTAAGGAAGGCAGATAAATTTCAGGATATGAACTTGGGATATGGTATGGATATGACATCAATTTCTAGGTACCACTCTACAATGAAATATCAAGCTTTTATCTGTTATCATTAACAAAATTTCTTTCATTAGATCCCATTTAAATATTTTAATATCAAATTATGCTAATTATTATGCCAAGTGGAACGACACACTTGTTGACAGAGGTTTCTCTCCTGCCCGGTCCCACAGTCGTTTAGTCCCCAAAAGCCACACAGAGGCTTACATTAATTATAAACTGGTTGGCCTATTAGCTCAGGCTTCTTATTAAATCTTATATCTTACATTAACCCATAATTCTTGTCTTTGTTAGCTATGTAGCTTGGTACCATTTATCAATGAGACATTCTCATCTTCCTCCGCGTCTGGGTGACAACTGCAGACTGAGTCTTTCCTTTTTCCAGAATTCTTATTCTGCTTACCCCTCCTATACTTCCTGCCTGGCTACTGGCCGACCAGCATTTTACTAAATCAATACAAGTGACAAATCTTTACAGGGTACAAGCCCATTGTCTGATAGCAACTTGTAATCCCAGGACTTGGGAAGATAAAGTTGGAGGATTGTGAGTTTAAGGCCATGCTATCTAGTCAGATCCTGTTTAAAAAATCCAAACACCAGCACCAAAATGTTCTACAAATACTTTACTATGCTTTTATTCTCTGTAAAGTTATATTCTTACATTAAGACAATTGTTTTATAGTCAGAAAATATCAGTTGAAGTGCAGATAAAAATGGTCAAAATTTTTTTCAGGCAAGACATGTTAGTTCTGTGAGTATTTTTGTACAATTTGCTTTTGTCCCACTTTCTTAAGACCCCATGGACTCTCTACACAGAATCGCATCTGCTCAGTCTGTGTATGAAGTAAAAGTGTTCATGTTTTGTATAAAAGCATATTATAAAACTCAAGTCCAAATGGATTAAAGACTTCAACATTAATTTGACCACTTTGAACCTGATAGAAGAGAAAGTGGGAAGTAGTCTACAAGACATAGGCACAGGGGACCACTTCCTAGGTAGAACACCAGTAGCACAGACAATTAGAGAATCAATGAAAAAATTGGACCTCCTGAAACTGAGAAGCTTCTGTAAAGCAAAGGACATTGTCAGTAAGACAAAAAAGGCTACCTTCCGACTGGGAGAAGATCTTCACCAACCCCTCATCAGACAAAGGTCTGATCTCCAAAATATACAAAGAAAAACAATGACATCTTGAATTTTGCATGCAAATGGATGGAAATAGACAACGCTTTACTGAGTGAGGTAACCCAGACCCAAAAAGAGGAATATGGTATATACTCACTCATAAGTGGATTCTAGCCAGAGTTAAAGGCCTTTGAGCCTATAATTCATGATCCTAGAGAATCTAAATAGGAAGGTGAACCTGAAGAAAATCATATAGTTATCCTCCTGGATATTAGAAGTAGACAAGATTGCCAGGCAAACTTGAGTGCACGGGGGGTGGGGGTGGAAGTAAGGGGAGATGGTTAGAGAGAATGGAGAAGGGGAGGATGGGGGATAGTTTGGGGAAATGGGATGGGGGGAGGGAGGAAGGATGGATATAGGAGCAGGGAAGTATATAGCTCAACTAAGGGAGCCATTTTAGGGTTTGCAAGAGACTTAATTCTAGAGGGGTTACTAGGTTCAAGGTGATGTCCCCAGATTGTTCCCTGGGTAGCAAAGCAGAGGGTGCCTGAACTGGTCTTGGCCCATAACCATACTGATGAATATTTTGCATATCACCATAGAACCTTCATCTGGCAATGGATGGAGATTGAGACAGAGACCCACATTGGAGCACTGGACTGAGCCCCCAAGGTCCAAATGAGGAGCAGAAGGTGGGAGAACATGAACAAGGAAATCAGGACCGCGAGGGGTCTAATGAGAGCTCACCAAGGCCAGCTGGACTGGGACTGAAGGAGCATGTGATCAAACCGGATTCTCTGAATGTAGCTGATATGGGGGCTGTCTGAGAAGCCATTGATAATGGCACTGGGACTTGTTTCCTCTGCATGTACTGGCTTTTTGGAATCCTAGTCTGTTTGGATGCTCACCTTCCTAGACCTGGAGGGAGGGGGGAGGACCTTGAACTTCCCAGAGGGCAGGAAACCCTGACTGCTCTTAGGACTGGAGAAGGAGGAGGAGAGGGAGTTGAGGGAGTGGGAGGGTATTGGGAGGAGGGGAGGAAGTGGAAATTTGTATAAATTAATAAAAAATAGTTAAAAAAGAAAAGTAAAATAAAATAAAGCATATCAAAGACTGGGGAGTAGCTTTCTAACAGATTTTATGTAGGGACGGCATCTCCCTCCAGTGAACCTTTATTGGAAACTACTTGGAGTTCTAGCAATGTGGAGCCATTTGTGTATCATTTTTTTTACCCCATCTTTTTAAGAAGCAGACTCCATACAAGGTCTGTTGGTATCAATGGCATTTGCATCAAAGGAGTTGTTTCTGAATGATAACATGGGAATAACTTGCTTTCGCAGTGATTCAAGAGGACTTATCAAGATGTACTCAGCAGAATGTAATAATATTCATGGGCACATTCAACGTTCTGCTCTGATCTCTTTATGTGTATTATCTCATTTAATGCATTATCTTTATGGGCAAATCTAAAATAACTGAAATTGTTATGATACTGGGTGATAATAGCTCATATGTTTTTCTTACAGATTTATGATTTCAGGAAGCTGAGTGTTTTGCAGTTCTCTTAAGATACTAGGCCAACCACAGAAGACCACTTCCTAAATATAACCCTAGTATCACAGACAATGAGAGTAACAATTAACATATGGGACCTCCTGAAACTGAGAAGTTTCTGTAAAGCAAAGGACAGAGTCAACAAGACAAAAAACAGCTTACAGAATGGGAAAAGATCTTCATCGGTCTCATATCTGACAGAGGACTGATCTCCAAATTATACAAAGAACTCAAGAAAATTTGTCATCCAGAAAAAAGCAAATTAGCCAGTAAAAATTGGGGTACAGACCCAAGCAGAGAACTCTCAACAGATGAATCTAAAATGACTGAAAGACACTTAAGGAAATACTCAATTTCCTTATCTATTCAGAGATATAAAAATCAAAACAACTCTGAGATTCCATCTTACATCTGTCAGAATGGACAAAATCAAAAACACTGATGACAACTTATGCTGGAGAGGATGTAGGATGTGATTGCTGGTGGGAGTGCAAACTGGTACAGCCCCTTTGGATGTCACTGTGGGGAGTTCTCAAAAAATTAGGAAACAACCTACCTCAGGACCCAGCAATACTACTTTTGAGTATATACCCAAAGGATGCTCAATTGTACCACAAGGACATGTGCTCAACTATGTTCATAGCAGCGTGATTTCTCATGGCCAGAACCTGGAAACAACCTAAATATTCCTCGACCAAAGAATGGATAAAGAAAATGTGATTCATTTATACAATTTAGTACTACACAGCAGAAAAAATAATGACATCTTGAAATTTGCAGGCAAATGGATAAGTCTAGAAAATATCATATTGAGAAACATAACTCGGACCCAGAAAGACAAATATATCTACTCACTCATAAGTGGCCTTTAGCCATATAGCAAAGAAAAGTCAGCCTGCAATTGACAATCCCAGAGAACCTAGACAACAATGAGGTCCCTAAGAGAGACATACATGGATCTAATCTACTTGGGAAGTAGAAAAAGACATGATCTCCTGAGTAAATTGGGAGCATAGGGACCTTGGGAGAGGGTAGAAGAGGAGGCGGAGGAAGGGAAGGGAGAGGAGTGGAGAAAAATATATAGCTCAAAAAAAAAAAAAGGAACACCAACAACAAAAAGATACTAGGCAACAATGGACCCTGTAGATATATCAGCTATCATGACTCTCTCTATATAGACTAGAATTGCTTAAAGCTTCTGTTTGCTTGGCTTTTGAGCACCTGAGTTACACCCCAAGTAGCTATAAGGCAGTTTTAGAGGAAGCCCTTCATTTAACACCCATAACTGAGCTGTCCTCCTTTCTGACAGTGTATTGTCAGGGGAAGTGTTTGAACTCTTCCACACTAGCCCTTATAGAAATCGTCACCCGGAGAATCAGTATCCTTCACATCATTAGCTCTAAGCTCTTGATCCCTTGAGCTTGATTTTAATTTGGTCATCAGGTACCTTTATAGCTTAGTCTCACAGTCATTGTCCTTAGCTCTTCAATCTGCCATTTCTTTTTTTGTCACGGACAGCCAGGAACTGACCTTACTTTTAAATTCCTTTTAGTGGAGAAATGATCATTCCCTATCTGAATCTGTAATACATATATGCATACAAACACACACCCATATGTATATACATGTATACATGTATGCAATGAAACTCAAGGGAGGGTTCAGAGTACAAAGTCCAGAAGGAAACAATTTCACTGAATTGGAGAGAAGAATCTAAAAATGTTGCCAACCCAAGGAGCTAGAAATGGATATTGACAGCCAGCATATAGGGCCAGGAAGGCAAACACTCTGAGAGCAAACTATTACAATAACCAGGAAATGGATTTCTGTCTGTTGCTGACTCTTGTCAGATTCCTCTGCAGGGAAGGTGATAAGTGTGCCTGCAATTGTAAATGACTAGACGAAAGGAATGGCTGCTTTCAAACTGTCCAACCCCAGAAATTTCTTACCATGTATATAGTATACATGAATATACCATGCTGTGTATGTTCATTTGGCTTCTGTTATCTTTTATTCCATTTACAATTAATCATGGTTCATGCATGTGAATCTTACCTTCCTACTGTCTTTTTGAAAATTATTTCTTAAATTTTTTGAGATTATAATATGATTTTATCATTCTCCCTTCCATTTCCTTCCTTCAAGCCCTCTCATATATGGATCCTTGTTCTCTTTCAGATTCATTGTGTCATATGAACTTTATTGTTTGGTGGGTGATATGACATATATAGTCTACTATAGCAGATATTCAGTATGCACTTTTTTAAAAAACACTCTTTTTATGCTGGGTATAAGTGCACCTTGTGCATGCAGTACCCTTGGACACCAGAAGAGGGAGTCATATAACCTGAACTGGAACTACAGACTATTGTGAGCAAACATGAGGAAACCAAACTTTGGGCTTCTGTAAGAGCAATAAGTGCTCTAAACAGTTGAGCCATCTCTCTAGCCCCTCAATATACAGTTTTGAACGGTAATCAAAATTAAATATGGTGAAAGTTATACAAGTCTTTTCACATATTTTTTGAAGAGTGTTTGCTAAATAAATTCTGCTTGTTGTTTTGATAGGAAGCTCCTCAGAGTTCTATTACTTTAATTGTCTTTAATTCCAAAGCAATGCCATCCAACCCTTGCCTTTTTAGTATAAATATTCAAAGCCCATGGTTATCAAGGATTTTCCCAAGGAGAGATAGTGTAGGTAGAATATTGAATGTAGTGAACAGGTAGATAATAAAAGCCTTCTCTGAAGGGACAACTTTTTAGTTCCCTGTCCTTTAACATTAAGCCAGATAATAGGGTCCACAGAACTTAGGAACTGGGGAAAGTGTCGTTTACCAAATGTTTGCCAATTCAAATAATCAGGTCCCTCCTTTTAGAAAATGCCAATCTGTTCTCTGGATAGATGTGGGAAAGTTGGGAGAACCAGAACAATTTCTGTGATCTAATTTATGGCATATACTTTGTTTATGGGAATCATGGCACAGTGTATAGGTCAATTGTATCTTGACTGTATTCAATATTTGTCAACTTAATGTTTTTAAGCTAATTATAAATAATTTGGAGTGAGATATCTTGAAGATTTTATGATAAATCACTTCTATGTGCTTTGAGTTTTGTTTGGGTACTTCAGATAAATACTTTTTTTGAATGATAAAATTATTACTCTCGTACCATAACCTATCCATTGTAACACACTTGGAAACCATCCATAAAAACAAAAGAAGAAGGTGAAGATTTGACTTAATGATGGTTTTCAACAAAGCCACAGATGAGTACAGAGTACCACACAAATACAGGATGCAGACAGGTTTGCCTTAGCTAGGTTTTTGAAGCTATGTTCTTAAATGTCACCTCCATATTGTTTTGATGTTCTCCGAACTCAGATTGTCTGAGAAGTTTAAAGTTCTAACACTAGGTTGTTGTTACATATGCTATCTATTTCCTCTTTCTGAAAAGCTGTTCTTAAATTACAGATGTGAAAATTCTAGAAAGGGCCATTGCCTTTTTTTCTTACTTTTTAAGATGAAGTCCATGCTTAATAAATGTTAACACATTGCCAGTTGCCATGGCAACTGATGATTCAGTAACAAGTCCACGGAAAAGTTCATATGCAGCTGAGAGTGTTAATGAAAGCAGAGTTTCATATTTTCAACTTGTCTTTACTTCTCTCATCCAGCTGTGGACCTTCTGACTAGTTCTCTGTCTTTTCTTCAAGTACTCTAAGGCAAACATGAACACAGCCTGATTGTTCGTGATAGTCAAATTTTGTTGAATCTGTTAGCCAAGACTCAGTAGGGTCAGAGCTGGAAGAAACTTAAACGCTCAGCTTGTTATGAAGATGGCCACCATGTCTCAGTTTCCTGGGACTGATGGGGACCAGCTTCTCCAAGTTGTCAACCTGATGCTTCTGAACAGCATCGATGAAACCACTAGACAGCACTGAAAAGTCTCTGAAATAGATTCAAAAGGGTTTTGGTGACTGAGGGTTGAGTTTGTTGAAAATATAGCTGCTTTGCCAGCCTCCACCATTCGTACTTTGCTGTACTATAATTAAAGTTCACATCTGAAATTCTTTCAGACAAGCAAAGTCCCATGAGTGATTGGCACCTGGCCTCCAAAAATATCCTGTGAAGAGCCAAGCTCTCAGGGGTGTGTTTGACAGGCTTGGCTCCCTTTCTGTGTGGCCCTGCTTCTCCAAGTGGCAAACCAATGCATGAATATGAAGATTGTTCCAGCTGATTATCAATCAATCAGATGGTTCTTCAATCAATGACTTGAATCAATTTCCCTGCACACTCTCACTTACCCCATATCGACACATGAGAAGATAACAAGAGTAAAGTCTACCTCACTAATTGGAGGATGTTTTGTCTTGGCAGTGCTAAGAAAGAAGGACCTAGCTTGGCTGAAAAAAAAAATGTGAGTCCCTGGTGAGACAGAGAATTGTCTTTGCCTGCTGGTCCAAATAGCATTAGTTTTTGCATAGAAATTTCACCCAATTAAAGGAGTTTTATTTGAACCTAAGATCTGTGGCCTCCCTGGGAGAGAGAGATTATCTTAAGAGAGGAGAGGAAAGGCCTTTCTCATCATCTTGTTTTTCATGCTTTTGTCATTTACATGAGAACGAGACAATGTGTGATTGCACATGGGTTCTCCCTCAGAGCATCCTAAATAAGAATCTATTGGACACGATTCATTTTTTCCCTAAGCAGCCAAATGAGCCTAATCATATGAATATACAATGAGATAAAACACCAATCTTGGGCAGAAAGGTTTTTATAATTTTATGTAGACTTCTGCTAAACTTTTATCATAATTGTAATTAGAAAGAGCAGGCCAGTTTCCTGCTGTTTCCACTCACATTTGACATGTGAACAGTGTGAGGTTAGAAGCCAGTGCTGAATTCCTGATTTGCACTAGTTCAGAGTTGCTGTTTGTTCAGCAGCAAGTAGAGGTCATGCAAAGCAGCATTAACAGTGCTTACAACAAATGTTTCATCTCTCTACAATACATCAACCCTGTGTTATACAAGGTTGGTAGTATCGCATAAGCTGGATAATTCAGTGTCCTAACAAGGAAGACCAGGCATATAAGAGTTACAAACTGAGGACACAGATAATGATCCTATTTTGACATTTTTACAAGTCATCTTATGGGAGGCATGACTTTTGACAGGTGATTAAACCCATTTCTCAGGTTTTGCTTTGCCAGTCTGTTCAGTAAAGCAGAAATTGAGAGATGAGCTGAAAGAGAGCAGATCACCATTGCGAGATAGATTCTACAAAACTCATTGGTTAGCTAATCCCTGGGAACTTTATACTTTAATTAGATGTTTTGTGGAGTTTCCAACAGCCTTTGGAAACACAGCTACACAGTGACTGAGGGCCATGGTATTGGCAGCTTTTCTGTTGCTATGGTAAAACATCATGACCAAGTCATTTGACACAAGGTGAGAGTTTATTTGGGCTTATGATTCGGGAGGGGTGAGTTCATCATGGTCAAGAAACAGGGCAGAAAGTAGCTGGAAATGGGTAGGAGCAGCGCGCTGAGAGTAGAGATTTTCAAATTGCAAGCAGGATGCGAAGAGAACAAAGTTGAAGTGGATGAGTTTTATAAACATTAGATCCCACTTTTAGTGACACGTTCTCTTCTGTAAGCTGTATGCCCAAAATCTCCCAAAATAGTATCACCAATTTGAGACCTGGGGCGTTCAAATATTTTAGCATAGGAGGAATATTCTCATTCACACCACTATATTAGTGTCTGCCTACATTGCAATGCCCACCTTCGTATCCTTAGACTATTGAAATCCTGGATGTTGGATGTGGGAAAGCACCCAAGGTATACTGCAGTCCATTTTCCTCAGGTGGAGCAGATATGTCCAAAGAAGGTTATGAAATAAAATATCACATCCTGTAGCTAATGATGGAAGATAAGGGCAGCAATGCTAGACCTTAGAACATCATTCAATATGTTTTCCTAGTTAGCTACTCATTAGAAATGCAGCCTTGGATGGAATATGAGTAGCAGTGCAGGACTCTGCCCACTCAGCATTACAGCTATGAGTTACACTGAACATAATTTAGAAAGAATGATTTTAAAACAGCTTGTTTTCCCCATTGGAGTTTCAGCTTCTGAGTTGCAACTAATACATTTTCAACCATTGTGTTAGCTGTTAGATGTCACATTGCAAGCTTAAGGTCTGCCTAAGTAGAAGAACCTAAATAATTAAGATCAATGTATAGAGTGAAAATGGCAATGTTAGCTTAGGTGACTGTAACAGGCTTTCACCATACACCAAGTGCTTGTTCGAAGAGAAAATAACAAACGTCCATCTTTTAACACACACTAGTAAGAACTAGATGAGGGGCCCAATAGAGCAGTAGTTTACCTTCTGTGATGTCGAATCAGTCACAGTGAGGCTCTTTACACCATGGAGCCTAACATACCGCGCATACCATGTTGGGGTCAATGTTTCTATCATCCCTACAAAGAGATTATTATTAAACATCTGTCAGTGTATCACTGAGCAACAATAGTGAACATTTAACTCAAAAGAGTTTTTAAAGATGCTTTAGAAATATATATATATATATATATATATATATATATATATATATTGTAAAGATGCTTTAGAAATACACACACACACACACACGAAAACACACTATTGGCATATCCATAAGTAGGTCTGTGACTTGAAGAGAGATTTGTCTCACATAGGTACATAAAGCAATATTTTAAAATGAAAAGTCAGAACTAAAGTTCAACAGGAAGACCTGCATAAAATCCACTTATCATTTCATACATTTTGTTAGGAACTACATGATAACTATGAATGTACAGATACTCTAGGTAATACAGGAAATTTGTACTGGAAGGATTAAAATTTACCTAAGAAGAAATAGGCTTTTCGAAGAAGCTACAGTGAAGGTGTTGCGAGCTAGAATGGGGCAATGGCTGAGTATTTGAAGGAATCACCAGACAGGGTTGATGAAGGTGAAACTCAGTAACAGTCTTTTAGGAGAAACAACTACATTTGGATGGGCCTGGGAGAAGGAGAGAAAGAGCAAAACAAAGGACAAGAAACAGGGCATACCCCATGACACAACACAGCCTAATGTGAAGTGGCCTCACTTTAACCACACTGATTTCAGATCACTGATGGCACAAACACTATATTTCACAAATAAGGAAACTAAGGCAGAGACAAATGAGCTTTCCAAGAATCACAGTTACTATGAGTCCTTTCTATAGTACCTGGTGCGGTGTGTACATGTGTGTGCGAATATGTATAGGTGTGGGTTACATATTTGTGGAGGCCAGATGTAGGAGGATAGGAGGAAATTGTTCTTTCATTTCCCTGTACTAACATCTGAATAATTATACAGAAATTATATTAATTACAATACTCTTTGGCCAGTAGCTTAGGCATATTTCTAGCTAGCTCTTACATCTTAAATTAAGCCATTTCTATCAGTCTGTGAATCACCATGAGACTGTGGCCTACTGATAAGTTTCTGGGGTGTCTCTCCTTTGGCAGCTACATGGTGTCTCCTGGCCCCTGACACTGCCTACTCTTTTTTTATATCTCTGTTTGAATTTTCCACCTGGCTTTATTCTGCCCTGCCATAGGCTGAAGCAGTTTTATTCATTTACTCATAAAGCAATATATATACAGAAGGGCATCTCTCTCTCTCTCTCTCTCTCTCTCTCTCTCTCTCTCTCTCTCTCTCTCTCTCCCTCTTTAATTAAAGCACTGTTTGGTCTATTAGCTCAGGCTTCTTATTAACTAATTCTTATATCTTAAATTAACCCATTTCTATTAATCTGTGCATTGACATTAGGCTATGGCTTATTGGTAAGGGTCGGCCAGGCATCATTCTCCTTTAGTAACTACATGGCATCTCCTTGACTCTGCCTACTCTCTGTATCTCTTCCAGTCTGCTTATATTCTACCCTGCTAGAGGCCAAAGCAACACATATACAGAAGGACATCCCACATCAACTCCCCTTATCAGTCTAATTAAAAAGGAAGGTTTTAACTTTAACAAAATAACATTACATATACAAAACAGTTATCAAGCAAGAATTAGAGTTACAAAATTTAGTCCGTTTACATTTGACATATTAAGGAAAATACTCTATCATCTATCCTATCTTTGTGAATCTAAAGTTTTATATCTACTACATCTATATCTTTTATCATAACTAAGGAAAACTATAATTATAACAATCTGTCTTCAACTTTTCAAAGACCCCAGAAACACATAATATTACCTAAGTAAACAGGAAGTAAATTGTAAGCAACTTCCAAAACTCTAGAATTGACAGAGACATTTCACTGCCTGGACTCCCAAAGTTTTTATGTAATGTTGAGGAATCCATCTTCAGTCTATAGGCCCATAGTATCCAGAAGACTTTTATACAAAGCAGGAAATTTGAAGATCTGTTCTGCCTTGTGATGCAAATTTCATCAATTGCTTTCTTCTGTATCCTGCAGGATGTCTGAAAGTTTCTCCTGTGAGACAGGAACCCTACAGAACCATCTCTTGTCTTTAGAAAAGTTCAGCAGTCACTTTTCTGTGTGTCCTGCATGTCCAGTTCCTACAGAATACCACAAGACAGTCCAGACAAGAGCAGTTTCTTGCCCAAATGGCTGACCTTGTCACATTGAAGGCAAATTCCATAACGAGTTTCTTCAATGCCCATCAACCTCCCTGAAATAATTGATGTTGCTAGAAGCAGACATGTCTCACTGTCAAAAAAAGTCTAAGTTCTTAAAACATTTTGAATACCATATTCTGTAAGTCTTTGAAAATTCTGAAGAATATATCTATCTACGTGAAATATATCTCTGTACATTTAGAAAATTTGACTAACATGACAAGTTTGACTATTATAAATGACTATCTATTAATCTGTATTTCTTAATTATACATTACATTTTTAAATGAGTTACACAAACACAATACCTTAAACAAGAACAGAAATACATATGCAAAATGTAACAAATCAGCCTAAAATTTGTATCAATAGTTCAAAGTCCATATTATTTATTTCTATTTCATATCCTCCTTTAAATGAAAACAAACATTTATAAGCAATTATAAGCAATCATTTTGGGGTATAGGTGTAGTTTTCTCCAAACTGCTTCCTATCATTTACTGGGTGAAGTGTTTTTAGGGATTCATGGAGCCCTTTCAAGGGGTCTTGTTCCATCAAGCCACATTGGCCTGAAAGGAATCCATAGGTTCTCATCTTCTGTGAAAACAAAAGCAAAGTAATATATTTTTCAAAGTAATATATCCTTAGTCACAAATTTTGAAAATAAAATATCTTTATGTTGACTTAACTTAGCAGCTCTCGGAATCAGATGTCTCTCTGCAGTCAAAAAATTAAAAGAAAATATAATAATACACATAATTCAGACTCTCTATATATATTCCATCTTTACACAGCTTATTTTTCTTTACTCCTTTAATCTATGACTGTCTGCACTCTTTTATATTATTGTCTCTGTGTCTTTCAAGACTTTGCTTTATTTTTTAAAACTATTTACTTCTTTTTATAACTGTCTATATGATTTTTCCTCTCTCCCAAACATATGTACATTTAAAAATATACTATGACCTTTTCAGAAGTTTATTTCTATCTAAATCTGTCTTTATTGTATATCTATAGTTATTTTCTGACCAGAAAGACTTTTAAAATGGTAAGCAGCTTGGTGGCAGCAGCCCTGGATGCTGACTCCACCTCTATTGGCCTTTCAATATGGCAGAGGTACATTTACTGCCAGCTCTTCAAGCCATGTTCACTGCCCCAGCTCCAGAGACACAGCTGGTTTATGTTGTCATTAAGCAAGTTGTAGCACACTGCTCACAAACTCCATTTAAGTGAAAGACCTCCCAAAAGAGCCAGAGTTCATACTACCAGCATGAACTAGGAAGCCACCATTTTTTAAAGAAGCCATGCAGTTTCAACTGCTAATGCTGGGTCAGGAAGCTGTTTCTTAGAGGAGCTGTGCCTTTGCTTGCTGCCAGCAAACAGAGGCTATCTGAAAATAAAATACGGCTACCAAGAAACTGTTCTTAACTGTGTTCTTTTGTGCCTAGAATTCCTTCCTAAGCTCTCTCAGTTTTTATGTGGTTGTAGTTACAATCTAGGAAGGTATGCATCTTGTTTCTTGAGACAAGGTCTCTCACTGACCTGGAACTCTGCAGGTACGCTAGACTGACTGACTAGCAAGCACTTCCTAGTGCTGTGTCCATCTCCCTGGTGTTGGGATCACAACTGTGTGTTACTGTATCTGACTTCACTTTACATGAGTTCTGATGATCAAATTCAGGTCCTGTGCTTGGAAGGCAATCATTTTCCAAATGACGCATGTCTCAGCGCTAAGCCATGTCACTTTTAATTTCTTGAAACTCTAGCAGTTTTCAGAAGTCCTTGTTTTACTTAAATGCCAAAAAGAAAGGTGAAGAACTCACATGTTAGAATATTGGTGGTGGTGGTGTGTTGTTGAGTCAGGTGTCCTAGACAATCAGAAATTTAACAAATGGTTTGTTTGTGTATAGAAAAAACTCTCCACTATTACAGTATAGATTAAGGTAGCCAAAGGACCAAAAGTCTGTATCTAGAAGCAAAGGGAGGTTAGTCATAAGTTATGGGAAAAACAAGTTATAGTAAAAATGCAGAAGATGGAAGAGTCAACTAAAAGAAAATATAGAATTTTAAGCATTTACTAGGAACTGTAAATCTAGTCTTTTCCAAATGGCAGAACTACTGCAGGTTGTCTTACTGTGGATCAAAATATACTTTTGACAGAGCCACAAAATCCCCTGGAGAAGATAAATGACGGGTAATTTGAAGTAGTCCCAAACTTTTTTGCAAGCCTCAAGATCACTGCACAGTACTGGTTCTGCTCATAATGGCCTGGACTGTGTCCCAAAAACAGCAGTGGGAGAGACTCAAGCAGACTGTCCAGGGTAGAGAACGAAAATGAAGCCATTTGGACTTGTTTAAGACACTTGATGGCCTGACAATTTGCAATTTATAGATGTTTAAAGTCCCTTTAACATTCTTATCTGCTTTTAAATAAAAATAGCCTCAAACAGACTATGGCCCAAGTTCATGCTCAGCTTAACACATTCCATGAAGTACACAGCAACAGAGAGAGAGAAAAATATGTGCAACGTGTCTCTGCAATGCATTTCAGCTTCCAGAGCTGTGCTAGATGGATGTACAAGTGAGAGCCCCATATATAGTTCCTAATAGAGCCCTAATAGTTCCCTTTGGACAACGCTGTCCAACAGACTCTCATCTCTTTAAGGGACAGTGATAAGCATTTTAACACAGTGCGGTTCTGGTTGTTTCAAAGTATGGAACTCAGTAGGATGGTGAATCTGATCATCTTTGGCCATAGTTTATGCAACTGTGGATCCTTCCATCTGAGTGCCAGTGGTTTGCCTTCTGGGTGTTCAGAATAGATTAGTTGGTCTGGGACACGTTGCTCAGGTCTCGTTTAAACTCTTGGGAGCTTGCATGTGGAGAAGATGACAAGGTTCCAGTGTGTCTTCATTGTTCACTGTGTAGCTGTGTCTTCCAGCCTTTTTGGTAAATCACAGAAGACTTTTCTGTAAAAGGAGCAGTGGGCCGCGTTCCCACCACCCAGCTCCCCGACTAGTTTATATCCGAAATAATTACACAGAAACTGTATTCTTTTAACACTGCCTGGCCCATTATCTGTAACCTCTTATTGGCTAACTCTTACATATTGTTTTAACCCATATTTAGTAATCTGTGTAACACCATGAGGTGGTGACTTACCAGGAGGATTCTAATCTGCATCTATCTTGGGCAGGAGAAGCATGGCAACTGCTTCATTGCCTTCTTCCCAGCATTCTGTTCTGTCTACGCCACCCACCTATGTTCTGATCTATCAGGCCAAGCAGTTTCTTTATTAATTGACCAATGAAAGCAACACATAGAAACAAGGCCCACCTACATCACTTTTTGTTTTTTAACTGATGCCACACATGGGGAAAACACCTTTGTCCAGTAGTCCTCACTGCTGTTGCTCAAACCTTTTCTATCAAGAGTTAGTAAGTCCCTAGCTGAAAATTCAGAATGTCTCTGGCCACCTGGTTATCTTTACATCAAACAACATAAATATCATTGTTCATCATGCTATCCTATTGCAGAAATTTCACAGGAATCATCAATATCTTCTCAGAAGGCACTATTCAAAACTCATGGGCTAAAACAGCTCTAAATATGTGTAACATTAACAGCCTTTAACAAGATGTACTTTTCCAACAAAACTACACAACCCTGGGTCAGATGTTCCTTAGCTAAAGTCTGTTCACACTGCCAGAAAGCCATGCAAGACCTCTCCTGCATTGTCTAAAATTTCCTTTCTTTTCAATATGTAAAACAATTTGATTTCCATTGATTAAAGGTTAGTTTGGACTTCACGCATACTGTGTGATTGGAAATACTCTATATATTTTGATCTTACCTTTTGAAAATAATAACTATGGTAAGATCAAAAAGACATCTATCAGTCATATCTTAGATAAATTTATTTAATTACCCTGCTCTCCTCCCAATATACATTGGGCATCAGTAACACTTAAGAATGCAATCAACTTATGAGACATTTTGTACACTTTGCCCGTCATCTCATGAATGTAACCACGCTCAACTACATACACACACAAGTATGCATGCATACATGTACACACATGTGATGACAGACATGTAGATTCATTTACTTGTAGTTGTCAGTTAACAGTATATACATGTATTAAGCCATCATACTTTACAAATAGTGAGTATTTGTCAGGTTTCAATACACAAAGCTAGAAAACAAAACAAAACAAAAACATGAAGTAATGGTGGAAGAAGTTAGGAAGAAGGAAAAAATTCAAAATTTGAGCAGGTAAGAGATTAGAATATGAAGCAGCATGGAAGTGAGTTCCTTTGGTGGAAGTAGAAACAGAGGAGTTGTCACATTGAACTGAATTCTGAAATCTGACCATAGGGAACACTTGCAGACATCAAAGACACCCCAATTTAATTGAAGCAAATGAATAAAATCTCTTCCTTTCTCCATTGGTCACTGTTCAAATGGGAACATTAAGAACTTGGTATATGCAGTGTGCCAGCAGTCCATCTTCCTTGATTTCTTGTGTAGCATCAAATTTGATCTCCAGCATCAAACTTGCCTCTTTCTTCAAATGCTGTTTTTCAGTTTTCAATGGCTACTTCCATAGAGAGGAAGAGGGCCTAGGCTTTATGTAACATCTCTTAGTTTACAGAAATATTGCATTACAATACTTGGTTCAGCTGAGTTCTGTAGGTCTACAGTGAGTGGTCCTTGATTGTCTGCAATAATTCTTCGAAAAGTTGAACTTCCTTAGATCATTCTACCTCTGGTATAGTTACCACATTTTTACTTCCATTTTGAATTTAAGAGCTATTCATTTTCTCACTGATTTTTAGAACAGGGTTTTGTCAGTGTAATGAATTAATGTTACCGTAGAGATTGTTGCATATCAGACATAACACTAAATACATGACGGTAAGGACTCCATATGGTCCTCTCATAGTCTTCTGACTGACATGGTTCACTTGGCAGAGGTAGACAAGGAAGCTTACCTAAGTCAGTTTGCCTTGTTCCTTGAGTATAATGTCAGCTGAGGCTGATCATGGAAACCTGCTGGATTTGTGAAGAAAATGATTCAATGATTCTATTGATTCCCTAGGAGAGTTCTTAGAATGTTGTGGGAAATCCATGGAGTTCTATGCTAAGGCAATGTCAAAGGCTTCCATTCATAATTCTTTATCTATTCAATTTACTTCTCTTGAGAAGACTCAGGCATTCAGACTAGTATTGTAGTATTTTCAGAACCTGTATTACTCTCCATTGATTGTCCACCCTTTAGAATCCCATGGAGAATGTACAACACAATTGAAGTTGAACTTATGACCCTTGTGGGTTATTGTTTCTGTGTCAATACCTACTATCTGTTTAATGTCATACAACTTTTTATCACCTTTAAATTAAGTAATGTGACGTTAAGATTAGTAAAACCTTGGGATGTAGAAAATGGTCCATCAGTGTTCTTGTATCTATTACATGATTATTAGTGTCTTCATATTATAGCTATGTTAGACTAACTTTATCAGTTATCCGGACTTTCTCAAAGCCAGTTCTTAGCATTTTAAAACGTGTTTTTGCTGTATTCTACAAATAAATGATAAAGGTAATTATGCACAAGCATTATTAGAAACAAAATATGTGATGTCATACAATTATGACCATCGTGTATTGGGAAGCACCATACACAGTTTGTGTATATATTTCACTCATTCTAAGGCTCCTGTGGCAGACAGATTATATATATGACAGTTGTCAGCTGTCCTTATCCTAGGATGAAAATCATCTCTTTTTTTGGTTATTATTTTTGTTTGTTGGGTTAATATCTAAATTTCAAAATATGTTTTGCTTTAAAGAAGTTTCTTCATACTCTTAATTTTGGCTTACAGTCCTTCAATATATTGCCACTAAGTTTCTCAGATGCTAACTACAAGGTGACTTATGGTCCTTTCTACTTTGAGAAGACACAAGAGCAAGAAGTTGAAAAGGGATTCAGCACCCCACTTTCTAGTAATTTTAGTGGTGGCTATTTTCAACATGTGTCTTCTTTCAAGGAATTTCAAGTTAGATTATGTAAAAATGTGTCTCTGTGCTATAAATTGAATCTCTTCCTTAGCCTCTTGCCTCTGACAACTTGAAGTAAACACTTTGACTAAATGCTGTGTCTGGAGAGCTGAGTAAACCATATTATCTCAGTTTTAAAGGAGGAGAGGGAGCCAGAAATTGCTTCTATCCAGCAACTTTCTCCTTCTGTTCCTCAGGGTCTGCACTGAAAAATCCCAGAAAGAAGAGAATTTACATGGGATTCATAGGTGGTTTTGAAAGGGACATAACAAGGTTATATAATTCATCGCACAGTCCAATAAATATCAGAAGCTACAGCAACCGTGGTAGAAGCTTGAAAAGGATGCATTTGTGATATCTGCTGAGCTCCAAGCTTATGACTTGTTTGATCTAAAACAAGAGAATTTACATGCTCTGCCACTGGAAATACTAAATTCACCTCAAGACTACTTCTTTGTCTTACAGTATGGTTAAGAGTCATTAATTTTGGGTCACTGATGAAGGAAGAGATATGACAACGTGGGGACTTCAAAAGAAATTCATTTGGGGGAAGAGAAAGATGATATTTGAATGCACAAAATGCACATATGTGATAAAATTGGCAAGTATCTGTTGAGAGTTAGCAGGGCAAGATACATGAATGAAAAAACATATTTTATTGCACAAATAGCTAAATACTTAAATAACATACAAATATTTGTATAGTTTAAAATGTGGCTAAAAATAAAAATATGTGGTAAAGATAGGATGGGAGAGATTGAACTAAAATAAAAGAAATCATAAAATTCATAATACACAAGGTGAATACCTCCAGACTCATACAGGAAATCACATAGCTGAAAATAGAGGGGACAGTGCCGGCAGTGAAGTCCTGGTTTTATGCATTCTGAACTTCGGAGAGACATTTAGAAAAAAATATGATACCTTATTTACAATAAAAAAGCCTAAACTTTTTTTTAAAAGTAGGGGTAGAGTAAATAACATATTTAGAACAAGTGCAAAGAAAAAAACCCATAAAGTTATATTTAAATAAAAAAATTTTAAGAAAGCTGAATCCAATTTAAACTGTGACTCATAAAACAATATTTTAAATAAACTATTTTTTAAACAAACAAGGAACGGCTGGTTTGATGCTTGAGGAACAGAAAGATGACAGAAAATCAAGGGAGACAGCTCACTATTGCGCTGCCTTTGTTTAGCTGTTTTTCTCACCGTCAGATCCCTCTTCATCCTGAAGACTAAGACCTTCAGTACAGTGACACAGCCATTGTCCTTGCTTTCTTGCAATAAACATCTCTATCATTTTATAGAAGATATCTTTTTCTATCTGTAGAAATACATGGATATGCCATTGTATCTGAAGACTATCAGTATGTCTACCGTGTATTACTTTAGGTCCTTTATTGATTAAAGTCAATACACCAATAGAATTCAAGGTTACTAACGCTACCCTGATCAGAACATCGCTCTAGTCTGTGAGCATGACCACATTCATTTTAAGTGTAATTTTTCTTTTATTTTAACACTTAAGAACTAAAACTCCAAGAAAAAAAAAAACCTTTAGTACTTTATTTTAGTGTGAAAGTGATCTGAAGGTAGTTAACCTTGGGAAGAAGGAAGAAATGAAGATAAACTTGCTTCCTGGCCTCCTGATGCCTCTGTGTGAATTGATGGATCCCTCAAGGATGAGCGCGACACTATGACAAGTGCACCGGGAGAAGTTATGCTGAAGCTGACATTCACAGCCTGGATTAATTATAAGTATCCATCTCCCTAGTGATCATGTGCTTTTTCTCCCCAGGAAGCAAACCAACCAAGAATTTTACTTTTGATGGAAATGAAGAATGTTTGGAGTTCCTCTTAAGTTTCAATAGTTTTAAGTTAAATTCATCTTCACGTTAACTTTAGAGAGCCTCAGCTTTCAACCTTCCCCATAAAAAAGGGTTGAAGGATGTACATTTCTATGGGATGCATAGAACTTTTAGTAAACCCCAAATTCAAAATGTGGGTCGGAGGAATTGAGCTTTCATTTGGTGGCTGAGGGAAAGAATTTTTTAGGGTATAACCATTCTCTTTTGTTAAGATGTGGGAGTATTCGTATCTTTATGTCTTGGATGCTAAGCACATTCACAGCTATGAGGCAAAGACAGAGCAGGTGGAGGGAGGAAGGCAGGGGATGTCAGCCAGAAGTAGTCATTGCAGACTCTGTAGACTGGGGCTTCCTGATGAGATGATGCTTTCGTGAGTGCACACCAGGGTGGGCTCCACCTTCCTTTAACTCTGAAGTCCTGGCCAGCTCCCTTCAGGAGAAAACATCTGTTTTGTTGACTGTCAGGTTTTGAGACAAGATGTAAAAAGAAATTCTGTTGACAGTGTGTTCACAAGGAAGTACTTTGGCTGCAAGAGGCAGTTGTATTTATATATTTTTCTCATGCTACTGGGTGACAAACAGAACACCCCAGACAGCTTGTCTGACTAATTTGTGTCAAACTCAGAGCATTTTCTCAACAGGTTCTCAAGTGAAACTTAAGTGAAGCCCACACTTGCCCCCATACCACACACACTCACATATATGCACACACGCACGCATACTCACAGTTCCATACCCACTTCAGATTCTGTAATTCACTTTCTAAGAGGATACGTTTCGGTCCGAGGAACTTCTCAACCCCTTCTCCCTCAGCGATTATTGTTACTAGCTCTCCTCCAGGAAGTTTCAGAGGGCCTGAAGAACTGACTTTCTTTAATTTTCACATAAACTTCTTTGAAACGTTTTTAATGCCAACTTCCCTCCAAAATTCAATTTTAATGAATATAATCAAGTAAACAAGCTCATGCAGAAATGTTAGGAAATGGGCTAAAAAGACAGATAAGCCTTTTAAACTAAGCCTTTTTGAGATATTTTTTATTTATTGGGATGACCATAAAAACTTGCATGGATTTTCTGGAAGCAGGAAATTACCACTTTGATAGCAAGGTTCTGCTCTCCAACACGTTATGAAAATTCCACCCCTTACTCACAACACTTAATCTTGCTGTCTTTACAATATGAACTTTATAATACAGAGATGCTCAAGAGCCACTTTCTTTTAGTCAAATGTTTTCCTACTAGGAAATGTCACCATTCAATAAGTCAAAAGAAGATCAACTCATGAATATTCATTGGGAATATTTTGAGTACCGTATTACCTACTTAATGCTCTTTTACTGGCTACATCACCCATACTCCTGATTACTTTCCCCCATTCAGTCCTTAATTGCTATTTAAACCAAGCAATTTTTCACAGTAATTCTTGTCCAGTCTAATGTCTGAATATTGCCACTTGATATTACATATGACATATAATTCCCTCTTTATCTGGAAGTTTATGTGTGATTAATTATTTGCTTTGCTTTTCAAATAGAGGTACTTTTAAATTTTTTTAAAAAAAAAACATTGCCCATATTTGACAAAATAGAGAACTTTGAACTATTTGAAATAGATTTCAAATATATCACTCCCAGTTCACATAAAATAGGGTTTGAATATAGCCACTTAAAATTCTTCACTTCACATGTAGAAGAAACTACTTTGTACTTCAGTATTTACTGCACTTGGTACTAGATATACTGATATGTGGTCTTTAGCTGATTTTCCTCTACAGGAATTCCATACCCAGCTTAATACAAGGGGTGGAGGATCTAAGTCCTACCTCAACTTGATATGCCATGCTTTGTTGACACCCATGGGAGGCCTACTCCTTTATGAACAGAAATAAAGAAAAAGTGAATTGACAGAATGGAGTTAAGGTAGGGGCAGGCAATGGGGAGAAAGGAGGGAGGAGGAACTTGGATAGGCATGTAAAATAAATAAATAATTTAAATAAAAAAACCTCAACAATTTCAAACAGGATTTCTTAGGGTTTCTGTTTCTGTGAATGGGCACCATGACCATGGCAACTCTTATAAAGAAAAAAAATTTAATTGAGGTACAGGCTTACAGTTCAGAGGTCTAGTCCATTATGGTCATGGTGGGGAATGTGGCTGGCTGCAGGAAGCATGGTGGCATGTAGGTGTTGACTACATCTTGATCAGAAGGCAGTTGGAAGTTGACTGAGATACTAGGCAGTATCCCGAGCATAGGAAAACTCAAAGCCTGCCACCACAGTGACATGCTTCCTCAAACAAGGTCATATCTACTCCAAAAAAAAGCCACACTTCCTAATAGTGCCATTCCCTAGGAGATTATGGGGGATAATTGCATTCAAACTACCATAGAAAAACAAACAATCAAAAAAGAAACATATAAACACAGATATGAATAACACACACACACAGAAGTACAAAATTGCATATCAAAATAGAAAAGCAAAAAACCAATAATACAAAAATTCCAAAACAATACAAAATAAGATAAAAATCTTCAAAAATACTTTTGAAGTAGTTTTGTGTTAATCAATTACTCCTGGGAATGGAACCTCTCATGAAATATGGTTAATGTACATGGTGAAACTCCATTGGAGAAAACTAATTTTTCTCTTGTCAGCAAGTGTCAATTGTAGATTGTTTCTTGGTTAGGAGTGAAAGTAGTCTACGTCTACTCCCTCCTCCCAGTGCTATGACACCATCTGGCTTGAACTTGCATAGGCCTTATGCATGGTGCCACATTCTCTGTGTGTTCATACATACATCCGTTCTCTTGTGTCTGGAAGATACTGTTTTCTTGGAGTTATATGTCACCTCTGGCTCTTATAATATTTCTGCCTCTTTCTCATTGATTTCTAAGACTTGAGGGGAGAGTATTGAAGACATCCAACTTAGGACTGAGTTCTCTAAAGTCTCTCATACTCCGCACACACTTCAGTTGTGGGTCTCTGTGTTTGTTCCCATCTATTTCAAGAAGAAGCTTTTATGATGATTGACTGAGGCACTAATCTATTAATACAGTAGAATGTCATTAGGAGTTTTATTTTAATGATATTTTCCTTTAGCAGAATAATAGTTGGTTTCCTGTTTGACTCAAAACCTGTCTAGAATGGCCATTTTATTTGTTTGTTTTTTCTTTTTTTTTTTGAGACAGGGTTTCTCTGTAGTTTTTTGGTGCCTGTCCTGGAACTAGCTCTTGTAGCCCAGGCTGGCCTCGAACTCACAGAGATCCGCCTGCCTCTGCCTCCCGAGTGCTGGGATTAAAGGCGTGCGCCACCACCGCCCGGCTTAGAATGGCCATTTTAACAGTGTCAAGTATGGGCTTGGAGTACGCCTTAAATCAATTCAGAAACTTGGTTGGTTACTCCCGTGACATTTGTACCACTACTGCATTAATATATCTTGCTGACAGGCCACTGCTATAGGTTATGGGATTTGGAGAAGTGAGATATTGATGATTACCTTTATTCTCTTGTAAGATGCAGAGTACCTTCCAGTACCATGAATGCACCAGCTTGACTTCTTGGTGTTTGATGAAATATATAAGTGTTGGTTTCAGCAATAGGGACTTACTATCAGACTGTAGAGATCAACTAACAGTCCCACTAATATCCTGTGATACTCAGGAGTTTCCGTGGGCTCCCTTTGACTAATGGCTCAAGATACAACCTGCTCCTGGCACTGGAGGGTTTGTATGGTTGTATAAGATGGCTTTTGGGGGACATTCCTCCCCTATTATTTGGTGAGTCTATTTAGGTTCTTTCATATGTGTATGTGTTTTTCATATGTATATGTGTATGTGTATAGTACAATCTATAGTAGTAGATTTCCATGTGTTTTTTTCTAAATAATGCTAAATTGCCTTTAGTGTTAGTTATCCCTAGTCATATTCCCTCTTGACTATTTCTGTTTGTGATATTGTACTGATGTCTAGGAATCTAGAATTATGTTTAATGTGTTTCTTGGTGTTGTTGATATATGGTCTTGTCTTAGTTTGCTGGGTGTACCATTCTTTGGTTTTTAATGCCCCTTCTGGATTCTAAATAAGTGTGGTGGATACAGATATCCTGGTAGAGAGCTCTTTTGTGGGTGGGCAGATGGGTTGCTAGTTGGAAGAAAGGAAAGGAGATGGGCTGTAACGGAAGGCTGAGAGGGGATGTGAGAAAGAGCTAGGGGGATCTGGTTCTGAGACAGAGTCCCTGGAGAATGCAGGTAGGGTAAGAAGGTGGGTTCCTACAAACAGGTTGCAGTACTATAAAAATTAAGTCTGTAAAGACAAGATTAAAGGAGGTAGGGGAATCCTGAGTCTGAACACAAAGAGGTGAAATCCTTTGGGTCTGAAGGCAGAATAAGAGAAGTTATTCTGTAAACAGGTTGAGAAGTGTTCTGTAAACAGGTTGCTACAGACAACAGAGAATAAGTCATAACAGATGTTAGTGGAGGACAGGAAGGGTAGTGAAAATCATTTATCCAAGACTTGGCATGGTGTGGTTACTCAGAAGTCGTGGGTAGAATGTGTTTCTATAAATGGGCAACTGCAATCAAGAAATGGAGATGGACTAGAAGGGAAGGCTGAGGGAGTTGGTGGGAAAGACCTAAGCTAGGTCTTAACTATGAGGCATGCATACTTCTTAATTCTTAACTTGACTCCTTAAGGATCAGTCTCTGTCACACTGATGAATTCAGTGGACTGGTCATGTATAGGAGTATTGTGAGATGTGATTAGAGGGATTTCTGTTGTAGAATAGAAATCGTTGTGGTTGGGTTTGTTCGCTATCATGACTGAATTAAGAAACCCCAAAGACGATGGTAAAACATAACATTTGACATATCTATGATATCATTTTTTTGGGGGGAAAAATTAGCACATTATAGGTTTGTCCCAATCAATAGGTTAATCCTTTGGTAGATTCATACTATCATAAAGTAGAGCCTACCTGGAGGATACAAGAGCTTGGGAATGTGACTTTGGTGCAATAGTTCACTCTGATCCACTCCTGTATCCCCCCGTTCTCTGCTTTGTTGAGACATTCCCATTGCCTTGATTTTCTGTCCAAGTTTATGGAGCACAAGTGACCATTGGTTGAATCCCCTTAAACCAGGAACAGAAATAAATTCTTCCCTTGAATAGTTTCTGGCATATGTTTTTTTTTCATAACAAACAAGATATCCAATACAATGGCAAGACTATTTTACTGCATATCACAGTGAAAGCACTTTCCTAATAGAGATTTAATTTAATAAATAATAAATAAATAAATAATAATAAATAGAGAATTAATTTAAGAGATTTAAGAGACAGTTTGCTTTCACCTTTTAGTGATGGGTTTTTTAAAGGTAATATTGAAGCCATTACAATACAACAGTTTTGGATCTAGTCAAACCAGATCTGGTGTTGGTTCTTCCAGTTCCCCAATATATGTTTTTAAGCTAGTTACTAATTTCCAGTTTCCTCATTGATTATATGTAGATAGTAAATACTGGCATGTAAAATCCCTATCCATGCAAAGCAGCTGATCCTCTGCAAAGTTCCACAGAAACCAGTCATGAATCATGGACATGTGGAAATGCTTAGGCCCTGAAAACTGCCCTCCTCACCCTCATACATACTGCCATAGAGAGCCAGGTGTTCCTCAAACAAGAATGTTAGAGTGTGGCCTCTACCACTACTTACTAGGAATCCATGTAATGGCAAAGCTTGGACCCAGGTGTGACCTCTACCAGTACCTCTTGTGAATCTATGTAATGACAAAGCTTGGATCTAGGTGATACCTGGAAAGATGAAGTTCTCTCTTCATCATGGATAGTTTGCTTTTAGAAAAGGGTTGATACTAAGGTTTCACAGACTCACTCACTTCTGATGATGGTACCATAGCTCGGCATCAGGCAGTGCCTCTCTGCTAGGCACAGGAAATCTGCTTAGGTGACTGTAATATGTAGGGGAAATGTTGGAGTACACGAGCATATCAACCACTACCTACATATTTTTCATAAAAACAAAAAGATCCTCCAGAGGATTAGAACAAATTCCCAATTATCCAAAGTCACTTTTGTTAGTGTTTAAATTCATCAGATAATTGTTCAATTATCCACTTTGTTTTGTCTGTGTAGATATCCTGGCTCAAGTCCATTAACCAACTAATGTACAAAAAGATGAGAAAATTAGGAGATTGTGCCTATGTTGATATTTCTGTTCTCAACCCAATGGTTGGTCTGTGTCATTGATGCTTTCTGTCCTCATTAGGAGTTCTCACAGTAATGTTTATTGCATCCAGTAAGTGAATTTAAATATGTTTGTGTTTACTCTTTGCCCACCAGCCTGAAAAAGCACAGTAGATACCATTTTTTCTTCTTTTACTTCCTTTTGAGATTATAATATATTTACAATATTTTTCTCTTCCCTTTCTCCCCTCCAAACCCTCATATATATCCCTCTTATATATACTCTCTTTCAAATTCATGACCTATCTTTTCATTAATTGTTAATATATGCATGCATACATATATTTCTAAACATAACCAGTTAAATTTGTATAATGTTACCTGTGTGCATAATTTCAGAAATAACATTTTGATATCAGATAACCATTTGGTGTGCTATTCCCTGGGAAAAACTATTTCTCCTATTCTAAAAATTCCTTTGTTGCTTATAGTTCTTTATGTAGGACTGAGGCCTTGTGAGGTTTTCACCATTCTCTTTGGCATGTCTATTGGTGTCTTCCTTGTTCAGCTCACAGAAGACATTTCAGAAGAAAGTCATTTAAAATACAAGGATCTGCCAATGAATTACATCATGGGCATTGCTCTCAGTTGGTACAATTGATGGCTTGTTATCTTTAAGATCATATTTATCTACTTCCTGAGAATGTCTAGACTACCAGAGGCTCAAGGGTTTACTTGTTTTTAGTTGACTAGCTGGTGACACATGACCTCTGGTGAGCTTCTCTTTGGCAACATATAAAATAGTGGCATCAGTATTTAGAAGGCTATTTGACAGCATAACCATGTAGCAAAACAATGAGAGGTTTCCTCCTAGGACCCATAACCTCCACAGCTATGGTTTTTCACTAGGTTTACAGATTCATACATGACTTTCCTCCTGTGTAGAAGGCCTCAAATCCAATCAGAACCTGGTTGGTTACTCCCATAGCAGTCATGTCACTATTTCACCCAAAGGCACATCTTGCTTGACAGATTGATATTTCAGCATACAGTATTCAGTTCTAGTTAAGACCACTAATTGTTTTTATAGACAGTCTGCATAGAACCTTCTGTCATTATGAAAGTTAACCAGCAGGAGATTTTCTTATTCAGTTCCATAGTAACTTTTTTTTGTCCTACAATTGAAGTGAAAGTATAATTGAATTTTATGTATCTGAATTCTAAATTACCTAAGTTCCAGATTAATTCTTTTGTCCTACAGCCAAAGTGAAAGTGTAGTTGAGTTTTATATATCAAAATTCAAAATTACCAACTTACTGAACCAATAATTTTCAGAGTTTTCTAGAGGGTCATTAGAATTAACCATATATGATTACATTACCTGCAGGTACTGACAACTTTATTTTCTGTCTCAATTCCTGTTATCTCATTCTTTTGTCTAATCATCATGAATAGTACTTGAACAGAAGAATGAGAGCAAATATCTTTATCATAGTGATGATCTTAGTGTCTCAAAAGTGAGTGTTTCTAGTGAGTTTTCTGTAGATATCCTTCATTCAGTTGATGCTATCATCATTTGGTTGAGTGGTGATTTTTTTTAATTATGAAAGAACATTGGATTTTGTCAAACATTTTACAGAAAAAATTGACAAGTTCTACAACAAATTTTTAAAACCATGCCACCAATCTACTTTTCTAAGTTATAAGATTCCTTTTTAGTGTCAACAGCCTCATTTTTATTTTCCAGTCTTTGTTTGCAGTTAGAATGTCTTCTTCTTACCACTGAGTAGTACTCTAATGCATACATATTCCACACTTTCTTTATCCATTCTTCCATTGAGGGGCATCTAGGTTGTTTCCAGGTTCTGGCTATTACAAATAATGCTGCTATGAACATAGTTGAACAAATGCTTTTTTCGTATAATAGGGTGTCTCTTGGGTATATTCCCAAGAGTGGTATTGCTGGATCCTGGGATAGGTTGGTCCCGAATTTCCTGAGAAACCGCCACACTGATTTCCAAAGTGGTTGTACAAGTTTGCATTCCCACCAGCAATGGATGAGTGTTCCCCTTACTCCACATCCTCTCCAACAAAGGGTATCATTGGTGATTTTAGAGAAGCTAAATAGGAAGGTGAATCCAAAAAAAAAAAAACAACAATGTAGTTATCCTCCTGGATATCGGAAGTAGACAAGATTGCTAGTAAAAAATTAAGAGCCTTGGGGGTGGGGGTGGGGTGGGGGTAAGGGGAGATGAGTAGAGAGAAGTGAGAAGGGGAGAATGGGGAGAGCTTGGTGGAATGGGATGGTTGGGATGGAGGAAGAGTAGATATGGGAGCAGGGAAGTATAGATCTTAATTAAAGGGGCCATTTTAGGGTTGCAAGAGACTGGTCTCTAGAGGGGTTCCCAGGTGTCAAGGAGATATCCCCAGATTGTTCCTTGAGCAGCTGAGGAGAGGGCACCTGAACTGGCCTTATCCTATAGCCACACTGATCAATATCTTGTATATCACTATAGAACCCTCATCTGGCAATGGATGGAGATAGAGACAGAGACCCATATTGGAGTACTGGACTGAGCTCCCAAGGTCCTTATGAGGAACAGAAGGACTGAGAACATGAACAAGGAAGTCAGGATCATGAGGGGTGCGCCCACCCACTGTTATGGTGGGGCTGATCTAATAGGAACTCACCAAGGCCAGCTGGGCTGGGACTGATGGAGCATGTGATCAAACTGATCTCTCTGAACATGGCTGACAAGGAGGGCTGACTAAGAAGCCAAGGATAATGGCACTGGGTTTTGATTTTACTGCATGTACTAGCTTTGTGAGAACCTAGTCTGTTTGGATGTTCACCTTCCTAGAACTGGATGGGGGGAACCTTGGACTTCCCACAGGGTAGGGAACCCTGACTGCTCTCTGGACTGGAGAGGGAGGGGGAGGGGAATGGAGGAAGGGGTAGGGAAATGGGAAGAGGGGGAGGGAAATGGGAAGAGGGGAGAAGGTAAAAATTATTATTAATAATAATAATAATAAAAACCTGAAAAGAAAAGAATGTCTTCTTCTCACATCTGTGCTCTCTTAGAATGCCCTTAATACCTTCTTTTGATTATTTGTAACTTCTCCATGGTCAGGTTTCTCTCATTTAGAGGAGGAGGAGCATCACACATTGCCTCCCTAGCTTGGTTAGGGTTTCCTATTTCTGTGAAGAGACACCATGGCCATGGCAACTCTTAGAAGTAAAACATTGAAGTGTGGTGGCTCCATTATCATCATGGTCAGGAGCATGGTGGCATGCATGCAGACACTGTGCTGCAGTTAAGAGTCCTACATCCTATAGGCAACAGGAAGTTGACTGAATGTCATACTGAGTGAAGCTTGAGAAAAAGACATGACATCCCACACACACAGTGACACACTCCCTCAAACAAGGCCATAACTCATAATAGTGCCGTTTCTTTTGGGGGTCATTTTCTTTCAAACAACCAAAATTCCCAATGTAAAAACACTATAGATTTGGAACAGTCAAGACAATTTCCTTTGTTCTGTCCAAGGGTGACTATCAGAGATTTGGAGTTGGTTCTTCTGTGAAGGGAGAATTCAGAGTGGTACATTTAAATATATTTGTTTACTGTGATTGTCCACTTGTTAAAAAACAAAAATTCCTTGATGAAGAATGAGAACTGCACTCATTTGTGTGTATATGAATAAATATTTAGAATGTTGTTAAGAACTGAACTATTAAAGAGTCAGTGGTAGATTATCTTCCAAGATCTATGACTGTCTCGCCCCCGTTCGCTGGCTAGGTTTCCTGAATCAAGTCTGAGTTTACTCATGTTGCATGTCTTACTGCCAATCAGAGAGCTATTGTTTATGACTAAGGTGTGTACTATTGCAGGTTAGGGGAGTTAGGCCATGTTGACCATCTTATATGTATAAGTCACATTATATATACTAAGCAGGTTGTCTTTATATGTTTAGCAATATGTGTCACAACAATGAAAAGAGAAAGAGCCCATGTATTTGACGGGGAGCAACTAGGGTTATATGTGAAAAGTTGGAGAGAGAAAAAATAAGGGGACAAATAATGTAATTAATTACACTATCATTTCAAAATTCTTTAAAAGTTAAATGTCCATAAAACAAGTCTTTGGAAGAAAAGAAAAGAATATACTTTATTTTCTCAAAAGTGAATGTTTCAAATAAAAACAATAGAAGACATCTTATAAAGTGATTTGTGACAAAAGTTCCTGTTGCCTCCCAAAGTGTCCTTCTGCTGCATGGAATGGGAATGTAATTTGAAGCATGAGTGTGTCATCATTCATCTTAAATACTTTTTGTGGCACTTCTGTTGCTCAGTAGCCAAATGGAAGATTAATCACAGAATTAGCATTTTCAAATTGCCAACAATCTCCTTTGCAGATGTGCTGCTATGTGACTGAAGTCTGTTGTTTTATCCTACATTTATTGTTAATAATAACTGTATATTTCTAGATAAAAATTATGTGCTGCCACCATCTGGTTAATTTAATAGAAATAGTCAAATCTAAAGTACTTTATTAAATATGTTGGGAATAATTATTCTCATTACTGTAATGTAATAAGTTTCATGATTTTTTTCAATCAAATATCTGAGAAAATAGAGCGACGTATATTGTCTTAGTTATTTTTGCTGCATACTCATTATCGAGAAACTCTTTCCTCATGTTGTACAGTCAGAGTGGGAATTAAGAGAAAATGAAGACTGTGCTTTAAGAAGTAGACCACAATAGTTTATCATATTCTCAGGTATAAAGAGCTTAGATAATAAAAGTAAATTGTGTTAGAAAGGTAAAGGGAAATTATTTTCTCCTTCCTCAGATTAGTTTTCATATTGAATAGCAATATGTGTGGAAAAGAACATAATTATTTGGCATTTTTCTTCTTGGAACTGTCTCAAGAAAATAAATGGTGTGCAGTAGATGCTCTGAACTGGTAGAACGCTCATATAATGAGAACGCAGCACTCTGCCATTGTGTGGCACAGCTCTTTTGAGAAGTTTCCCCTGAAGATTGAAGACTTCCTCTCAATGAGCTTTTTTTTTTTTTAACTTTTTAGGTTATATTTATTTGTTTGCTTACTTTTCGTATGGTCCTCGCAATCATGTGTGTGTGCGTGTGTGTGTGTGTGTGTGTGTGTGTGTGTGTGTGGTCTTGTATGAAGGCGCATGTATGGAAGTCAGAATAATTTGTGGAAGTTTGTTCTCGCCTACATTGTGGGACTGAGGAGATGAACACAATCCATTAGACGGGCAGCAAGTGCCTTTACCTGCTGAGACACCTCTCCAGCTCCACCTCGAGCATTTAAAATTACCTTCTTATTGCTCTACTTGTGTGATTTCCTGTTCAGCTCATTCTTCCCACCAAAGATAGACCAGGAAATGTTCAGGCTCCCTTACCCTGTAGGTCTTGTTTCTTATCTTGACAATTACTTTCATATTCATTTTCTTTGTAACTTAAATATGCTAAGCCCTCATCCTCATTGTCTTCCTACTACAGCAGCCAAGGTCCTAACAATGGTTGATAAGATCTCTCTCATCTCTCTTTCTCTCCCACTCTTCCGTTTTCCCTCAGGTGTACATGCTGCCATATTTATTCCTAAGTGATCTGTCCACTGTGTGACTGGAAATTGGCATATACCGAGATTCCATCTGAGTCCTAACATATATTGGAAGACTTTTACAAGCAAAAATGAAAAATATACTAGACATAGGGTTATGTATATGTGAGGAAATTGAACTTAAGGAAGCATTTCTGAGTGTGGAGAGAATGAAATTAGTCTGGTTTCATCTGTGAACTTGGCTCCCATTACTGTACCCCACTTAATCCTGGAGGACATTTTCTACATGCTCTGTGGATAACCTTAATCCTTGCAGCAATGCATTGATGAAGGTATGGACACTAATCCTTTTAACGAACTGGGGAGTTATCATCTCACTGGACCCCAATCATAGAGCCCATAATGTCAGTAGACATATCAGTAATGTGGTGTCCAGCTTTGGTTTTCCTTTGGAACCATCTGGAGAATCTTGAAAAGTTATCAATGACCAGATATATTTTTCATGAGGAATAATTTGGGGTGAAGCCAAGGGATCATCTAAAGGTGATTCAGCTATCATCAGCATTGGAAACACAGACCCAGAGGTTGCGTTTCCTTTGCTTCTTTGTTTCTTTTCCTTGTGTATGTGTGTGCACATGCACACCTGTCATGTCATGTCCATATATAGGTTTGAGAAAAAAAAAGCAGGAGTTCATTTTCTCCTTTCATGCTGTGGACTCTGGCGTCCTAATTCAGGTCATCAGTCTTGTAAGCAAGCACTATTACCTGTGGAACCATCTCACCAGCCCCGAAGCTTTGCTCTTCAGGAACAATTGGCTTTGACTGGGATTGTACTAACAGTAACAATGTCTTCAGAGTCTACGGTATTGATTACTTCTTACCTCAACCCTGTGAAGAAGAGTGAGACAGGTTGTTAACTTTCACACATTAAGTACTCAGTGCAGCAAGACTGAATTGCCTATGTTGCTCCAACTAAAACCAAAAACAAATTCTAGATAGGGGCAAGGCTGCTTTAACACCCAAGAATAGGACTTCCTAAAGAAGATCTGCTGTATAGAAAGTGGCAAATATTTATTATCTAGCTATTATGTGATGGAAGATGCACTGTTCTGGCAGAACGTGTACTCCAGAAATCATGTCACAGAGTTACCGTAAAGACACTGGGTAACATTCTAAAAAGGTACACATTCGGCCACCTGAGTTACAGTTCCCACTTACGCAGAGGTGTATTTCTGTAAGACAGTGACCGGAGTGCTGACACTTTTGGAAGAAGATGGATGAAAATACTGCCACTATGCAAAGCTTAGCCACAGGAATGCTAACTAACAGCAGGAGATGCAAAATACAGCTCCCAAATTAGAAGTCACATTCATGTAATAGGAGAAAACTAAATGCAATATTCTTTTTGCTCTCGTCATGTTTGTTTTGGAAAGATGGTT
Organism: Myodes glareolus; assembly: GCF_982192425.1. Classification (NCBI taxonomy): domain Eukaryota; kingdom Metazoa; phylum Chordata; class Mammalia; order Rodentia; family Cricetidae; genus Myodes; species Myodes glareolus. The sequence goes on from NC_142038.1 coordinate 57,345,381, forward strand.
AAAGATTCAGCCATTGTCCAACCCAATTACCATGTTCACAAAGACGTTACAACAATAAAAGCAGAAGAGTCCAAAGAGCCATGGATATTATAAATGCTGAACATTTCACTTAGCTGGGCAAAGTATTTCACTTTTGACAGCGATGGGTATTATGCTAAGTCAAACAGGATTCAGGAGATGGTCTGGCTTTATGAACGGGGTGGTTCCCCCTTCCCAACAGACTGTTAATATTTAGGGACAAAATTTTAGTCTCTTTTTTGTGTTTTATATTTGTTTGTTGTTGTTGTTGTTGTTATTACTGTTTAGAGGGGGAGAATCTTCACTAGCACTGGTATCTTGACTAAGAACTAGAGATTCAATTTCTCTCTTTGCAACATTTATACAAATTAGCTGTGCTTTTTAAAGGTTTAATATGTATCTAACATAGTCACCATTCATTTTTTCATGCAAACAAGCATGTCATAGAACTGATGAATCTCGTCAAGGCATATGTGTATACAACAAAAAAAAATCTAAAGATTGGAGCAGCCTAGTGTTTGTTGAAGTGAAGGGAATTCAGGGAGAAAAGAACAAATGACCTATGTGTTAGAAAGAGAAATCAGACCAGAGCATTTATTTTCTCTATGGTATCTTCAGTATATTTTGCTTATCACCATAGATCCTTCGTCTGGCGAAGGACAGCTATGCAGTCGGAGGCCCACATTGGAGCAACGGATTGAGCCCCCCGAGGTCCGGAGGGGGAGCGGAAGGAGGAGGAACATGAAAGACGAAATCAGTACTGCGAGGGATGCTATCACCCACTGATACAAGGGAACGGATCTGATGAGAATTTACCAGGGCCAGTCGGACTGGGACTGAACGAGGACGTGATCTAGCCAGATTCTCGGAATTTGGCCGGATTCTCTGACTGTGGCTGGCCTGGGGTCTTTCTGAAATGCCATTGACTATGACACTGGGACCTGTTTCCTCTGCATATGCTGGATTTTGGGGATCCAGTCTGTTTGGATGCTCGCCTTCCTGGACCTGGAGGGAGGGGGAGGGAGCTGCAGCTTCCCACAGGGCAGGAAACCCTGACTGCCCTGGGGGACGGAGGGGAAGGAGGGGGGAGTGGGGGGAGTGGGAGGGTGTTGGGAGGGGGGGGGCGGAAATGGAAACTTTTATAATTTAATAAAATTTACTAAAAAAAAAAAAACACATTCAAAAAAAAAAAAAAAAAAAAAGAAAGAGAAATCAGAGTGGCGTCCCACTGGAGAAGAGGAGAGATAGTTTTAGAAAGAGGACGTGATGAGGTATGGTCATTGTTAATTTTAGTTTTTGACTTGTCTGATTTTGAATTCAAATAAAATACAGGCCAGTGAACACACTCCGTGAGAGATCCTAGACTGGGTGTAGTATCTGGGATCCTGGTATGTATGACAGAAGGGAACTGAGCAGCAGCAGGCATTTCTCTCTCTGCTTCCTGACTGTGGATGTGATGGGACCAAATGTTTCCAGCTGCCACTGCCTTGAGTTGTCTGCTACAGCTGATCATGAACTTGAACCGTGACACAGACTAAAGCCCCTTCTCTCAAGTTACCATACTCACAGTATTTTATCACAACATCAGGGAAACTATGAAGGGAATATGAAATTCTGCTGATGGGAGGCACCAGAAAAGAGCTTAAAATACCATCATTGGCAGTAGCCATGAAGAGGGTATGACTGACTTTCTTCTCACTTCTGAATTTAAAGCAACAGTTCTCCTGTGTGTTCCAAAGTCAAAATCTTCCTTAAAAACATATGTGTTATATCACTTTGCTAGACAAGTGAATGAGACAAATAAGCTTTCATTTTAGTTTTGAATCTTTTCTCACTTTGATTAGTTTACTATTTTTTTTTAGCTTAGTAAGATATGTGAACTAATCTTGCCAGCTGTGAAAAACTTTTCCAATGGACAAATCTAAATACAACACATGGAAAAGATAAGACAATGTAAACTGGTTTCAGCTGTGCTTATTCAATAAGAGCCAGCTGAACTACGTGTTCACCCACCATGACCCTGGCAGCCAGTGCCTAGAAACTAGGATTGAATTTAGAATCCTGAAGCCGCACGGAATTGTTCTTAATGCTTGGATGAGATGGATGAAAGTATCAGCAATGCTGGCCTTGCAAGTTCTTCAGGAGTCTGGTACCTGTACAAAGAGGCTCTGCCCACTGATGACTGGAACGGACAGGGCTGCTAAGGGTGGCTGAACACACCATGCTAGTGATTCACCTGCACCAGGCAGTCCCATTGTCTACTCTAGTGTCACGATGGGAACACATCAAGAAATGGAGAGAAATCTGGGTCGTTGCAATCATTCACTTTCCACATTCAGGGAAATGTGTAAGACATAACTATCTTAAGCTAGTCCATCTAAACAAACAAACTTCTACTCTGCATTTGATTTACATCCATCTCCTCTCCTCCTCTTCTGCACCTCATGGTGACTCTCACATCTCTGCTGTTCATTAGACCAAAGCTTCTCTGGTTCCAGAATTCCTTCATGTCAGAAGGAGACACTTAACTTTTCTTGACCTTAGCTCCAGTGTTGTGAATTGAAAATTAGAACTAGTTCATTCAGATGATCTGTTCGGGTGCTGTGAATAAAGATTTTAAGTTCAAAATTGTAAGGTTGTGTGTTAATAAACATGAAGTTCAAGAGGCTTTTCATCATTAGGGCAGAGCTGACACCATGATGCCCTCCAGGCACCTAAGGAAAGGAGGCAAAGGTACACAGCATCTTGTAATCCGGAGATGCTGGGGGTAATGGCCCATTCGAGCAAAGCTTTCTTTGTGTTTTGCTGGGAAAGTCAGAGCAAAGTGAAAATAAAGTTGTGCAATTATGAAATCTGCTCACTTTGCTCTTTCTGCTCTTCAAAGGAAATTCTGTGTTAATAGAGAAAAGTTAGTTAGTGTAACAGACCCCTAATTTGTTACCATTATAATTGCTTTCTTTTCAGACCCATTAACAATTGTGAACAAATTTAATGCTCAGGAAAATGACAATCTCAGTCACAGCCTGACCCAGTCCTGTTGCAGCCTGCTGGGATAAGAACCTTTTAAAGTGTTTCCAATGTACCTCATTTTCACATAAAGGGTATCCTTTATGTCTATGGAGACTTGCTTACCTGAGATTAAGTGCTCTGTATTTCACCTCATAATCATTTATTCAATCAGTCATTCATAACTTACTGAACTGGTTTCAGCTAGGCACAAGTTAGACCTGCCTGTCCTCTGAGTAACATGCTCCTTTCTTCCTTCCTTCCTTCCTTCCTTCCTTCCTTTCTTTTTTCTGTCCTTCCTTTTTTCTTTCTTTCCTCTCTCTCTCCCTTCCTCTCTTTTTCTCTCTTTCTTTTTTGTTTCTGGGGATAAGACACAGGTATTTATTAATACTAGGTAAGTACACTTTGGAATCTACTATAGAACTACATAATCCATCCTAAGGATGTATATCTAAACAAACAACCAAGTAGGGAACATTTTGTGGCAGAGAAATTGAGGCGGGATTGGAACAGGGGAATGTTGGAGGAAGTGAAGTTTCATTTGAAATGTAAGAATGAACTGGAAGTAGCCAAGTGGCGCGCATGCCACATTCTGTCTTTGACCATATGCTTTAGTTAGGTTGCACAGTATGAATTCAGGTATGAAAGCAATATTTTTAGGGGGAAGAAAGCATGGTGATATTAAGGAATCCAATAGACTCAAAATTAACAAAGTCGAATCCTGTGTGTAGAAGGAAAGAAAACTAATGAGAAGTGAGATTGGAGAAGTCAGTAGGGAAAACCGTGCAATAAATAAACCAGTTCTGCTTTTAATTCTAAGGTCAAAAGTAAAAAGAAGGCTATGATTACATGTGTATTAGAGAAAGAATACATCCTTTCTAGTGAACAGTGAATCAAGAGCCAAGAAAGTGAGACAAAGCATGGACTACTGTCGGAGAGAGAGAGAGAGAGAGAGAGAGAGAGAGAGAGAGAGAGAGAGAGAGAGAGAGAGATTGAGAGAGAGAGAGAGATACTTTGGTCTAGAATATGATGGTTGATTCAGAGCATGAGCTTTTATGGTTATTTAAGGAACGGTTAGGTATAAGGAATGAAGGAGAGAGGAGTGAAGGATACCTCCTTGACTTTGAGCACATGGAGAAGTGGTAGCAAGCATGGCGCTCCCCTTTACCAAGATGGGAAACTCAAGGGGAAGATAGCAGGTCAGTGGTTTTAGAGAAAGAGAGGTGTGGATTCTTCTCTGGATCTTCTTAAATTGAGGAGAGCGTGCTGACTAGTCCTATGTCAACTTGACATACAAACTGAAGTGATCTGGAAGGAAGAAACCCAAATGAGAAAACACCTCCATAAGATCCAGCTGTAAGTCATTCTCTTAGTGATTGATGGGGGATAGTCCAGTCTATTGTGGGTTGTGCCATCCTTGGGTGGTAGTCCTGCATTCTGTAAGAAAGCAAGCTGAGTGAGCCAGTAAGCAGCACCCTTCCATGGTCTCTGCATCAGCTCTAGCCTCTACGATTCTGTCCTGTTTGAGTTCCTCCTGACTTCCTTCAGTGATGAACAGCAATGTGGAAGTATAAGCCAAAGAAACCTTTCCCTCCCAAACTTGTTTGTTTGTTTGTTTTTGGTCATGGTCTTTCATTGCAACAATAGAAAGCTTAACTAAGATGAGAACGAAATACGTTTACACAAACAAACAAACACAAAGGTATCATGGGATCTGAAACACATAAACTACATCTTGGTATGGTGTGACAAACATTGGTTGTCCCTGGCCTTGGTAGCACCTCGCTTGCCTCTCTCCCATCAAGCTTGGTTTATGTTGAATTATTCACCTCTATCTTCTCTTTTCACTTGCCTCCTCTAGAGGGGGTTCTCCAGGAGAGACTCTGCATCACCTATTTTTTACTGTCACCGTTTCAGGGTATAACATAGTGAGCTCTACACTGGGCCCTTAATCAGTGATTGTTTACCAAAAGAGGTTGTTTTCTATGGTCATCCCTTACCAACTGTCATGCTCATTGGTCACAAAGCTCTGTGTTTTAAAGAGAAACATCCTTTTCTTTTTCTGCCTTAAACCCTGCTTTCTTGTTGCATTCTAGTTGTGTAGGATCTAGAGAGGCCGAACAGAACACAAGAGAATTATGGCCTGGAGGTGGGGAGGGCATGCAGCAGCATGTTGTGTTTCTTTTGAGGCATGGAAGTTATAGACAATTGATTTCTCAGTTATGTCTCTGCTAAAGAGACATTCTCAGGATGGGAGATGTCTCAGTGTTTAAAGTGCTTGCTATGTGAATATGAGAATCTGAGTACATTTTGGATGGTGCTTCCCAGTATTTCCATTCTTCGAAAGCAGAATCGGTATCCTTATGGCAAATTGACTAGTCAGATAAACCATATTGATTTGGTCTAGTTTTGATTAGGAGATCATACTTCAATGAATAAGATGGAAAAGGAGGTAGAAGGTGACCCTCAGCATTAATCTTAGTTCTTTATATGCTCCCAAACACATGTGCACATGTCATGACACAAGCATGTGCCCACACAAATGAAAATATCATATGGACATACAGGTAACTCAAAAATTAAAAAAATGCTCCCTTATAGACTTCAATTTGATTTTTTGTCTCTTCAACCGAGTTATATTTTGTTCTCCTGTTTTCCTAACTGTACAACTGGTGCTACAGTCCTAAATGTGTGACTATTTGTGCTTTCTCTGAGTTTTCTTTGTTCACATCGAAAAGCTTGGGAAGAGTTGCATTTTCTGGTCCTCAATGTAGCTCTCCATCTATTGCAATAATAAACTCTCATAGGATGCTTAGTAAATACTAATTGGAGGCAATCAGATAGAAGCAAAAGACTCAGCAATGCACTTATGGTTATTCTGCGGACTCAATACTCCTGCTTTTCTCAGCTTCAGCTCTACAAACTATTGTGAGGAAGGCACTGTATCCTTCTGTTGGTTCAGACTTGCTCAATGTTAGATGCGAACTTTTCCAATGCTTTACCATATGAGAACTCCCCTGAGATCATTCTAAGAAAGAAAGAATTTTCCTCCAACAGTAATCTCACATCTCAAAACATATTATAAAGAAAATATGAATGGGTATCATTATAATCATGGTGCAAACTGGATCCTCTCCGGGCCTCTCCTCTCTGGATATTCAGAACTCTTTGGTTTCTGGAAGTAACTACATTCCAGTTATATAATTCTAACTGCCTGTGTAGGATACAGTCTCAGCCCTCATCCCGAGCTTACAGAAATGAAGAAAATGTAGCTTCTTCCACCTTTTTGTAAGAATAACCTATCTCCCAAGGACAAAGCAGGTAGAAGAGGCTCTCTAACAGCTTAACGGTTTTTTTGTTTGTTTGTTTTTGTTTTTGTTTTTTTTTCTGTCTGTGGAAGTGGTAAAGCAGGTGGTCCATACACTCTTCCAGTTTTCACATTCTGACTTTAAGTGTTAATGATGTGGCCATGTGTAGTGAGTGCTTTGAGCTCAGGAGTAACATACTATATAAATTCAAGGACCATTGCGTGCATAATCACAGCTGCTAAGCAGGGACAAATTCCCTATTTGCATGATGTCCTCCTGAAACCTCAAGGGAAACACTATTTAGTATCAGAAGTCTATTACCTTTTCCTTCTGAAAGGAAGGAAGGAAGGAAGGAAGAAAGAAAGAAAGGAAGAAAGAAAGAAAGAAAGAGAGGAAATAAGAAATAATGGAAAGAGAGAAAAAAAATGTTATGTACTGCAAGCTCTGCTCCTTAGCACATTGCTGCAGGTAAATCATTCATCCGTCATTTAGGAAAATATCACAAATAATATTCTCCCCTGATTCAAATAAAATTTCCAATGCCAAGCTGTGCAGGTTGCCAGAAGTGTGTCTAGGTTAATTGCACACCTGCATTTTATTTCAAGTAAATTGCAAGCTTCCCCCCCGCCCCGTGCCCCTTGCAAAGCAGGAGCCCACCTGTCTGGAGGCTCTTTGGGCAATGAAGGGCTGCAAGGAAAAATTAGTCATCCTCTTTTCTTCCCTGTGACTTCTTTGACCTTGAGACTTCTAATGGCATCTCAGACAAAATGAACATAATGTAACGGACAGCAGGGAAGAGGGAACGGCTGGGTACATCTGTCGCATTACTGGGCTGTCTGAACAGTCAATGAAGCAGGGCCAAACCATAAGAGGCCTGTTCAGTTTAGCTCCAGGGTCCGCAGACAAGGAGCACAATCATTTATCTTTATTTACTGAACTCTGCTTTCTGTTTAAGAAAAAAAAAATTGACAGGTTGACAAAAACCCGCGTTTGCGCTGCCCGCTGCCCAGAGATAAATGCTATTTGTGCTCTGGAGAGTCAAGGACAGTTTGTGATGCCCTTTAGCTGGTTTCAGTAGGTGCCTATTAGATATAAACAAAAACACTTAGGCCCTTGCATTTTCCTTCCACACCAGCACCTACACCCTTCCTTGGAAGTGTTCTTGCATTTGTCACCGCAAGGAAGAATCATATTAAGTGGAATAGAGACTCCTGAAAGCAAAGCAAATTTGGAGCCTTTAGAGAATCAGAGGTTTCCTCTCCTACAGGTTTCTCCATGATAAGACAGTGTGAAATCTTCCTATGGCAGCCATGATGGTATACACTTACACAGAATGGAGAGAGACACCAGCAATGTAGGTTCAACTGCACAGGGAACTCTGCCTGGTGCTGTAAAGGAGGCACTTGGACGTTGGGTGGTAAGGTCCTGTCCACCTGTTTCTCCTTCAGCTGTGTTGTTATTCATCTGCTTGGCCTAAGAGCTAGGGTTTTTTACACCGTCCTAGGAATGTTCATCACCACTGTGGGACTCTGTGGGCTTGGCATGGATGAATTCTCAGCTGTGGAGAAGACACACAATGCTTGCTCATGTTTCAATTCTTCTTTCTTCTATCATTGTTTAACATTTTCTTTTTTTTTGAACATTTTATTATGCATCTATGTAACAGTACCTAGTTACAATTTATGATAGCAAAGGAAGCATCAGGAACACAGACCTTTGTACAGACAGAGTCACAGTGGAGCACATTGAAGACAATTTGAGCTTTAGGGCTGTAGTAGACAACTATTGCCAGCTTCAGGTGAGTTTCCTGGGCAGAAAAGTCTTGCTGTATATAGAGAACTTTTGCTGAGATTCTGGGAAAAAAATATTCTCCCCAGTTTTTTTTTTTTTTTTTTTCCGAAAACAGGTCTCGTGTTGTACGTGATGGTCTGGAACTTCCTAGCCACCATGACAACTGATCTTCATCTCTTCACCTTCTAAGTGATAGGATCACAGATAGGAGCTGTCACAAACAGTTAATAAAATTCTGAGGATCAACCTCAAGGATCCAGGCCTGTCAGATAAACACTGTAAGTGAGCCACATCCTCAACATGGAGCCATTTCTTCATTTCCTCTAATTCTTGAATAAGGTTGCATGCTACTTTGATGGAACAACACTCTTTTCTCTGTGTGAAGATAATTCACACACTTAAAAAAATTACCAGGAATTCATCGGGGAGGTCATCTCTGCTTATTCCATTTGCACAATAGCTACCGAGATATTGCAGGCAAAGGGTACAGGTAGGGGACTGAGTAGGGAAACTGCAGGAATGACGTAGAGACCTGAGTTTTGGGTATATGGTAAAGAAGACTGATCTATCTGTCATAGTTGATTTGCTTATACTGAGGAAGACAGTTCAAACATCAGCTTCCATCCTTCTGAATGATTTTACAATTACATGTATGAACTCTTAAAAAACAGACAAAGAAGCAAACAAACAACAACAGCAGCAAACCCTAACAACTGTGAGGTACCAGTGTATGCTATTGCAGACTTTATGTTGAAAGATTTGGAGTCAGGGTTGATATTGGAAAACCTGTTGTAAAGGCACCCACCCATACCTCAGTGTTGGAGGCTACAATGAGTAAAGGCAGGCTGGAGATGCATTTTTACATAGCACAGCAGAAAAACTTGTAGAAAAGCTGAAAAGGATCCTACTGACAGGCACAATCTCATTAGCTGGGTGTTAATGAACCAAACACCAGCGTAATGGCAGAAGAGACTATCTTCAGGGCATAAGTGGAAGGATGTCAAAG